>NW_024366703.1:5498224-5754582 GCF_014805655.1 Passer montanus | reverse complement strand
AGGCCCAGGCGCAGGCCCAGGCGGCGGCGGCGGCAGCGGCGGCGGCGGCGGCGGCCGCGCAGCGGGAGCGCAACGACTTCCCCGAGGATCCCGAGTTTGCCGACGTGGTGCGGCGGGCCGAGCTGGCCAGCGAGCGCGGCATCTTCCCCGAGCGCATCTCGCAGGGCTCCAGCGGCAGCTACTTCGTGAAGGACCCGCAGGGGGTGAGCTCGGCCTGGCCCCGCGCGGCCCACCCGGGGTGGTTCCGCCCCCGTCGCTCCGGAGGCCGGTGGGCTGGGCGGCACCGGCCGGGAGCGGGGCGCTGGCGGGAGTGACCGGCCGCGGAGGGCTGGTAGGAGCGACCGGAGCGGGTCTGAGCCTCCCCGGGGGAAGTACAGCGGGACCGGCAGCGGGAGTGCGGGGCAGCAGCGTCCAAGTGCTGCTTCAGCCTGTTGTGCCCAAAGAGAAAGGGTCGCCCCCTCCCGCAGGCCCGTGCATCAGCATCACACAGTGACTCCAGCCCCAGGGCTGTGCCTCTGCGGGCTGAGCTGGTTTTGGCCTGGTTTTTTTGAACTGTTTTTTTTTGTCTTTGTGGCTGTGTGGTTGGTATGGTGGAGAGAAAGTCCTTGCCATGCAGCTGGTTCCCTGTAGACCTGGTTGTCTGTCTGTGTGCCACTGACCAGATGAGTGTGCAGCACGGGCTGGCTTGTCTTGTGACCTGCTGCTCCCTGCCCAATTACTTGAGCTGTTGCTGTTTCCTGTGACTCCCCTGCCACGTGTTGGCTGGGATGCTTCCAGGGAATCAGGAGTGAGCTCTGTGGTCTCTGGCGTGTCCTAGTTTTCCCTCTCTGGGTGAAAGCTGGTTCCTGGAAGCTGTCAGTTCCCAGCTCAGCTGATGGTGTGTGGAGAAATACTCGTTTGTGCTTCAGCCCAGCTCCCTCCTCTTACCCAATGAGACCTGGAGGGGGCAGCCAGATGAGCTGCTTGGGGATTGCAGGCTGGAGACTGCCTGGCTGCAGGAGACCCAAACTCAAGGATGGCTGCTGGAGCATGGTGTGAGGAGCCAAAGTCTGTGTACTGCTGGCGCTGTCAGGTGGCAGGTCCCCCAGATTATCCTGCTGCCAGCAAGTGTGGTGTGTGACTGGTTGCTGTGATTGTTGCCCAGGGTTACCAAAAACATCCCACTGCTGGCACGGGAGAGAGCGCGGCATGTAGATAATGTGGGCAGCAGGGGGAAGATATTGGGGGGAAAAGCTTTCTTCTTTGATTATTTCCCTTGAGGCTGCTGGGCCTGAGCTGTTCCAGGCTGTGCTGCCCAGCCCCAGTGGTTGTGATCACCCCAGTGCTGCTCTGTGCTGGCCAGCTCCCTGCCTGGCTGCTGGCACCAGGCAGACCTGTTTTCCCTGTCAGGGCTGCCTGGAAGGGGATGCTGTGCTGCCAGGCCTCTGGTTTCTGCTTCCGTGCTGTCCCTGCCTGGCTGGGCCTTGTTCTGCTGGACTGGTTCAGCACAGGGCTCCATGCTTTGCTGCCAGAGCTCCTGACAGGCCTTTTTGCAGGCTTATATCTGAGGGTGGATATTGGATATACTGACAGTCGTGTGACAGCCGTGTGGGGGATTGCCTTCCTGCCTGCCTGGGGAAAGTGGCTCCACCATGTGATCTGGACATGGCTCAAGTGATCCTCTTCCCTCAAGCCCTTCCTTTCTGCCTTCCTGGTGGACAAAGCTTTGGTTCTGCTTGCTGTGGCCTGGCTTTTGGCATTGAGGTTCCCTGCTGAAGCACTGGGACTCATGTTCTACTTCCACATTCTGGCAGGAGCTCAGCTTGGGGAAGTGATGCCCACTCAGGCCAGGGCTGGCAGTAGCCATGGGCAGAAGGCCTGGTTGCATGTGCTGCTGAGTCACTCCAGAGCAGGGCCTGCCATGCCCCCAGGGATGCCTGACTTTTGGGGACAGGTGGCCTTGCTCCTGTCCCAGCCCTTCTCTCACCTGTGTGCTGTGGCAGTGCTGGCTCAGTGCCCCACTCACGGCTGCTGTGCCCTCTGCAGCAGTGGGGTGCCCATGCTGCTGTCCCCACTGTCGGGTTGGCGTGTGTGTGTGAGGCTGGATTGAGGGGCTGGGAGCTGCTGGTGCCAGCTGGTGGCCAGTTGGAGCTGCCTGTGCCCTCTCATCCACAATGTATCCAGAGAGGCAGCCCTTCTGCTGGATTCCCCAGCCCAGAGCCCTGGCTCCTCAGGGGTCCTGCAGGTGCTCAGCTGTTATGGTCCTTTTCCTCTGGTCAGTTTGGGATCAGCTCTGTTCAGTGGATTTTTGAGCCAGGGCAGGGATTGCTATCCTTGGCCCTTTCCTGTGTGGACACAATGACCAACCATGAGCAGTAGCTCTCCCCCGCCATCCAAAGGTCACGGGAATGAGACTGATGTGTTTACCAGGAGACTGCATCATCACTGGTGTTTTTTGGGACTCACGTTGGGTATAAAGGTCTCTGGGCAGCACTCTGCTCTTGTGGGATGGGATACTGGCTGGAGAGGGCTTCTTCCCAGCTCTGCCTACCTCCCTCCCAGGAGCTGTGAGGTTTAGCCTGGTCCCAGGAGACTGGTCATTATGCTAATGAGGGGCAGTTCTGGACCTGTTCCTTAGTATCCCCACTGTGGGCTGAGGAAAGTGTCCCATCTCTGCCAGCTTCCTGGACTCAGGCCTCTTCTCTCCCACTCACAGAAAATCATTGGCGTCTTCAAGCCCAAGAATGAGGAGCCATATGGGCAGCTGAACCCCAAGTGGACCAAGTGGCTGCAGAAGTTGTGCTGCCCATGCTGCTTTGGGAGAGACTGCCTTGTCCTGAACCAGGGCTACCTGTCAGAGGCAGGTGCCAGCCTGGTAGACCAGAAGCTGGAACTCAACATTGTTCCCCGCACAAAGGTGAGGGGACAGCTGCTGGGGGCTTCTTCTGGGGAGGCTTCTGTGTGCTTCCACACAGCTCTGCTTGCACCTTGTGTCACTGCTGACCTAGGAGGTGGAGTGCTCTAGACTAGGACTGTTCCTGCTCAAACCATGGGGATCCTTGGGCTGGGCAGAGCTCTGGAAATGCTGTGTCTTGGTTTTTTTGGGCAGTCCTGTGATTTGCCAGCAGCCCCTGCCGACTGTGCTCATTGGTGTCCCTCCAGGTGGTGTATCTGGCCAGCGAGACCTTTAACTACAGTGCCATTGACAGGGTGAAGTCCCGAGGAAAGAGGCTGGCCCTGGAGAAGGTGCCGAAAGTTGGCCAGCGCTTCAACCGCATTGGTCTGCCACCCAAGGTAGGGCTGCCAGCCTCCACGCCCGCCTCTTAGCACCTCCCTGGCCTCTCTGGCCTCCTGTAATGCAGCCTGTCCTTGCGTCAGGTGGGCTCCTTCCAGCTCTTTGTGGAAGGCTACAAGGATGCAGACTACTGGCTGCGGCGGTTTGAGGCCGAGCCGCTCCCGGAGAACACTAACCGGCAGCTGCTGCTGCAGTTCGAGCGGCTGGTGGTGCTGGACTACATCATCAGGAACACAGGTAGGCCCAGCTGCCTGCCACTGCATGCTGCCTGCTCCTCCATGTCCTGCCATGCTGGAAAAAGGGGAGGGAGGTAGGGTCTCGATGACTTTTCCCTGCACCCGAAACTCCTCTCCCCTCGGTTGCTGCCAGGTGACATCTGCCTCTAGGCAGAGTGCAGCTGCTGGGCTGCTCACCACCTGAGGCTCTGGCTGCTGGCCAGTTTACTGGCAGATCTGGATCTACCATGGTGCTCAGGTGAAAGTTTGCCAACTGTGAGGATGCAGGGACATCCAGAAATCCAGCACTAACTGTGCTCCCATATATCCCATTTCACACCGTGGTCTTGAGTTTCTGCTAGGCTGGAAGGGATTGAGGTTGTACTCTGGGGCTTGCAGGCTGACCTTTCTCTTGGGAACTGGTGATACGTGGACCTCTAGGGCTGTCTGTTAGGGGCTTGATGTGGCTCCCCATGCCTGCAGCAAGTTTAAGGGCTTTGAGAGTTTGTGCCTAAAATGTCTGGGTCAGGGGAGGAATAGTCTTCTGCCCAGCCTGGTGCAGGGAGGCCCTGGTGCTGACACAGCTGGTTCTATCTCCCTGCAGATCGGGGCAATGACAACTGGCTCATCAAGTATGACTGTCCCCTGGACAGCGCGGGCGTGCGGGTGAGTGGCTACTCCTGGGCAGGGCCAGCACGGGGACTCTGCTTCTGGAAGCTGCCAGCCTGGCAGGCAGGACAGGAATTGCCCATCTGGTTTGGGTTTCCAAGTGTGTTGAGGCCTGATCTTGTCCCCTGGGCCTTTTGTTACCATTTGTGTTGGTGGCTTGTGGCCTAGTGGGACTTCATGAGGATGCAGCTGAACTCTGTGGGGAAAACTGGCGTTGTTGGACTTTGGAGTGAGACCTGGGAGGGAAACAGCTTTGTCCCCCTTCCCACCCAAAGCAGACTATGTTTCCCTGTGCTTAAGGTGCCATGCTACACGCAAGAGGCTGCTGTGCCTCTGTGGTAGCCAGGGGCTGCAGGGAGTACGAGAAGGACTGCTCCTGCTGGGAGGACCTCCTTGTGACATGCTTCACTTCCTTCCAGGACAGCGACTGGGTGGTGGTGAAGGAGCCCATCATCAAGCTGGCTGCTATAGACAATGGTTTGGCCTTTCCCTTGAAACACCCGGACTCCTGGAGAGCATGTGAGTCCCTCAGGCTGTGCCAAGGCCCCGTGGCAAGCCATACAACTCCATGCTTGGGCATCCTTTTCAAGGATTGCAGAGGAGAGGGCTAGGGCTGTGCCTCTGCAACTTCTGGGTTCACAAGCAGCTCCTCAGCAGAGACTGTAGAAGGCAGATGCAGAACCCTGTGTCCCAGATGCAGGGAATCTAGCACCCAGGGGCACGTGGCACCATGTGTTGCTTTCCCCAGTTCTAATGTCTCCTGCTTTCTTCCACAGATCCGTTCTACTGGGCATGGCTGCCCCAGGCCAAAATCCCCTTTTCACAGGAGATCAAGGACCTGATTCTTCCCAAGATCTCAGACCCCAACTTTGTCAAGGACCTGGAGGAAGATCTGTATGAGCTCTTCAAGGTGAGCTGGAGGAGGGGTGAAGATGATGTGGGAGGAGGAAAAGCGGGAGTGGTGTTGGGGAGCTCCCTGTCAAGGTTGCAGGGACAGAGAGATGGTCAAGCTCCTGACAGTGTTTCTGGGCTGAGACACAGCAGGGTTATCCTTCTGCCAGAAGCTGAAGATTCAATGTGGCAGAAGCAGGAAACCCATGGGACAGGACAGGGGATGTGGCTTACTTGGGGAATAGGCATCTTGTTCCCTGCATGAAGCAGAGAGTGGATCTCATTGTGTTCTTTGCTCTCTCTCTTGCAGAAAGACCCTGGCTTTGACAGGGGACAGTTCCACAAGCAGATTGCTGTCATGAGAGGCCAGGTAAGCTGTGCAGAGTTAAGACAGATGGCTGAGGTAGGAAGCCTTGTCCCCCCTTTGTGGCAGGAAGGGTGCTGGAGTGGATGCTCTGTGTCGCTCAGCATTGCTCTGTTGTGCCATACAGATCCTGAACCTCACTCAGGCGTTGAAAGATGGGAAGAGTCCACTGCACCTGGTTCAGATGCCACCTGTGATTGTGGAAACGGCGCGTTCCCACCAGCGCTCCGCCAGTGAGTCCTACACGCAGAGCTTCCAGAGCCGGAAGCCTTTCTTCTCATGGTGGTAGCTGTGGGAGCCACGGGCAGGGCTTGGCCACCTCGGACTAGCACTGCGAGAGGAGCTGGGCCACTGCTGGCTCCTGTGGCTGGGACTCGACCTTCAGGGTAGAGCGAGCAGACGCGACTGGAGGAACCTGCAGCTGAACTGGAGGAGCCGGGCAGCATGGGCATGGTCCCTCCCCAGCTCCATGGGAGCTTGGTGCCCTGCCTGGGGCAGAGGCCAGGGGGAGGTGTGGGAATCTACCAGGAACTGTGGTACGGCTGGGACCCTGCTGCTGCCTCTGTTCCTTGGCCTGCATGTGGTTCTGAGCACCCCTGCTTGGGCTGGGATGAACGGGCTACCTGAGCCAGGATCCGTCCAGCCCCTTACACCAGCCACTGGCCCTTTTTTCCCCACCATGCCAGCTGCCAGGCTGGGAAGGCCTTTAGTAGGTGATACTCCCTCCATTTCCCTGAGGGTGTGCTGTACTCCACTGTCCCTCCAGTGCCCCAACCCCGTGCACGCTGCTTTCCTCAGGGGGAGTTCCTGCTGCCCACTGGCGTAGCGGGGACCACAATGAACGGCTGTTCTCTGGCTAGAGCTCGAGGAGGGGACATAAGAGGGACAACACATGCGACTGGCTTGGGTGCAGTTAGACACTAAGGCAAAGAAAGTGCTGGCTTGTCCCTGTGAAGGGCAGGTGGCTTTGCAGAGCTCTCCCATGGGAGCTCTCCCCTTTTGCCCCAGTCCATTTTCCTGCCTCGTCTCCATAGCTGCTCTCGCTTGACTTTCTTTCCTCTCCCAGCAAGCTCCCTGGCTGCTGTGCAGCCAGCATGGTGCCAGCCTTGTCTGTGCCTAGGGACCCTCTGAGGGGCAGGGGCTGCCAGGGAAGGGCTGGAGGGGCTCTTCTGCCACATGGGTGGGAGCACTAGGGGACCAGCATGGACTCCTGCCTGCCCTGGAGCTGACAATCTCACAGGCCTGCTGTGGCTGGGGAGGCAGGGAGCCCCTCTCACCAGCAGCTGCTGAGCTTGTGTTGTATCAAACAGCACCAGGGCTGATGCCTGCACCTGCTTGCCTTGAGCTGTGACTTCTCAGGCTGCTGGGAAAAGTCAGAGTTGGGTCTTGTTGTTCTGTTAGCCCATCTTTGGGGAGTGAGAGGGATGAAGGCAGGTGAACCTGGGAAGGCAGAGCAGCTGCTTTGTCTCCTTCAATGGAGCAGCATTGGCTGTGTAAGCACAGAGGGGGCAGCAGTGGAGATCCCAACTCCCCAGCCAGGCCCAGCTGCATTTGACTGACCCAAAATGTATTGTTCTAATGCACTGTAGAAATGTATGTAATGTATTTAAACCATGCAACGGTCTGAATAACAGAGCTGCCATTGAGCTGGCTACATCTGTGCCTCTGCAGCACCCTAGAGCAGGTCGGGGTTCCTCAGCCCATGGCTGGTATCCATGTGTACCTGTACAGGGATGCACTGGCTGCCTGCAACTGCTGGAGCTGCTGCAGGACAGAGTTCCTTTCCTGTCTGCTCATGCTGGACTTTGAGGGCAACCAGCTGCCCAAGCTGTCTCCTGGCATTCTGTCTGCAGATCCTGCTCCAGTCTCTCCTGGGCCCAGTGGCTCTTGGAGAGGGAGCTCTAGAGGCTGGAGATGAGGCTGCCCAGCTGCTGCTTCTCCTCCTCAAAGTGGCCACATTCAGACTGCAAGTCTGCTCCCTGTAGCTGCTTCTCCTCCTTCAGCCACAGGACCATGGCTTGGAGTTTTGTTCTTTTGGCAGCGAGGCTGAGTACCTCCTGCTTCAGCTCCTCCAGCTTCAGCATGTCCCCCATGACTGCTCCGTTCTCCTGGGTGCTACACTCTTCCAGCGTGGCCAGCTGGTCTTCCAGCAGAGAAATCTTTTCCTGGAGAATCTGTGTTCTCTCTTCCTAGTGTTCCTTCTCATGAAGGGCAGCATGTAGCTTGTTCTTCAGCTGTCCCTGTGACTGTGCCAGGGCCGTTAATTTGTGATTGTGCACTGGAACAGATTGGCCCAGAGAGTCTCCCTCACAAGAGATATTCAAGAACCATCTGGCTGTGATCCTGTGACATCTGCTCTAGGATGCTGGGAGGCAGGGAGGCTGGAATAGAGGACCCACAGGTCTGTTCCAACCTGACCTCTGATGTGGGGCTGTTCCCCTTGCACTAGGTGCTGTACAACAGCCTGGACCATGGCTCTGCTACTCAGGGATGAGCAGGACACAACCAGAGCCTCACCCACCACCACTGTCTACCCTTTATTAACCATTCATTGCACCCGCCCGGTACACTTAGGGACCTTGGGGAGCCGCTCTCCAGCCTCTCAGCGCTGCTACATGGAGCCCGAGCCCGTCTCGGCCCCGCAGTCACCCTCCAGCTTCTTCTCCGCGATCCTACGGGCAAGAGGTGTGTGTTAGCGGCCTAGCCCGGCCGCACTCCCCCCGGCTGCCCCGCCGCCGCGGGCCGTACCTACCGAAGGTGTTGGAAGCGCCGAAGCGCTGCCATCCCGCCGCCGGGCTGGGCTCGTCGCCGCCGCAGCCGCCGCAGGGCCCGCGCCATGCGCCGCTGGCCCGCGTACCGCCAGACGAGGCGGGCGCGCTCCTCGGGCCGCTCGGCCCCGCCGCTCCGGAACAGGCTCCGCAGCTCTCGCAGCCCCACGCCCTGGAAGATGTTGGCCGTGGCCCGCTTACGGGCGCGGGCTGAGGGCGCTGCCCGTCCCGGAGAGTCGCTCACCACCGAGGCCGGAGTGCCCATGGTCCTGACCGCTGCGGGCACCGAACAGTCGGCGTCAGGCTCCGGTCCACCTCCCCCGGGATCCGGCGCGGCTGCCCAGTGAGGAAGGGGAGGCGTCGGGGGAAGGGCGGTCCGGGACGCCGGGCAGGGGGCCAGCCGCACAGGCGTGGCCGCCCGGGAACGCGGGAGACGCCCCGGCTCGGGCCGGGGCACGCAAGTCCGGTCCCGCCCCGCCTGGGGCGCTGGGCCCCGCCGTGACCCACTTTCGCTCCGGCGCTGTCCCGCACGCAGCGGCCCCTCGCACAGACCTGGCGGCTCCGCCTGCTGCCCGCTGCGCTCCCGGGCCCGCTGCGCGCCGCCGCGCCGGGCTCCCGCCACAGCCGCGCGCCCCATTCATTCACCGTGCGCGCCGGCCCCGCCCCCGCCAATCCCCGCCCGCCTCCCCCTGCCACGGCCAATCGGCGCCGAGGGGCGCGGCTGCCCCCTTCGCTGGGAGGCCACGTGGCGCAGATGACGTCACGGGCGGGGTGCGCGGCCTCGCCCCAGGGCGGGGCTCTGCGCTCCGAGGGGAATCCCGGTGACGTAAGGGGAACCCCGGCGCGCGCCCCCCGCCGGCCGCCGCTCGGGGTCCCGGAGCGCTGTCCCCGGGTGCCGCCGGCATCGGTCGCTGTCTTCCCCGTCCTCCCGCCGCCCCTCGCGCCCCGCCTTGCGGCCCGCCCCGGCGGCAGCGGGACGGGAGGGGCGCGGCGATCCCCGCCCGACGCAGCCCTCGGCTGTCCGATGGGCTGGCGGGAGGTGCGGCGGGGCGGGGAAGAGAGGGGAGAGGCCCCGCGCGGGGAGGACCGCTAAGTGCCAGATGTTTGGCAGCAGTCAGGGAGGAAGTCGCTGCCGGGGCCCCGAGTCCCGCCCGAGCCGCGCCGGAGTAGGCAGGGCCGCGCCATGGCCCGCACGGCTCCCCCGACAGTGCCGCCGCCGCCGGGGCCGCCGGCCCGCGGCTCTCTCAGCCTCCACCGCGCCTACCTGCGGAGCCCGCTGGGCCTCCTGCGCCTGGGGCAGCTGGCTCTGGGCGCTGCCTTCTGGGTGACGGTAGCGGCTCACAAGTACGAGGGGGCGGCCCACTTCGCTCTGTTTGCCGCCGTCCTCATCTGGCTCCTCACCCTGGCCCTCTTCGGGCTGAGCCTGCTGGGGCGCTGGGAGCTGGTGCCCTGGCTGGGCTCCCGCTGGCTCCTCACCAACCTGGTGCACGACCTGGCACTGGGTGTGGGGCTCTACGCAGCTGCCACTGGCATCATGGGTCACAAGGCCAAGCAGAGAAGCTTCTGCAACCTGCCGGGCTACAGCCAGCACTGCCTGTACAGTGCCTACCTGAGCGCCTCCATCTGCGGGGGCATCACTGCCTGCCTGTACCTCTTCTCCGGGCTCTATTGCCTGTTGCGGCGTTGCCAGGACCAGCGAGACATCATCTGAGACCCCGTGCCACTCGGCTCCCCTTCTCAGCCGCAGACAGAACACAGCCTGCCTTTGGGATGAAACGACCCTGCCGCCCCATCCCCTCCTGGCTGACTGCACTGCAATTCCTCCAGAGACTCCTGCACAGACGGACGGACAGACAGAGGCCTTCGCGGAGCACAGCTTCCCCGGCAGCGCACCGAGGCAGCGTGGACACCCAGCCACTGCACAGGCCCTTCTCCCAGCCCTTGACAGACGTAGGTACTGCAAGTGGAAGGAGCCAAATGGAGAGCCCCTAAGAGGGACACCAATCTTTGGGAGCCCCCCCTAGGACTCAAGCCAAAATCCCCTGCCCCTGGTCTTGCAGATGCTGCATGCTCAGGTGGGTGCTGACTATTCCCTGGGGTAGAGGGGGGATGCCTGTGGGAGCTGAGCTGGGGGCAGCAGTGCCTAGTGGAGTTGGATGGGCATAAACCCCCCTGACCTGCTGGCAGCTCTGTGTTGTCATTCCAGCTGCATGGCGCCTCCACAATTCCCTAAGGGAGTCTCTGAACTTGGCTTCCCCAGCCTGGGCCCCTCCTTCTGTCTGGCCTGAAAACATCCTTTATCTTATTGGAGCTGCAAAGGGCTCAGTGCCTCCCTGCCCTGCACTCAAGGGGTGTGGAGACACCCAGGTACTGCACAGCCACATCCAGCATCACCCCAGTCCAGTTTGGAGACTGAGAAGGGCAGCAAGGCCTCCATTGCTGTGGAGAGAGAGGAAGGACAAGTGGAGCTGTAACCTGTTCTGTGACCCACCAATCTTTGGGAGCCCCCCCTAGGACTCAAGCCAAAATCCCCTGCCCCTGGTCTTGCAGATGCTGCATGCTCAGGTGGGTGCTGACTATTCCCTGGGGTAGAGGGGGGATGCCTGTGTTATCTGGGCTGGGGGCAGCGGTGCCTATTGGAGGTGGATGGGCATAAAACCCCCCTGACCTGCTGGCAGCTCTGTGTTGTCATTCCAGCTGCATGGCGCCTCCACAATTCCCTAAGGGAGTCTCTGAACTTGGCTTCCCCAGCCTGGGCCCCTCCTTCTGTCTGGCCTGAAAACATCCTTTATCTTATTGGAGCTGCAAAGGGCTCAGTGCCTCCCTGCCCTGCACTCAAGGGGTGTGGAGACACCCAGGTACTGCACAGCCACATCCAGCATCACCCCAGTCCAGTTTGGAGACTGAGAAGGGCAGCAAGGCCTCCATTGCTGTGGAGAGAGAGGAAGGACAAGTGGAGCTGTAACCTGTGACCTTGGGCAGGGGGTGAATTCCTCCAGCCCTGCAGTTTGTGCAGTCCTGGGATGGGGCCAGGTGCCCCAGAGGTTGGGGAGAGCCAGTCATGGGGTTGTTGTCTCCTCCTGCTGTCCCTCCAGAGAGGTTTGTGGCTCCAAGCCACCCAGAGCCACTGAACCAGCCCTGATGTCAGGCTACTCCAAAAGGGACAGAAACAGCCTCGCTGATGGTTCTGGAGACCAACCTGCAGCCCTGCCTGTCTCTGCTGCACTTGATTTATCATCCTGGACAATCTTCATCTCTGGACTCTCTGGGAGTGGGCAGTGCCTGGAGACTGTGGTGAGGTGGAGGGGAAGGGTGGGCATTGCAGCATGGCTGTGCTGGGGAGCTGGGGCCAGGCATTGTAGGAGCACAGCCTATCTTGGAGAACAGAAGAGGACACTGGCACTGGAGCCAGCGCAGCCCTGGATCAGCCTCCAGAACCCACCAGGTGTCAAGTCCTGACGAGGCCACTTAGGGCTGACTAGAGAAATGGACAGCCAGAGACAGAATTTTTGGAGCAGCACTGCACTAGGGCTGCCCTGCCACAAGCCCTTCTCACCCTGCCTGGAGGCAGGTCCTCTCTATTGCTCCCAGTTTGAGGGACGGTCTGCTCCAGTTTCTGCATAGACTTAGATCAGTGATATGGGTGTCCCCAGCAGCTGGCCACAGCTGCCTGTTGCTGGGGTTCCCTGGTGCCTTTTTTGAGGTGGAGAGCAGCAGCCATGATTCCCCTGGATGCTTGAAGGGGTCTGGCATTGGTACTGGGTCACCACTTCCATCATGATGTGCTGTCCCAGTGCATGCCCCATCATGCTCAGGGGCCCTCCAAGCCCCAGGCCATGTAGCCCTTCCTTGGGTAGGACATGCTGTCTGTGCCCTGTGTCAAGGCTGGTCCCTGACACCGCCTGCCCCTGCCTTACTCTGGTGCAGCCCTTGGCCCAGGCTATCCAAAATGCCCTCGGTGCTTCTGCCACCACAAGTGCCTTCCCCTGGCTTTCTGCAGCCCTGTCTGTCACACCAGCTCTATCCCCGTGCAGCCTCCTTTCAGGCGCCAATGGATTCACCTTCCAAATAAAGCAATGTTGGCGCTCACTGGGTGTCTGGGGCTTTGTGCTGGGACTGGGACCTGCTGGGTGTGAGGTCTGAGCTGAGATCACACCCAGCTCTGTAGCCCTGCACCCTGGGGCCTCTCTGCTTGGAGTCTCTGGCCATGGTCATGAAGTCCTGGGGTGCTCTGGGGTCACAGGCAGGCTCCCTCATGCTGAGCCACTGCTGCTACTGGAGAGGCTTAAGCCTCTGCCCTTGGGGACAGGGACTATCCCTGGCCCTGCTGCCTGTCCAGAGACTGGGCACAGCCTGATGCTCACATGGGGCTCCGGACAGAGCAGAGGGAGGCCAAGTCCCCAAGGCTCTGGCTATGGCATGTACTGAGGGCAGGATGTTGTTGCATTCCTAAGGGCTTTGTCACTCCATGCTGAAAGGGCCCTCTGTCCCAGGGCCAGGGCACTGGGCAGTCATGTACACACTGACTGGCCCTTGGTGGGTCGGGGCCAATGGAGGGCTGCCTGCATCTCCCCAGACTGGCTGCAGCTCTGGGGTGCTCTCTTGGGACAGAGTTGAGTCTTGGACCTGGACCTGCAGCTGGGGTGTCGCTGGGTCCCCAGCCTTCTGCCCATGGGACACATGCCCTGTTCATCAGAGGCTGCAGGCAGTCGGCAGCAGCACTGTGCCCTCATTGTCCAAGAGCCAGCGTAGGGTTAGAACAAGGTTACAACTTTTGGCATCAGACGAAGCCCAGGATCCCCAGAGCATCCCTGGGAGCCAGCATCCCTGCTCTACTGCAAGCACCTTTTAGGACAGCCCATGGTGCCCCGAGCAGTGCGAGCAGGGCTGCAGGTGCTGGGCAGGGCAGTGTCAGTGCACCCAGAGCTGGGATGCTGTGGGGGTGTGGAGGGGCAGGGAATGAGCTGCCAGCCACGCTCACGGGCCTCTGCGGAACCTGCTTCCTGGGACTTGGGGTGTGAGGCTGCTGCCTTCCAGGGACTCGGGGTGTGAGGCTGCTCCCTTCCAGGGACTCGGGGTGTGAGGCTGCTCCCTTCCAGGGACTCGGGATGTGAGGCTGCTCCCTGGTCTCTCCTCGGGGACAGGTGGCCCAGCAACCTCATGGGGACAAACCCACCGAGACCGGCACAGCTGGATGCAGGCCACGCCAAGACCCAGACCGAGACTGAGCCCTGAACCTGGATTAGACCCGGATCAGTGCCCAGCCCTGCACTGGGACCGGATCCAGGCTGTGACCGAGCCCCACACCAGAGCAGACCCGAATCGGGACCGGGCCGGGGCCGGCCCCCGTGTCTCGACCGTGCCCACCGAGACTCCGGCTGGAGCTGTCCCGCGGCCCCGGCGGGCAGGGCGGCTGGCAGCCGGGGGTCGGGCCGAGCGCGGCGGGGCCGCTCCGCTCCCGGTCCCGTCATGCAGGCGGTGGAGCGGGACGCGGCGGCAGGCGGCCCCGAAGGGACGACGGGAGCTGCCGAGGCCCCGCCGGAGCCGTCGCCGCCCAAGGCCGCCGCTGCTTTCGACCTGCTGGAGCTGGTGCGGAGCTACCGGCGGCTGGAGCTCTACCTGGAGCCGCTGCGGGACGCCGCCGAGGGTGTCCGCTCCCTACTGCGGTAGGTGCGGGCTGGGCCGGGACCGAGACCCGGACCGTGCCCGGGGCCTCACGTCCCTGGCCTTCCCCCCTCGGCAGGTGGCAGCGGCCTGTGTGCTCCCTCCTGGTCTGCCTCGGCCTCAACTTCCTCCTGCTCACCCTCGGCCAAGGTGCGTCTCGGGCTCGGGGCTGGTGCCGCTCCCGGCCCCGCCGGCTGACGCTGTCCCGCCTCTTGCAGCTGCCTGGTACTCGGTGCTGGCCCTGCTGGTGGCCGTGCCGGCCCTGCTGGGCTACCTGCAAGAGACGTGCCGGGCCCGGCCCTCGGAGCCCGAGCTGGTGCGCAGGAGGTACCACAGCATCCGCAGGGAGGATCTGCGCAAGGTGCAGCTCTCGCGGCAGGAGGCCATCGCCCAGGTCAAGAGCTTGTGAGTCCCTGCGCCTCCCCAGCGTGGGACTGGCGCGGCCTCTGCAGCCGCAAAGGCTTCCTGGAGGCTGCGGGAATGTGGGGAACAAGGGTGTGTGTTTGTGGGGTTTTTTGTGACTGTCTCGTTCTTAGCCTGATCCAGCTGGAGGGGTTTCTGAACGGGATGTGCTGCAGCTGTGAGGCAGTGTACCGTGTGCTCTACTGGGAGAACCCCACTGTCTCTTCCCAGTGAGTAGTACTGGGTCGGGCACCCTGTGGTGGGCTTGGTGGGGAGAGGGGCTCAGCCAGGCCTGCGGTGCTGTGTTTGATTTGTTTGCTGCTTGGAGAGAACAGATGGAACACCAGATAAGGGAAGGAGTTTTATGCTGTTGTGTGAGTTGCTCTGACTTGACCGCAGTATCCTGCTGCTTTCCACAGGTTTTATGGGGTGCTGCTGGGCACTATCTGTGTCCTCTACCTGCTGCCCCTCTGCTGGGTCCTGGCCATCCTCAATAGCACCCTCTTTCTGGGCAACACCCAGTTCTACCAAGGTATGAGACCTGGCTGGAAGTGCCCTGTGTGGGATGGGTTGGGGAAAGGCCCTCTGAAGCTGGGGATCCTTCCCTGGACCTCTCCCTCACATGATCCCACTGACCCATGTCAGGCTCTGCCGTAGACCCTGAACCCCTGTGAAGGCAGTGATGTCCTAGGGGTGGTGCTCAGCAGCCAGGGTGGGGGGTATGGTCCCGGGGCTCAGCTGTTGGAGGTGAGAGTCTCTCCTGATGTGTGTCCCAGCCCAGGTGCCACTCCCTTCTCTGTGGTGTGGCAAACCAGGGTCTGTTAATGCAGGCTGTGTGTGAGCCTCTCCATCCCTCTTGATCCTTGACTGCGCTCTTCAGGACTTCAGACACATTCAGTGCCTGTGGCAGTATATGACACAGGCTTGAAAACATGTCATTGGAAGGGAGAGGAGCCCTCTTCCGTGGCTCGTGCTGCAGGAGTGTTGGATGTGTCTGAGCTGTGATGTTGGCCCCTGCCGTTCCCTGTCCTGAGCTGGGCAGGTGGGGAGGGAGCCTCCTTTCTGCCCTAACTTTGATGTGTGAACAGAGGAGTGCTCAAGACATCTGATGAGTGAATGATACATGTCAATGTCCCACCTTGAACCTTGGAGGTCAGGTCTTGCAGTTGGCTTTTGCGTGGTGTGGCTGGGAGTAGGGAAATGCCACTCTGCTCCAGCTGTGTTCCCCTGTTTACCAGTGATCATGGAGCTCAAGGCCTCCATCGAGCAGTGTGTGGGCTCCAAACCCCTCGAGAGCACTCCAGAGCCTGCTGAGCCCCTGCCACCAGCTGCTGCCCCGGATCGGACCCCCACCCCCACCAGTGCAGAGGTGAGATAGGGGCAGGGCTGGCAGTTGTGGGGCGGGAGCTGCAGAGTCAGCTCTTGGGTCCGACCCTGTCTGTGTCCCTCTACATACAAACTTCTCCCAGCTGCCAGCTTTGCTGGAAGCCTGTGAGCCAATCCTGAGTTACTGGGATGCTGCTCTCTGCCTTGGGGGCTTGGCTCAGTCCTTTTGCCACATGTAAGGATGTGGTCTGAGGAGGCAGGGGCTCACCTCCCCTTCTGACACTTGTGTTGTCTGTGAGGCTGCCTGGGGCCAGATCCATTGTGCTGGAACCTGCTCAGAAATGTGGGGCCACCTTTGAACAGAGGCAGGGAGCAGCAGGACTAGCTTTGTGAATCTCTTGTAGGACCTTACCCCTGGCAGTGTGGAGGAAGCAGAGGAGGCGGAACCTGATGAAGAGTTCAAAGATGCAATTGAGGTTTGAGGCTGGTTGGGGTGGGCTGTGCCTGTAGGGCAGCTGAGGTGGGAAAGGGACAAAGACCTTGTTGGGCAAACTGGGTGCTCAGAGAGAGTGACTGTGGGGCTGGGTGCCTCTGAATCTGTGTGTCCTCACTCTCCTCTCTGTCCCATGCTGCGGGAGAAGGAGAACCAGCTGCTGGTCATGGTGAGTACTGCCATGCCAGGGTGTGGTATCTGCTCCCAGCTGGAGCTTTGCCTGGTTTGCCAGTGGCTTGTAGGAATGCCAGCTGGAGCACCCGGCTTGTTGGGTGCCTGCAGCCCTCAGTGTGCCCCCAGCCACCCTGCTGTGCTCAGCTGGCTCTGCTCTCTGCAGGAGGATGATGAGAGCTCTCAGTGCTCAGCAGATTTTGACCTCAGCCTCCCAGACAATGGTTTTATGAGCAAGAATGAGGTGATCCGCAGCAAGGTGTCCCGCCTGACCGAGCGCCTGCGCAAGCGCTACCCCAGCAACAACTTTGGTGAGTTTGGCAGCAGGTGCTTCCTGGGGGAGCTCAGCAGTGTGGGGTCTGTGCTGCTTCCAGTGGTGGCCACAGGACTGGGAGTGAGAGGGTGGTGTGGTACTTGCTAGGTGGTGACACCTCCAATGACCTTTTCCACCTTCCATGGGGAGAATGGTCCCAGCACGCCTAGGAAGGGCAAGGATGCAGCAATGTCATCTCTGAGCTGAGCCCTTACAGCAGCTGTAGATGTTCTTGTGCCACTTGCAGCCCCAGGCAGCAGAGCCTTGCCTGACCTCTGCTCTCTTTCTTTCAGGGAACTGCACAGGCTGTGCTGCCACCTTCTCTGTGCTCAAGAAGAGGGTGAGTCTTCGGCTCTGCCCCAGCTTGCTCTCTGCACCTGGGGCTGAGGTGTTGCTCATGTCTGGCTTGCCCCAGCTTTCTCCAGCTCAGGTGTCTGGCCTCAGTCACAGCCCAGATGACCTCAGCTAAATGCTGGGTGTTGTCACACACCTAATGGCACCAGGGATCCCTTGTGTTGTGGAGCATTTGTCCATTTACTCCTTTGGAAGCTGCCTCAGGCCAAACCCACATGCTATTTGGAAGGTACCTACTCTGTGCCCTGGTTTAGTCCATTTCCTGTGGCCTTTGTGGTGAAGTAGAGCATGGATCTGCTAGTGGGAATGACCAGTTGCCTTATCTGAGCCCTGTGTGTAATGCTTGGCACTCAGTCTGTGGGCAGTGGTCAGAAGGAGGAGGTATAGACTTTGGGCCCCCTTCACTTACACCTGGGTTGGTCTGATACACATCTGGGTCTCACCTTCATCTTTCTCCACAGCGGAGCTGCAGTAACTGTGGGAACAGCTTCTGCTCCAGGTGTTGTTCCTTCAAAGTCCCCAAGGCTGTGATGGGAGCCACGGGTGAGTTGAAAGGTGGAAGAGCTTCTGCTTCCTCCTGTTCTGTCTGCCCAGGGGTTTGCCCCAGCCCTGGTGGGGAGGGTGGACAGGATGTGCCCAGCACAGCCTGGCTTAGGACAGAGCACTGATGAATTTGCAGCTCTAGAAGCAGCTTTGTGGCTGGGGTCCCTGGCTCCTGGTGGGAAAGGGGAATCATCTGTGACATTTGCTTTCCTTTCCAGCCCCGGAGGCTCAGAAGGAGACAGTGTTCGTGTGCGCGCTCTGCAACCAGGTGCTCATCAAGTGATGAAACAGGCCCTTCCAGCTCCTGTGTCCTGCACTGCCTGACACCTGGGACAGCGGGCAGGCACTCCTGCCACTGGCAGCCTGGAGTGTTTGGATCCCAGCATGGCATTCCCCTGCCAGAGGATGCTTGCACTTGTGCTCCTCCTGCCAGCGCCAGGCTGGACGGACCAGCCTTCCTTGCCATGCACCAGCTGGGTCGCTGTGGTGGAGCACTGCCCACGGCTGTGCCCCATCCCTGCAGCTGCTCCAAGCCCTGGGTGCTCTCTGGCACTTGCTGTGCCCTGCCACGTGCTTGCCCAGGCCCTTTGGCCTGGCTCAGTGATGGAAGAGCCATCATTCCTACTCGTGGTCCTGCCTTCACCTCCTCGGTGGGGCAGAACAACCTCAGGGCTCTGTCCCTACCTTTCCCAGCACTGTGCTACAAGTGACTGTATTTTTGGGATCAGTTCAGAGCTTCTCCTGCATCCTTTGGGGTCTAGACTAGCTAGGTCTTTCATCCTGGCTCAGCTGAGACTCTGCTAGTCACTCCTGTGCTCCTCAGCCTCACTGCCTGCAGGTTTAGTCTTTTCCCACTGAATTTGGCTGTAACCCAGAGGAGGAAAGAGAATGAGTTTGGATTGGGCTGTGTGGCTGGGTCTCCAGTGTGACAAAAGGCAGGAGTTGGTGCTGCTCTGTGCACTTAGTGACTGCTGCTTTCTACTACAGATTAATATATAAATGCATATAGAGAATGACCAATAAATCTCTTGTCCTCAGCTGGCTCTTGTGTCATACCAGTAAAAGCTGTCCCAGTCCCAGGTCTCTCTGACACCTCTGTGTTTTGGCCCTGCTGTCCTGCAGGTGCTCCTGGAGAAATGGTGTTCCTGTGCCATCAGCTCTGCGTGCTTTACTGGAATTCCCATCTTCTGTCCCGCTGTAGCCTTGTTTGCCCCCTGCTCAGAGCTGTGTGCAGCTGCCTGTCAGCTGTGCCAGGGCTGCATCCTGCTGGGCTGGAGCCAGGGAGCACCTCAGCTCTGACAGGAGCTACTGAGCTTCCTCTGCCTCCTGTGGCTGCTGCTTCCCTGCCCTCCCGGGTGGTGGTCCCACCAGCTGCCTGTGTGCACAAGGATGACCTTTCCTTGTGTGAACAGCAAAGCTCCCAGCTATGCCAGGAATGTGACCCTGGCTGCTGTGCAGCTGGGAGCAGCCGTGGCCTGGGTCCCTGCCAGCCAGCTGCAGCTTCCCCCAGGCCAGGGAATCTGGGGGGCCAGTGCCCACCAGGCTGTGACACCCACTAGTCTGAGAAGTTGCTGAAACCCAAACCTCTCTGCAATCTCTACCTCCCACCAGTGTGGGAGCTCCTATGTGACAGGCAGCCTCAACACTTATCTTGGCTGTGGGCTCATAAACTCCTTCACATGGAAATTTGGAGAAAAGCTGGACTTGGCATTTGCTGGTGAGGGTGTCTGGCTTGTGCTGGGTGTGCAGAGGGCTGAGCAGATAGTGGGGGCAGTGGAGCAGCTGTAACGTTGGGGAGGGGGCTGTGTAGCACTGCAAGAGCTGGGGCTGTGTTTGTGGGGGTGTCTGCAATGGGAGATTACTGGGCTGGGAGGGGTCAGCTTGCTCAGACAGCTGACAGTGGGAGGCAGAGGAGCCATTAATATGTCTAGAAAAAAACACTTGGAGCAATGAACACTATGGCCATGTATGTCTGAACACTCTCTGGGAAGATGCTAATGACACAGAATACAAAGGGCTACAGATAAACTTAGGCTGTGGGAGATGGGGTTTTATTTATGCTTTTTAAGCTTTGCAATAAAATGTTGTAATTGACAGTGTTTATTCCTATGTAAGTGTGCTCCGCAGTCAAGCTCTGAACAAACCTAATAATATTTGAATTTTTTCCCCATTTTTTCCCAGTGGCCAGGGAGGGCCCTTTTTTTCCCAGGGCCCATTCCTGGTGCAAGGCTGGGGCAGGGACTGGTTGGCCCATGTTCCTGGCTGGCTGTGGGGCAGGGGCACAGGCACCTCTCCCTGCCAGTGGGGGATTTGGGGCTCTGGAGGGTGACCAGTGGGGCCAAGGCCATGCCCGAGGAGGGCAGAGTGAGAAGAGGTCACCCCAGAGCAGGGCAGGCACACAGTGCTCTTGTCAGCCAGAAGAGGAGGGGTGCAGACATCCTGCAGCCTCAATGTCCTTGTCCCAGGAGGCTCCCTGAGGCTGGGCCAGCTCCCAAGAGAAGAGTGTCAGGCAGCCAGGCACTGGATAAATGCCCTGGCAGGCACCTTCGGCCCCTCACCCTTTGGGATGACTGGATACAAGCACATCTGGAACACCTCTGGGTCACTCAAGCTGCCCCCTTGCCAGCTGGGACTGGGGAGGGCAGCTGAGCTAAGGGACAGCCCCTGCTGCCATCAGAGGGGCTGGGCTGAGGGCTGCCCTGCTCCTTGGGCTTTTGGGAAGGTCCTGGCTAGTGCAGGTGGGTGGCCTGAGAATCATTTTGGAAAAGGCTGGAGGTTGTGGCATGGGAGGTCTGGCAGCCAAGCAGGGCTGGCAGGGAGCTGCAGAGAGCACTTCAGATGATATGGGGTGGGGAGGACAGGGCTGGAGGCTGCCTGGTGCAGTATCTGCCCACTGTGATGCTCAGTGCCAGGCTTCTCACAAGTGCTGTGAGCTCCCAGACCATGGATTTATCCCCTGGGTGACAAAGGAAAAAACTTCCCTGGCAAACCACTGCCAAACCCAGCTGTGAGGCTCCAGCAGCAGTGATGGCTCTGTCCCCCCATCCTACTCATCTCAATGCCCTCCCAGGCTCCCTGGAGTGGCAGGGGTGCCTGAGTCTCCAGGGATACCTGTGACCACAAGGAACTACATCCCTTGGCTTGGCTGGACTGCCCAGGTTCAGCGCCTGGGGGAGGGCTCAGCCAGATCTGAGGTGACCTTGCTCAGGCTGCCTCAATCCATGGGCAGGACTGGAACCCCCCTCCCATTCTTCTGGGGTCCCTGAAGGAGCCCCAAGGGGCTCTTACCCATGAGCTGCAGTGAGTGGCACACAGACTTCTCTGAGCTGGAATAATTTACTGTGGTGGTGGTGGGCAAGGGGTGAGGGGTGCAGCAGGGCTGGTCTGGGGCACTTGGAGGTGCACCCCCCTCACAGACTGAGCACAGTGCGGGGAGTGGGGGAGCCCAGGAAGGGTTTGTGCAGCTCTGGGTGCTCGGTCTGGAGGGACTCAGGGACTCGGAACAGAGGGGCTGGGCTGGATCTCTGGAAGGTGAGATAATCCAGGGCTGGATGTGAGCTCCAGCTGAGGGTGTGGGATGTGTTGGTGGGCTGGGATAGGGACAGGGGGGCTGAGGGTCTGTGGCATATCATGAGGGAGCTGGGCAGAGGACATGGCTGCAGGGCAGGGTCACAGGTGTAGCCAAGAGGGCCAAGCAGGGATCCTAAATGACAGCAAGGGTCTCTGGGCTTCTGGGTGGGGCATCTGGGAGTAGACAAGGATGTCCAGTACAGAACAGGGCTCACAAGCATGCAGAACAAGGGTCCTGGGTCCAGACTAAGCTCCTGGGCAGGGGTGAGGGCCCTTGGAGCAGAACAGGGTCCCAGGGGTGCAGAGCAGGGCTCTCGGGAGGAGGCAGCTGTCCTGGCTGTGGGTCAGGGCTCCCATAAATACAGCAGGGAATCCTGCAGGTGCAGAGCTGGGCTCTGGGGCACAACCAAGGGGCTGAGGTGAGCAGAGCTGAGGTCCTGGGGTGCAGCTAGGGAGGCCAGGGTGGGATGTTGGGCCAGTGCAGGAGTTCTGGGAAAGGGCAGAGTGGGCAAAAAGCCCTAGTGCTGCCCAGCCCCGTAGAGCAGGGGGTGGTAGAGCGGGCAAGGGTAGGAGAACATGAACTTGACTGCAAACTTCATCTCCTTGTTGTGCTTCTGCCAGGGGTAGATGGCCAGGAGGAGCAGGCGCCCGCCCACCTTGCGGCCCATGACCAGGAAGCTGCCACTGAGGCTGTCGAGCTGGGGGCAGGGACAGGCACCTGCGTTCCTCATGTGCAGCACCATCTTCTTGGTGTCCTTGCGCTTCAGGGGGCCCAGTTTCAGCACCTTCTTCTTCTGGGCAGCCACCAGGCGCCGCTCCCCGTTCTCCTCCGTCACCTCCCTGATGCGCATCTTCACCACTGCGTGGGGGAAGGGAGCACTGCTGGGGGGGAGGGTCTGGGACAGGCAGGACAGGGTGCAGCCCATCCCTGCTGGGGTCTCTGGGGACGTTACTGAGTGGGGAGGGGAAAGGGGGCGTTGGGAGGGTCCAGCAGAGGCCCCCAGTGACCCTCCCAAATGTCTTCTCCCTATCCCCCACCAATGTCTTCTCCTGGGGTTTTCCCATCCCCGGCATGAAGGGTCCAAGGGAATGGCTCAGGGGTCTCCCATGGGGCTGTCCCCACACAACCCCACCCTCTGGCCAACTCCCACCCCAGCTGTCAGACCCAGAGGAGGCAGACCCTTGTCCAGGGGGGCTGGGAAGGAGAGCCCAGCACTCACCAAAGTCACTGGAGCACATCTGCTCCATCATGCCATCCGCCTTGTGCTCCATCTCACACTGCGTGCAGATCTTGGACACTGCGGGGAGAGACCAGTTACTGTCACAGCTGCATGCTGCTGGTACTTGTCACCAGGGCCAGCTCCTCGGGGACACGCCTGGGAGAGCCCCAGCAGCTCCTCTGCCCCCTAGATAGCTGTGCTGGGGTGACGCAGAGAGGCACAGAGCACCCTGCTGGCCAGGGCCAGCCCCCAGGAGGGGGAGAGATGTGGGGACACCCTCCCATCAGATGCTGGCACTTGGAAGCACAGCAACAGTAAGGGCGGTCCCAGCCTAAAGGCTCTCACAGCCCTGACCCTGACCCTAGGCTGCCTTGGGGCGATGTCCCCTCTCCTGCTGAGGGGACAGCCACCCTGCAGCAGCGGTGTGGGCTGGCGGCCGCAGGTGCAGGACGCTCTCTCGCTGCTGACATGGGACCCGGCGGCAGCAGAGGGACACAGCACTGGCGGATCCGCCAGCGGCTCCCACCTCATCCCTTGTTCTTCCTCATCCCGCGCCAGTCTGTGCAGGCAGCCGGGAGCACCGTGCTCCAGGGCAGTGAGTGCCCAGGCAAAGCTGATCCTGTGCCCGCTCCTGCCCTGTTACAGAGCCCTTGGCCAACACCGGTGTCCTGGGCTGTGCTTTGAGGGGTGAGGGGATGGCTGCGCAGGGCTCCACATGCATTCCCATCCCACCACAGCACCCTTCCTGCTTACCTGGCGGCGGCGTGGCTTTGCTGTTCCCAAACTGGACGGCGATGCAGAGCTCGTGGTCGGAGGGGAACTTGCCACAGTGCAGCATCTCAGGCCAGGGGAAGCCGTAGGACTCCATGACAGGGGCACAGGAGTCACGCACCACCTCACAGAGGGAGCGGCAGGGGTACACGGGCCGGTCAAGGCAGACGGGGGCGAAGAGGGAGCACAGGAAGAGCTGGGTGTCGGTGTGGCACTGCTTGGCGAGCAGGGGCACCCAGCTGCCAGCCTGCTGCTTGGCCTCGGCCATGGTGTCGTGCTCCAGCAGGTTGGGCAGCCGCATGCGCTTGTAGCCCACGTCGCGGCAGAGCTGCATGTCGGGCGGGATGTCGAGGCACTGCGGCTCCCGCCCGTAGAAGCGCCCGTGGGGCAGGCTCTCGGGCTGCCAGCCGTAGTAGTCGTAGTGCTGCCCGCCGCCCAGGGACCCTGCCAGCACCAGCGACAGGGCCAGCAGCGCCGTGCCCCGGGAGCCCGCCTGCGGCATCGCCGCTGCGCGCCTGCCGCTGCCGGCCGCGGCTGCCGAGCGGGACGGGAGCGCGCTGGGCACCCCGCCTGCTCCCCTAGCGCCTCCCACGCTCGCTGCCCTTTCTAAGGAGGTTGGAGACCTCGCCGGCAGCCAATCTGCTCTGCCTGCCGGGCCCCCCGGGGCTGGCCCCCTGCTCCCCCTGGTCTGCCCGCACCGCTGCTACCTCCCTCCCTCCCCCCCTCCCTCCCTCCCTGGCACATGGTGCTGCAATGCCCCTCGCCCTCCCAGGGAGCCCCCCTGCATGCACCCCCAGTCCACTCTGGCTCTGTGTGCCCTGGGTGATGTTTTCTAGCAGGACTGGCTTGCCTGTCCCATGGCGATGTGTTGTGGCCACAAGTTGCCCCCATTATTCACCAGTCCCGCTGCCCCATCCCACCCAGCACCCCAGAGGCACACTCTGTCATGGGGCAGGGGACCCTGCTTCCTGCCCTGTGCTACCCCACTCCCTACTCTTTTCTCCCAGGACAATGTGCTTGGGGTGCTGGGGTTTAAGGAAGAGGCTTCACCCTGCAGCCCTGGGAGGGCTCCTGTACCCAGGTGCCAGGTGTGCCATCAACAAGGCGATGCCATGGGCATGGGGTCCTTACTCCTCATGGATGGTTCTGCCAGCACGCACCTTGGGCAGCCCATGGTCTGCTGGCACAGGATAGCTGGGATTACACCTTCCAACAGGGGCCTGCACCCAGGCTCTGCAGTGCTCAGGCTGTGGGCAAAGCTAGAGCCCAAGTGACGTGAGGGTCCTGCCCAGATGACATTCCCCCATTCCCTTGGAGATGGGGGGTGCAAAGCTTAAGACCCCATTAGAAAGCCATTTGTCTGCAGGGGTTATCTGGGGCACCCCTCCCTTTCCCATGATCGATGCCCCTGCCTGGCCAACGGGCTTAGGGCTGCCGCTGGCCCCTGCCCACCGGATAAGGCAGCTCTGTTAATGGGCCATCGAGCAAACAGTCCAGTGCCGGCAGTGATAGCAGCTGCTCTTTGCCCTGGGCTGGGGGCAGGGACTGTCCCCCCAGCCCAGGTGGGGTACATCTGCTTTGGGGCGATGCTGGGACCTCAGCTGCACAGCCTGCCCTTCCCTGCAGCCTGCCCGCCCTGCCCATGCCCTCTGTGCTCAGCACCCACCACTGCATCACCCAGTGACGCTCGCTTCCAGCCCGAGGGTGGGCTGGGCTCATCCCAGCCGGCCCCGGAGATGGCACCATTAATGTGTAACTGCGGGGGCCCCGATAAGATACAGCAGCCTGTTATCGGGGCTGCCTGGTAGCAGCAGGGAGGGTGATCGAGGCATCAGGCTGTCACGGCAGGAGTAAGATTGTCTGGAGATAAATGCTGATAGAAAATAGCTAATCCGTGATGGATGGGCTTGGGCAGGGTGTAATTGCCATGGGAGCTGGGCTGGGAAGGGCTGGTGAGGCCTGGGAGCAGAGGCAGAGGGAGGCCGGGTGTGCAGGGTGGAGCTGCCAGCCTGTGGATGCTGAGCACAGTGGCAGGTGTGCCACGTCCCTGGGCTGTTCCCATGGCACTGCCAGCACTGTTCTGCTCTTGACCATGGAGCAATAGCTCCTGGCTCTCAGCCTGCCCCATCCCACGGCCCAGTCTGGCCTCTGCATCCCCAGCTCCTCCCAGGAAGGTGTTGGGGGTGCTGAGCACTCCCTGCCAGCTGGCACCTCACCAGATCAAGGTGATGGGGCTGGCAATGCTGGGGCTGAGCAAGGATGTCCCTGCCAGCTGCCCCAGTCCCTTCATCTGTCATGATGCCTTCATTAGAGCCCTGAGTGACCTCCTGGCCATGCTGCGGGGAGCAGGGCTGTCCCAGAAGAGCGGGGTCTGCCCCCTGCTCCCCCCGTGGGGTGTCCTGGGAGTCCTACCTCCCAGCTAAGTCTGTGCCTCTGCTCTGGGGAGCCCCTGCTGCACTCGCGTTGCTTCCTTAACCCTTTCCCACCCAGGATGCCCCAGGTTGATCTGGGCCGTACCCCGGAATAGGGGATGGACCCAAGAGAGCTGTAGCTGGCACCCTTCCCTGCGTGTCTGCGCAGGCTGTGCCCACATCCCCGTTCTGCGCCCGTGCAGCTGTCTGTGAGATGGACACTTGCTCCTGTCACTCCCGAAAGCTGGCTGTGCCACCGCTTGTGTCACTGCCTGTGCCACTTGTCACAGCAGCGAGCCGGAAGCGGGGCCATGGGGGCTGCCCCCTCTGCGGTGGGGACCTCGGGGACGGCCAGCCAGGGTGACACAGTAAGAGCACATCACCTGGGGGTGCTCCTCGGCACTCCGGACCCTCCCTGCGGAGGACCCGTGCCTGGCTGCAGCACAGGGCAGATCCCGCAGCAGGGAAGCAGGAGGCTCCCCGGAAAGGAGCAGCTGAGCAGGGTCGCGGCCACCTCCTTCCATCCTTGTGTCCCCACCCACTCTCCTGCCGCAGCTTTGGGTGCTACCGACCTTGCTTTTGTCAGCAGAGATCATCCCCTGGGCCTGGGTGTGTGGGCTGAGCGGGCTCCCTCCCACCCTCCTCCTTCCCTTCCTCTCACCCTTCCCGTCCCAGCCCCGCACTGGTTCCTGGGCTGCTCCCAGTGTGGAGCAGGGGCCTTTGGGGGAGGCAGCGTCCCCAGGTCGGGACGGCACGCTGGCACTGTCCCTGCAGGGACACGTGTGCCATGCTCTCTCCCGGGACAGAGCAGCCTGGCCGGGGCAGTGCCGGGCTGCCAGCGCGGCTCCGTGGGGTGCTCCTGCCTGGGCGGCCGCGGGAGGCTGGGGCATCACTGGGGACACCGCGGGGTCGAGGCTGCCCGGGGTGATGTGGCAGCGGCGGGAGGGTCAGCGGTGGCCGCGCACTTGCCCCGCGCCCACACACGCTCCCGCTGCCCGGCAGCCCCAGGAATGCGCTGGCAGCGCTCCCGGCCCAGCTGCGGAGCCGACGCTGCCCCGGCGCCCTCCCAGCCCCCAGCCGGCACCTCCTGGCCCTGCCCAGTTCCTGCCAGCTCGCACACAGGCCCTCCCTGTTCGCTGCCGGACACCCCGATCCCGGCCCCCGGCGTTTGGTGCTCTCAGCAGGGCAGGGAGGGGGCAGGTGGCATGTGCGGACCCTCTGAGCGGGAGCCCCTTCCCGCACAGCGTGGCACCACGCGTGGGGACCTTCTCTGCTGTGTTCGTGCCTCCCCAGCACTCTGCTCGCCCCACAGCCCCGTGCGCGGTGTGGGGCACGATCCCCGCTCCCAGCTGGCTCCTTTGCTAATGGCTGGCCTTGGCACCTTGCTCTGAAACCACATCCTCCTCCGCCTGCCCGCGGGCAGGAGGACGCTGTGTCTCCCTGTGCATTCCTGTGGGATGTGCTGGGGGCTGCCCCACCCTCTGCGGGGGCTCCCAGTGCAATGAGGGTCCTGGAAGCAGCCCTTCAGAGGGACACAGCCGGGCTGCAGGTGCCACAGAGGGGTGGCCACACGCAGGGTGCCCTGTTTCTAGGGTCAGCTGGCCCCAGCTTGGGGCACTCTCCTGTGTGAAGGGACAGGCTGCGGCATTTGGAGCTGTTTCCCAGAGGCTCACAGTGTGGGGGCCTCGTCCCCCCCTCCCTTTTCCCTCCCAGGTGCACACACCTGGGATCTCTCAGGAAAGGTTATCAGCTAATCACGCTGTGTTTGTGCCTCCCAAATGTCACTGTTGTCCTCGCTGGGTTGGTGAGCTCATGCTCCCCACCATTACTGAAAGCACTTCCAGTGCTAGGAGAAACAGCTGCCATGCCCTTCTGTGGCCCCTTTGAAGCAGACTGGAGCTGCTGACAGCTCTGACAGGCTGGAGAGGGGTCCAGCAGGCAGTGGGTGCAGGATGGAGCCACAGGGGTTGACCCCAGGCTGGTTGCAGGGCTCCAGATGTCCTCCACAGGCCTCAGTCATCTTTGTACTGCAGGGAGGGTTGAGATGCTGGGGTGAGGTGCAGCACCATGCACCCAGAGACACACGAGGGACACCCCCTGCTCCTGGTCTGGGAGTCAAGTGCAGGGCTTGGAGCAGGGGCACTCTGGGCCATGCCTGCTGTGTGTGATGGGCACAGGCACATTGTCTGTTGAGGGCTGGCCATAGGGGTGCCAAGTGTGCCCCATGTCTGTCCCGTGGGGCCAGGGGCAGGGCCTCTGGGAGGTGAGCCAGGGCCGAGGGCAAGGAGAGATCTGTGGGGTCTGTCTGCAAGGCAGGTCAGAGCTGCCTCAGCCCGGGTGCAAGGCAGGGGAATAAAGGCAGCTCTGGCACCAGCCATGCCTATCCCTGCTGCTGGGCAGCCTGGAAAATCACTCCTTTGGGCCGAGCACATGAGCAGAAGGGTGAGAGCCCTGCCAGGACCCCTCACAGTGCAGTGGTCTGGGGAGGGCAGCAGGGCCATGCAGCACATTGAGGCTACCCCGAGCCCCTGCTGTCCCTGCTGCTACACCCTGGGCAGTGTGGCTGGCAGAGGGCAGCTCCTGTGGCAGGGTGGTGTCCCACCCAAGGACACTCCTTGACATGCAGACAGCAGGCCCATGGCCTGTGAGGCACACGGAGCCCAGAACTGGGCTGGGCTGGTGTAGCTAGAGGAGACAACCCTGGGGCAACATTCCGGGATGTGGGATGATGGGCAGAGCCTGGGATGGCAGGGGGAGCTCATCTCCCCAGCCCCTCACTGCAGCATAGGAGAGCAAACTTCATCTCCTGGCAGGCACAGCATTGCCATGGCAACCGGCAGGACCTGCCGGGCGGGCAGGCGAGCACCGCCGTGGCAGTGGCATGCAGCGCAGGAAGGAGAGGGGATGCAGGGCCTGGGGACATCTGAGGACAGGCTTAGGTGTGTGAGCACACTGCATGAGCACCTGGGCGTGTGCCTGCGGTGCGTGGGGTGTGCAGGCAGATGTGGGCATCTGAGTGCATGCACGAGCGCCTGTGCCAATGTGCATGCACGTGTTTGGGTGCATGGGAGACTTCACACAGCACCCTCTCCCTTGATTTTGTGGCACCATCGAGGCAGGGTGTACCTCGCTGCTCTGGAGTGTGGGCTGGCAGGGTTGCTCTGAACCTTGGGAGCAGCAGGTTTCCCCAAAAGCTGTGGGATCCATGGCTTTGTGTCTGTGGGGAAGATGAGCCCTCCAGCTGGGGTCCCTGACTGCATGTGTCCTTTGGCTCCTTGGTCACAAACCCTGCCGTGCTCCAGAGAAAGGGGGCTGCCTGCCAACCACCCCAAGGCCCTGCCTCCATCTGCTCTGCCCAAAGCCTGGGCTGGTGCTCACAGCAGGGAGCAGGGCTCAGACAGAGCTGCCCCTGTGCTGCAGGCAGCTGGCTATGGCGTGTTAGCTGTGTGTTAGCTGTGTGTGTTAGCTGTGTGTTAGCTGTGTGTGTTAGCTGTGTTAGCTGTGTGTGTTAGCTGTGTTAGCTGTGTGCTTTAGCTGTGTGTTAGCTGTGTGTTAGCTGTGTGTGTTAGCCGTGTGTGTTAGCCGTGTGTGTTAGCTGTGTTAGCCGTGTGTTCGCTGCCAGAGCAGATGTTCGGGCAGGCCCCTCGCTGCCTCCAGCACGGCCCAGGTGCTGAGGGAAGGCTGGCTGCTCTCCTGCTGCTGAGGGCCCTGTGCCCAGCTACTGCACCCCTCGCCCCACTACAGCCCCAGCTGGGAGCCCCCCTCCTTCGCCTCTCGGGACAGCCTCTGTTCCCCCGGTTTGGCATTTCTCCGGCTCTAATTGAGCTGTCAATGGGCAGAGATAACGGGGAATTCGTTAGCTCTGCTCTTTGATGTCTGCCCGCGCTCTGATCGCAGCACCAGCTGCAACTCCTTCGCAAACAAACAGCTTCAGATGAAGTCCCTTGGCACGGCGGTGTGCCAGCCCCACGGTGGCCTCCCCGGATCCCTGCCGGGCCAGCCTCACGGCCCTCACACCCTCTGCTACCCGCGGCAGCAGCCCCTCGGCAGCCAGGTTCCCCCGGGACCCGCGGCACTGGCCGTGCGGGACCCCGGCACGCTCAGCAGCAGCAGCAGCCCTCCCTCGCAGCCCCTCCCCGGAGCCGCCCCGGGGCAGCCGGTGCCGCGGTCCCGCGGGGCTCGGAGCGACAGGGCTCCGTCCGCATGGGGTGCGCTGCTGCGGGAGGACAGCGTGGGGCGGCGGTCCGTGGGGAGAGCAGGGTGGGGCTGGGGGCTGGAGGGCTCGGTGGGCGCAGGAAGGCCGGCGAGGGGCCTGAAGGGGTGTGCGGTGCAGGGCGGCTGCAGGGCGCCTTTGGTGAAGGCTGGAGCGTGTCTGGGGTGGGCTGTGGCACTGGGGGTTCTCCCTCATGCCGTGGGTCGGACGCGGGACAGCGTCGGGCGGTCTGTGGGGCACGGAGCAGGCAGTGGCCCCATGTCGCCCAGAGGAAGCACAGGAAGGGGCCTGGTGCCCGCCCTTGGCACTACCTGGCGCCTGCGTCCCCTTCTGCAGCCGCCAAAGCTGCCCCACAGGCTGGAGCTCGGGGCTGGCCCGGCTCTCACACCCTGTGGGGAGGCAGGGCTCAGGGCCTGCTGCCGGGGCTGCCGCTCCTTTCATGAGGACGCCCCTCTGCAGCCTGCCCTCCCGCTGTGGCAGCGCTGCAGCCCCGCTGCCCAGTCCCTGCTCGGCTCGCTGCCATCCTCCGGCCTGGAGCTGTTGGCTTGGCTGTGTTCTGGCACTGCTGGGGACAGGGGCTGTCCCCTCCCCGGGCCATGGCCCGCTGGTGACACGCGCTCGTGCGTGCAGGAACCACCGGGGGCGAGACCAGACGCCAGCCCGGGCCGAGAGCGCTCGCCCTCAGCCTCCTTCCGAGCAGGGCTTGCACAGCTCCCCGCCCTTGCCGCCAGCCTCCCCTCGCTCCCCGCTCCGCACCTCCAGCGCCAAGCTGTGCTCATGGCGTGACACAGCCCGTGCCAGCGGCTCCCCGCAGCCCCTGACCCTGCGGGAAGTTTCCATCCTCCCGCAGGATCCCGGCGCCCTTGGCTGCAGGCCCCCGTCTCGCCCTCTGCCCTCAGGTGCACAGCCTGCAGGAGCTGCGGCGCAGCGCGTCCCTGGCCACCAAGGTCTTTGTGCAGCGGGATTACAGCGACGGGACCACGTGCCAGTTCCAGACAAAGTTTCCCCCTGAGCTGGAGAGCCGGGTACGGGGTCTGAGAGGTTGTCAGGGTGTGTGGGGGGGGTGCCCTATGGGGACTCAGAGGGAAGAAGGGTCTAAAGGTGTGGGGACTTATGGGGTGTTGTATGGCCCTGGGCCAGCCAGTGCTGCTGGGTGTGTGAAATCACAGCTGGCTTGGCTGGTGTGCCAGGGCTTGGTGCTCCTGGGGACTGGGAGGCTCTGCTGAAGGCTGCAGGCACAGCAGGTCCTGGTACAGGTGGGAGGTGGGCAGGGACCTGCAAGCTGAGGCATCAGCTGGGCAGGGAGGAGAGGGTTAAGTGCTGTCCAAGTCCCCCCAGGAAAGGGGACAAGGTGGTGTAGGGAGTCAGTCCCTGGCTAGACTCCTCTTCACCCTGCTTTCTGTCCTAGATTGAGCGGCAACTTTTTGAGGAAACTGTGAAAACCCTAAATGGCTTCTACGCCGAGGCAGAGAAGATTGGGGGCAGCTCATACCTCGAGGGGTGCCTGGCCTGTGCCACTGCCTATTTCATCTTTCTCTGCATGGAGACACATTATGAGAAGGTGCTGAGGTGAAGGGGAGGGTTCAGGGATGGGCACAGATGACAGTGAGCCCAGGGATGGCTCAGGGGTGTCCCAGGGAACATGGGACTGGAGGCCAGAGTAGACAGCAACGCTGGCAGGCCCTGAGTGTCCCTCCCTGTGCTGGCAGGTCCTGAAGAAGATCTCCAAGTACATCCAGGACCAGAATGAGAAGATCTATGCACCACGGGGGCTGCTGCTCACTGACCCCCTGGAGCGTGGCATGAGGGTCGTATCCTTTGGGCAGCGGGATGCTTGGGGGATGGCAAGGGTGAAGGGGGACTGGGCGTGGGTTCTGGCCAATTGGGCTGGCACATCTCACCGACGATCCTTAGCAGGGTTCAGATCGAGATCTCCATCTACGAGGACCGGTGCAGCAGCGGCAGCTCCAGCAGCGGCAGCTCCAGCAGCAGCAGCGGTGGTGGCGGCGGGGCGGGGGGCCGGTGACTGGCAGGGAGTCCCTGCAGGGACTCGTACTGCCGGGACAGTGGCCTCTCCGAGCTCCGCAGGCTGCACTACCAGAGCACCCGCTTCTGAGCCCGGGGAGAGCAGCAGGGGGAGGCCGGGGCTCCCCGGTGGGGCTGCCCACCCCCACCTGCTCTTTGTCCCCCGCCGTGGGTCTGCCCCTGCTCGGACCCACTGTGGGCAGGGACTGGTGCTGGGGCATCCCAGGTGCTTCCCACTGAGCCAAACTGTTGCCAAGGGGCTCCTGCAGCCCTCCATGTGCTTGGTGCTGCTGCCCCTGCCGCAAGCGAGAGGAGCTGGCCCTGCTAGGGGCAGTCCCGGCTGGCAGTGTCCCTGCTGCCATGCGCTGGGGAGCGCCCGGGCTGGCAAAGCCTCAGGCAGCGCTAGGCAGGGACGCACAACCCCACACTCACAGACACCGACAGCTCTTGCTGCACCCCCTCCTGGGGGCACCCTGCTCTTGGTGCTGCGGTGTGGCTCAGCTCTGCTCGCCCACCGTTCAGGGGGCCTGGCAGAGCACTGGTGCCGCTTCTCCTGCATGATGGGCCATGCATCCACCCCAGCTCCACGCCACCCACTGCCCCATTGCTGCTCTCCTGGCCCCTTCCCCCATGGCACTGCATCCTCTCCAGCAGCATCCTTCACTGCCAGGACACTGGGCGCTTGCTTCTGCTCCTGCATGACCTGCTGCCATCCCCAGCTGGACCCACGCATCTCTCCAGCCCAGTGCCCAGGCCAGGGAGCTGCAGTGCTGGGCATGATGCTGCCCCTGTGCCGTGTGCCCTGGGCTCATTCATGGCTGAGCTGTGGCATGGCTGAGGCAGGCTCCCTGCCCAGTCCTGGCAGAGTTTGCCTGTGCCTAGCTGCCAGCAGCCCCCTGCCCACTCTGCCCCATGACCTGCCCTAATGCAGGGAGGGTGCCCAGTGGAGCAGCTCCATAAGGACCCTTCCTCTCACACTGCTGAGTCCTCCCCTGCCCACGTGTCCTGCATGCATTGCCACCAGTGCCCCAGTTCTCAGCCTGGCCTGTAAGAGGGGACCTCAAGGGGCACCTGAGCCTGGTGGCACAGTGTGGAGGTTCATGGTCCAGAGTCAGACAGGGGAAATAGGAGGGTCCCTGTGATATCCAGCACCCCAAGGAGAAGAATTCCTATCTGGGAGCAGGGCTGAACCGAGCTGGCATTTCTCTCCTGGGAACATGGAGGGAGGACCCTTCCCTGGGGGACTTCTTTTGGCTCAGTCATGATATGTGTGTGGGGTGGCCCTGGCCTCAGTGTTCCTGCTGGAGCCCCCACCCCTGCATGGAGACCTTCCTCAATAAACCCCACGCTTCTTCCCCCACTGCCTACCCTGCATCTTCTTGGGTTGGGGGGGCACATAATCAGACTGGGTATCTCTTTTCACGCTGGGTTGCACAGAGCCCCACAAGGGTGAGCATGGGGAAAGGGAGGGGATGGAGAGGAGGGAGCAGCCTAGGGGAGGAGGAACAGACCTGTGTAGCAGTCATGTGGCCCTGGGACAGGGACACTCAATGAATAGAGAGCAGGAAAGGGTTTATTCAGTTGGTACTGGGTGCAACCAGCACAGTGCTGGGGGGTAGCAGGGAACACCTGGCTGTGCCAGAGCAGCCTAATTGTGCCAGCACAGCCTAATTGTGCCAGCAGCGTCCACCAGCACCCAGGGAGAAGCCGTGGTGACAGTGGCAGTGGAAGGAGCCATAGCTGTTGTGGCAGATGTGGTCACAGGGACCAGGCTGTGCCTGGCACTCATCTATGTCTGGGAAGGAAGGGGAAAAGGTCAGAGCTGTGCCAAGGGTTCAGGGAATGTCTGGCCTGAGCAGGGCAAGAGATGGAGGGGGCATGAGGGGGGCAGATGCAGGGCTGGGTGAACCTGGGACACAAAGGCAGGTGATCCTGCCACTGCTTGGTGCCAAGGCTGCTGGCTGGCAGATGTCCTTACTCTACCAACTCCAGCACAGCCACAGTCTGTCCATTCTGCCCCCCAGCCCCAGGGCTGTGGGCACAACTGGGCACCCCAGCCATCTCTGCTGCCAGGGCAGCCTGGCAGCAGCAGGTGGCTGGGCACTGCAGGTACTCACCCAGGCACCGGCTGGCAGCCGGATCGAGGGGACGGAAGCCCGGGTGGCAGAGGCAGCTGTGTGCCCCAGGGGTGTTGATGCAGAGCTGGCTGCAGTTGTGCAAGCCCTGAGCACACTCGTCGATGTCTGGTGAGGGTAAAGAGACCAGTGTGGGGTTATAGCATGTAGGGGGGAAAGCAGTCCAGCCCTTTTGCTGAGATGCAGGCAGGGCTGCTTGGTGCACCCCAGCCCCTTCAGAGCTGCACATTTTGCTGCAGTCCCAGTGCAGAACTGGGTCAGGTGCCCCAGCACCAGCTCCCATCCAGGTGGGAAGAGCTGGGGCAGGCTGGGGATGCTCCCCATCCTGGGCTCCCTCCCCTTGCAGCCCCAGGGCAGGGTGGGCAGAAGCACAAGCACAGCCCTGCCCTGCAGAGCTCAGCAGACCAGCTTAATAGATGGGATATAGTTTATTGGGGATTCTCTGGGAGAGGGGCTGGAAGACTGTTGGGACTAAGCAGGGTCCGACTCCAAACAGAAGGGTCAATATGTTAAAAAACAGACCAGGAGGATCCTGCCCCTGCAGGGCTGGGAAGAGCCTCCTCTGCCAGGGCTGGGGAGGTGGCTCCCATCACCGAGGAGGGGCAGGCGAAGCACACACGTCGCAGGCCAAACCAGCAGGCACACGGTACGGTATCGAGGCGACGGAGCAAGCGACCACCGGGGAGGTACCAGCATGGCAGGAATAGCACTGGGGCCGTGGGGTGTGCGGGGGAAGGGGCTCTGCCAGGCTGCCCCAGGGCTGCTTTCCCAGAGATGGAGCACAGGACTGCCAGGTCTGTGCCCGTCCCACTGCAGGTCACCCCAGCATGTCCCAGCCGCCACTCCCAGGGTGGTTCGACGTGGACAGAAAAGGAGAGACAGGCAGAGGCCAACCCATCCTTCCACCAAGGCTGCTCTGGCATGTTATGGGCAGGGGTTAAAGTGCATAGAGACAAAGGCAGAGTCCAAGGACTAGAGGGAGGAGGGCACTGTGGGGGAGCCCCAGCCAGCTCCCAGCAGATGGATATCCCCCAAAAAAGGCCACTTGAGCTGCACAGAGAAGGAGGGAAGGAACAAGAAAGAAAAAGAGAAAGAGGAGTCAGTGGCAGCTCAGTGGGAGGCACGGACAAACAGACACAACCAGGGTGGAGCTGGCTGGGCTGCTGTGCAATAGGCTGCAGGCTGTGGCCTGGCCTTTGTCAGGGGTGCAACAGCATCCCGAGGTGGTGCTTTGGGGCTGATGCCAGCTGGCATGGGGTGAGGGTGTCCCAGCTATCACTCACCCACGCAAGCTGTGCCATCCTCGTTTGGCTCAAAGCCCCGGCTGCAGCGCTTGTTGCTGCGGCAGCGGTACCCGCCATAGGTGTTGATGCACAGGGGCTTGTCCCGGGGACAGATGAAGGGGAACTCAGTGCACTCATTTGTGTCTGCAAGAGGGTCCTCAGTGTGGGGAGAGCCTGAGGCTGCCAGCCCCTCCAGTCCCCCCAGTGCACTGGATGGTCACCCCAGTGGTAGCCATGCACAAGCTGTACCCCTGCCCAGGAGGCTCACAGCACGGCCACAGCCCCCTGCTGCATCTCTGCTGCCCCTCCCATCGCTCACGGCTGCAGCACACAGCCTGCCACACGCCAGCCGTGCCTCCTGCCCTAGCACACTGCTCTCGCTGTTCCCTGTGCCCATGGTGCCCCTCTGGAGCTCTACAGGTGTCCCATTCCCAGGCCATGTGCCAGGCAGGCAGCTGTACCTGGCACTGAGCCATGTGGCAGGCAGCCACCTCCCAGTCTCAGAGTGTCCCCCATGGGGCTATGCTACAGCATCCTGGGGACAGCACACCTGTGCTTCCAGCAGCCACTCACCTACACAGCGTCCATTCTCGTGCTGGGAGAATCCCTGCCCGCACTGCATTTGGGAAGAAGCAGAGACCACTGGGATGGGCAGGAATCAGCCCTGGGCAGCCACTGAGCCAGCAGAGCCCAGCCCCTTGTTCCTGTCCCCAAAGTCTCACACCCTACACCCACACCTGGCCCTCACCTCCAGCGGGGCAGGCATGAGTGGCTCCTCCACATCCAGAGGGTAGGGGATCTCCAGGACAGAGTTGGTCTCACTGCTCGCCACAGCTCGTGACACCACGCGGCCATCTGGCCAGGTCACCTCCAGGCTGCTGGCTTCGTCACGCCCTGCAGGCGGGCAGCCCATCAAAGGGAGGGTCTCCAGGGTGGGCAGGGGCTGAAAGGAGGCCAGCGGGGTGGTAGGGATGGAGGGGCAAAGTCCTCCCTTACTCCCTGAGCCCAGCTCCAGGTGCTCATGCTGACAGCCCACGCACATGGATGTACTCTGAGGGGTGTACATGGGATGGCCTTGCAGTGGGCAGGGACACCCCTGCAGGCTTGGCTGCTGGACATGCTGCACCAGGGCAGAGTTAAAGGGAAGGGAAAGCCCTACTGCCTGGGCAAGGCAGCAGGCAGGGGATGGGGAAGGGGGCAGCTGCCCCTCGCAGCACAGCTGCAGTGCCTGGGCAGCCTGCCCCCAGCCCTGCACCGAGCCCAGCATACCTAGGGTGACAGGCATGGATGATTCCTGCGCAGCAGGACAAGGGGCAGCAGACACGGCCCCTGCCCTGGGGAGTGCCAGGGGAGGCTGGGGCGGTGCAGCCCCTTGGTCCCAGCTCACCCAGTCCGAAGTGTGCCACGGGCTCCATCTCGCAGAGGTAGCCCGAGCCGCCGTCGATGACGCGCAGGTGGGCCCCGCTGCGCCGCGTGAACAGCACCACCTTGGCCCCCCGGGCAAAGGCCCCGAAGCGGCTGCGGGGGATGACGCGCAGCCAGTTGTTGCCGGCGCCCTGCAAAGGGGGAGGGAGCAGAGAGGCTGAGCTGGGAGGGACGGAAGGGATGGGAACTACACGAGGAGACCCTGCTTGACTCACCTGGGTGCCCTTGAAGATGGAGATTGGCTGTGCCATGGACTCGCCATGGGATAGGATGAGGTCCAGCATCCCATCGCCATCAAAATCTGTCACTGCACCTCCTGCAAGGATGGAATCATGTTGTGCCTGATACCTGGCCCCATGTTCCCCAGCACCAGACCTTGTTGCTGCTGTGGCCTTCCACTGGCAACAGCAGCACTCCCAGCCATGCAGGGACAAAGGGAAGATGGGGTGACTTCAGTGCAGGCATGTGGTTGGCACCCTGTAATCAGGTGCGTTGGCACCCTGGGCAGTAGAGGGGACAGGCAGTGCCTGGAGGGCTCTGGGTCACAGGGAGCTGCCTGACCTCTTCCCAAATGCAGAGGCTGGCTTTGAGCAGTGGAGACTCAGTAAGGGGCCCTTCAAGAGTGCCTCTGGGATACTGGAGATGGCACTGTTGGCTGGGCATGGGTGGAGGGAGAAAGCATGAGGCACTCCTGGCTGACAGGAGCTCCAGCCTCCTGGTGGGAAGCAGGCAGATAACTCAGCCAGGCATGCAGCATCCTCAGGCAGAGAAGGTGCCAAGCAGTGCTGTGCCAGAGCAGGGGGGACCCACCTGTGCCCCGTCCCTCTGGCTCCAGTGCATCCCCTGGATTCAGCTCTTCCACAATAGGGTCTGAGTGTTCTCTGCGGATGAGCCTGCCAAGGACACACAGAGGATATTAACACCAGCTCCTGCAGCCCTCAGAACCTTCCTGGGCATGTCTGTCCCCTCCTGAAGAATCACAGTAGGGGTGACAGCCCTGGTGGCTACAGGGTGTGGATGGAGGATGTGACTGTCCCCTGCCTGTTGGCACATCCCCACTCCATGCCGGGGCAACAGGAGTTTCATGACAGCTTCTGGGTCTGAACTGCAGAGTAGCAACACCATCTGTTGCATCCTGCTGGAGCCTGGAGATGTCTCCAAAGGGCTCCTTGCAAAACCCTTGCCCTCTACCCACCCATGGGTGCAAGCACTGGGTAGAAAACCACTTCCCATCACCCTTCACACAAGGCAAGGAGGTGCTACACAGAAGTAATAAGAATTGACCCCCACAATTAACAGGAGCCATGAACAAGCTTCCACACGGCTGCTAATCAGCGGTGCTGGGGACCCCAGGGGCTGCTGCAGGCACGATCACAGTGACTGGTAATGACACCAGCAAGGGCTCAGTCACGACGCCTTTTATGAGCCGAGCCCGAGCCGTGGTGCCGCCGAGGGGAGCCCTGTGAGCCTGGCTGTGCTGCCGGGGCTGCTGGGCTCCCAGGGCGGGGTGCAGGCTCCCGGTGCACCGGGCTCCTACCGGAACAGGCGGTTGGCGGAGGAGCCGCGGTAAGCGATGTTGTTGAAGAAAACCTCCAGCTCCTGGTCGTTGTCGAAGTCGGCTGCGATGACGGTGCGGACGGGGGACGGCATGGAGAACTTGGGGGTGGCGATGTCCTGCGTGGACACAGCCTGACAATAGGCACGGGAAGCAGGACACCTGGCTCCTGCTTTGATGCCTCGGGTCCCCTCCTCGCCGGCAAGTGGGGCTCAGAGACAATCAGCCCAGAGCGAAGGCAGCCCCGCTGGCCGAGGTGGCTCAGTGGCAGAGCCAGCAGCGCGGGGGGCTCCCGGCCTCACCCGGAATCGGACGCGCCCGGGAGCTCCAGCCTGCAGGTAGAGGCGGTGCGGCCCGTTCCAGTTGCCGTAGACGATGTCCACCCGGCCGTCGCGGTTGAAGTCAGCCAGCGCCACACCGCGCCCGTGCTGGTAGGGGTCATCCAGCCCTGGGGAACCGCGAGGGCACAGGGGGAGACGGGAACCCCTCCCTGCCTCCTCGTCCCCAGCACAGCTCCTAGGATGTGCTCCATGGTCCCCAGGCAGGTGCTCCACGCGCAGGGTTACATCCCTGCCGCGCTGATGGACACTCCATGCACCCCAGCCACTGCACAGTGGTCAGTGGGTCACTGGGTCCCCAGGGCTGTCCCCACCACCCTTATCCAGTGCAGGCAGGGACAGGCAGAGCCACCTGCCCTGAAACCCCCAGCAGCTGTACGTTCCTCGCGGCTTCCCCTACTCACCCACGGCAGCCGCCACGTCCCTGTACGTCCCGTCCCCCCGGTTGTGGAAGAGGAAATTTGGGCTGTTCTCATTACCGCAGAATATGTCAGAGGCACTGTCACTCAGGATGGGGCCCACGGCCACCCCACGGCCGCCTGGGGACAGTAGCCCAGGATGAGGACACTGTCTGAGCTGCCCCAGGGGAGTTTGTGCTCCTCGTGTTCCCTCAGCGCTGCCCACACGGTGGACCCGAGCACCCTCCCCCGCCCCGTCCCCCCGCAGTGTCCCATTCTTGCCCAGCTCCAATCGCTCTCATCAGGAGCTAATTGGGCCTGGCAGCCGCTTGTGTCACTCCCAACCCTAATCACTGCCATCGCCATGGTGACAACACTCCTAATTAGTGACAATTTACCGCTGGGGCACGCAGCGGTCCCCACGGTGGTGGGGCAGCATGGGGCGCAGGCGGTATTGTTCCTCCCGCTCCCACGTTCCCAAACCCCGCTGCCTGCCCTGGGGATGCTGTGAGCTCGGGAGGAACCTGCCCCGCTGATGGTGGGCACGGGGGTCCTGCCGGGCGTGCATCCACGGTCCCGGTCCCTTTCGCGGGCCGTGGGGCTGCCACTAGATGGGGCAGTCAGGCAGCCCAACGCGTGGCACGGCCTCCGGCTGCTCTGCCCTGCCACAGCGGGCTCCCACGCTCGCCAAGCCCTGCAGCGCCCCGTCCCCCCGCAGTGTCCCATTCTTGCCCAGCTCCAATCGCTCTCATCAGGAGCTAATTGGGCCTGGCAGCCGCTTGTGTCACTCCCAACCCTAATCACTGCCATCGCCATGGTGACAACACTCCTAATTAGTGACAATTTACCGCTGGGGCACGCAGCGGTCCCCACGGTGGTGGGGCAGCATGGGGCGCAGGCAGGCTTGTTCCTCCCGACGCCCACGTTCCCAAACCCCGCTGCCTGCCCTGGGGATGCTGTGAGCTCGGGAGGAACCTGCCCCGCTGATGGTGGGCACGGGGGTCCTGCCGGGCGTGCATCCACGGTCCCGGTCCCTTTCGCGGGCCGTGGGGCTGCCACTAGATGGGGCAGTCAGGCAGCCCAACGCGTGGCACGGCCTCCGGCTGCTCTGCCCTGCCACAGCGGGCTCCCGCGCTCGCCAAGCCCTGCAGCGCCCCGTCCCCCCGCAGGGCCGCGGCAGCCGGGTGTACCTGTGTACTTGCTGACGCCAGCCTGGGCGGCCACATCCACCAGCACCACGACACCACGGGCAGGGTCGCTGGCAGCCACGTCCATCTCAATCAGGGCATGGGGGCCCACGTTGCCGCTGGCATAGTTGGCGATGTAGATGGAGTACCTGCCGGAGCCCTGCAGCCGGCAGCGCCGCCTCAGCACCCACCCACCCACAGCGCATCTCCGCGGGGTCCACGGGGTGCCTGCTGTGAATGCTCCGTGGGAGCAGGCCCTGCTACTGTGTGCTGAGCAAGAGCTCTGCAAAGCCCACGGCAAAAAGCATCCCAGGAATAGGGATGTGCCCCATTGCCCCCAGGAGCGCTCTGGTCACAGTGCCGGCATGGAGCACCTTATCCCCCCTCCCAGCATCCCGGTGTGCCAGGTCCTCCTAGTTGCCACCGCCCCCTTTGTCCCGTGCAGTGGCTGCACCCTGATTTAGCGATAATCATTTGGAAACAAACCACTGCAGGAGGAGGACGAAGAAAGAGCAGGTGACAGGAACATAAATCACCTCGACAGGCACGTTTATCAGCTGGTGGCAACCGTGTGGACAGGCATCCACAGTCTCTAGAGCTGGGGCCATTGCTAGCCCTGACAGTCAAGGGGCAGCTGGGGCACACCCTTGGCCAAGCAGGGGATGGGATGGGCAAGGGGAGCAGGCCCCCAGGACTCCACTGACGGGGCACTGGGAGTGGGGAGGGGGCAGAGATGCCCCTGCCCACAGAACCCTGCCTGCTCACCGTCCGGTCCACGCAGGCGACAGAACGGCCGGCAAAGCGGCTGGCCACGTCCCGGTTCACCTCGTCACTCAGGATGTCCTCCCAGCGCCCGTTGCGGAGCTTGAACAGCTTGTCTGTGTAGGTGGCCATGCCTGGGGAAGGGGGCACAGGTCAGTGGGCTCCAGCACGCCGCCTACTCCTGAGGAGGGTGCTTTGTAGCAAGAGAAGTTGTGGAAAAGGTACCCTTTTTCCAGAGCACCCCAAATATCTGCTGTCCCTGCAGCTCCCTACAGTGCCATAGGGCTGGGCTGCTGCTGCTGCAAGAGCCCCATGACCCTTAAGGGCCACGGGGAGACACACAGAAGAATCAACTCATTAAGCTAAAATATGTCCCAATGAGGCACAGCCCTGTAGATCATCCCCAGGAAGGTAAAAAAAAAAAAAATTAAAAAAGAAATCGATTCAGTGGCAGGCACAGTCAGCGAGCTACACCGCTTGTGACAGCGCCAATGGCAGATCCTGATTTAGGGACAGGTGTGCCAGCAGCCACTGCCAGCCCGGGTAATTAGGAGCACTGGGAAGACAGATCTGCTGCCTGGAGGTCAGGGACACAGGGCAGGGCTGGGCTGGAGCGCCAAGCCAGGGAGCGCTGGGGATTCCCGATGCCAGCTTGGAGCACGTAAGTCTTGTTCCCATGACAGGCATGCCAGGAGCAGGGACAGCACTGGACAGGACTTGGTGCAGCAGGCACAGGAGAGCCATGAGACCGAAGGGCACAACTGCTGCAGGACACAGCTGGGATTTACAGTCCCTGTGGCAGGACAGTTGAGGGGGCAGAAGGGAATCTTCTGTCCCACTTGGGGTGCCACAAAAAGGGCAATGGGCAGCTGGAAGTGCTGACTCGGTGGCTGGCTGGGCTCAGTGTCCCACCCGTGCTGCCATCAATCAATGGAGCCACTCAAGTGAGAAATTAACTCCAGCCCGCGCACATCCCTCACACGCCGAAGGTCGCGGGCAGCCGTGCCGGGGCTCCCCCCGCGCCTGGGGCCTGGCTGCTGGCAGGGCTCACCAGAAAAGGCATTGTTGGTGTTGAGGAAGTAGATCTCCTCGCGGCCATCGCCGTCGATGTCACAGGCTGTCACACCGATGGCGTTGCCCTGCCGGTCCCGCAGTGCGTAGTATGGGGAGCCCCGCTCATCCTCCGCCACGTTCACCAGCTGCCCCCGGGCCTTGTCGTACTTGAGCACCAGGTTGGGGCCATTGTACCTGCGAGTGTAAGCAGGGCTACTGGCTTCCCCAGGACTGGGGATGGGATAAAAGCCTCGTCTCACCCCTGGGGGGACACTGGGTGTGATACTGGATTCTCCCCATGATGGGCACCTGCATGGTCCATGGAGGCCAAGGACCCTGCCAGGCATCCCATGTCTGGCAACACCAGGGAAGCAGTGGGGGTCAGGCAGATAGCAGTACAGGATGGGGTGCAGGTCTCTGCTTGCAGAGCTTTCCCAGGGCAAGGAAACCGGCACGCAAGGCAAATCCTCTCAGCACGGTGCATCCCACTGGCTCCTCGCCCGCTCCTGCCCAACGCACCAGTAAACAAGTTATACAATGGGCACCACGACTGCTTACAAAACTCCAGCTGCCTTCTTGACTCAGCACAGCTGGGAGTGGTGGCTCAGACCCCTCCAGGGCTCCCAGTGCTGGCCATGTTTTCCTGCCTCAGTGATATTCAGAGCAGCAGCAGGGCCACACTCTGTCTGCCACTGTAGCACCTCCATCTAGCTGGATGGGATCTGTGAGGGTAAAGGTGGGCACACCGGTGTGTGCAAGTCTCTTTAGGGAGTGAGGATGGTGGTGTACACAGACACCCTGCAGCAGCAGCAGCTCACAGCTGTGCCAGCACACACACAGAGCCTACACCATGGCCCCTGCTCTTCCTCACCAGGGTTGGACGTGCTGGCAGCAGCTGCTCTGCGTCCAGCCCCACTTGGGCACTGGCAGCACACGGCTCCCTGCTTCCCCGGCTCCTGCTGGCCCTTTCCAGCCACCACTCCAATAAAGGACTATAAAAACCTCCAGCCAATTAACTGAATCTCCAGAGAGAGCTGAGTCCTGTCAGCGGAGCTGAGACGGCCTGGGGACACGCTGGCTGTGCACTGCAGGGTGGACCCTGGCTGCTGGGCAGCTGCCACCGCCCCACAGAGAAGGGCCCGATGGGGACACTCACGTGGTCCTACACAGGCACTCAGCTGGCATCAACACCCTGTGTGGGTACACACTCACCGGTGGGTGCATGCAGACCTCAACCCACCCACCTGTGTGCACAGCCCCCCCAGCCAGCCACAAGACCACCGAGGAGGGAGACATTCCTGTCCCTGCAGCACCACGAGTCCGGCTGTCACTGAGGATGAGGTGCACCACTCACCCTGCCACCACAATCTCGAAGTCCCCATCGGCATCCAGGTCGGTGACAGCCACGCCGTAGTTGAGCTGTGTGGGATTGCTGTCGTAGTCAGGCGGGAGAAGGCGGTGGGTGACGGCTGCAAACATGGGCTCGCTGCGCTGGGAGCCCTCGCTGAGCCAGGCCAGGGACAGCAGGCACAACGCCAGCATCCTGGACACCTGGGAGAGACCTACAGCCCATCAGCTCAGGACGAGACTCTGCTCACCATGCCCAAGCAGCCCCGCTGTCCTTGCATGGGAGATGCTCCCTTTACACCCCCTGCCACAGCAGCCCAGCCTGTGCCACACCACCTGTCCCTCGACCCTTGGGCACTGTCACTCTGGCGTCCCCATGCATGGACTGCCCTGGCACTGTTCACCCTTGGGACAAGATCCTACTCCAGTGAGCAGGGCTGAGCAGCAGCCCAGCCTTGGCAGCCCATCCTGTTAGAGGGACTGGAGGGGCAGCAGGAGGGCTGTGGGGGGCTGACAAAGCTGGGCTCAGGCACAGCTCACTCTGCCCTAAGATGCCCCTGGCTTCCAAGGTCCTGGTAAGTCAAAATGTCAATCACTGCTCCCTTGGCAGGGTCAGAGGAAGAAGACATTCACTGGCCTAAGGAGTTTGTCTTCTGTCCCACTGGTCTTCCAGAGCTGGGGAAATTCACAGGGAGAACACAGGGATACTTTATCAGGTTACTCCCATGTGCCTCAGTTTCCCCATCCTGCTGGAAATGTTCCTCCCAGGGTCTCTGCAGGGTGAGCTCCTGGCCAGGGAAGGCTTCTGCACAGGGATGCAGCCATGAGAAGATGCTGGGAGGAACAGGAGACTGGAAGGAGAGGCTCATTTAACCCGGACTGCGGAGGACGGCTGCTGCCAGCACTGCTGGCAAGGCTGCAGAGATTCTGGAGCTGGCTCTGACCTGGCTGTAGCACAGGTGATGAGCAAGGTGGCACTTAGGAGGGCACCCCTCATCCCAGGCCTGGCAGTCACCTCCAGAGGGGAAGAGCCCAGAAATGAGCTGTGTGATGCCAGGATATGGGCACGATCCCACATGCCTGCACTCCAGCAGGGAGAAAAAACGCTTGCAAACTGGAGGGGTTGTTGGGGCACCTGGCCTGGAAGGGGACAGTGCTTCATGTGACTGTGCCTGGGCAGGACCTCCCTGGGCAGGACTGCCCTCCCCAGCCAGGAACAGTCCCCCGGGGCAGGAGTGAATGACCCCTCCAGCTGACCTCCATGCTTTGGAGTCAGACAGCAAGCCAAGGAAGCGGTGGCAGCTGTGTGGTACCACACATGCCCAGCTTCGAGAGGGGAAGGTGCCCAGGATTTAGACCCCAGCAGACTCAGTGGGCTGTGGAGAACAGCCTGCTGCTGCCTCCTCTGAGGATGGGAATGGTCCCAAGGCTCTCCTGGGGGCCAGGATGCCCATGCCATAACTATCTTCCAGGCCCATGTAGCTGGGCAGGAAGGGGCTGCTCTCCAGCTGCAGAGGAAACCTTCACCCTACTGCCCACAACACCACAGTTCTGTATGGCATTGCACCAGCCTGCTCCCCTTTCCCCTCCAACCCCATGTGCAGCCCGGGCACAGCTTCCAGGGTGGATGTGTGTGTGTCCCCAGCTCTACCCTGTGCTGCTCCGACTCTTCCTGTAGCGGCCCATTAACCTGTCACACTGTCTGGAGCAGCTCTTGAGGGGCAGGAGCCTGGATCTCTCCTTGGTGCAGGGGTCCCATTCAAGACATGTGATGGGGACAGGGTTCATCGGGTTGTTCAGGGATGGGAAAGTCCCTGGGTGTCACTCTGCAGTGCCAGAGTGAAGGAGGGGGAGCCTTTGCCACAGCCCCACTGCAGGCTTACCAAAATGAGCATGGGGAGAGCCACTGACAGGGTGGACATATGGGTGCAGGGCTGACACATAAAGCCCTGGCCCTGCAGAGCAGTGCTGCCTCACGCCCAGCCACAGCCAGATGATGGGTGGCTGTCCCCAGGCCATTGGCAGGGCTCCCTGTTTTTGCCCACTCCATCTCCCAATCTCCAGACTGTTACCCAGGTACCCCCCCTGCCCCATCCAGCTGCAGCTGAAATCCCTCCAAGCTGGATGGAGCTTTTCCAGTAGGAAACAATGTTCCTGATTGGAGACAAAAGGCTTTCCCAGTGGATCCGGTGCTTGGTGCCATGGGGAAGGGATGTCCAGCCCAGTGCCAGGCCATTTTGGGAAGGGAGGCAGACTCAGGCTCTGCATGTCAGATGCAGAAGGGCCTCATCATTCCCAGAATGCTTTTGACAGAACCACAGTCCCAGCATGAGGCTTCACCTGTGGTTTGAGGTGTGGGGTCCTGCCTGTGTGCAGGGCACACCTCAGTCTATCTTGTTCCAGCAGAGTCACGTCCTGGTTTGTGTTGTGGCATCTGGTGGCAAGGTCACCCCCGGTGCTTCTGCAGTCTGGCCAGTGACACGAAGCCAAGGTGCCAAGCAGGGGCACAGCCACTGGGAGGGTGCAGCAGGCACCCATGCAGGGTGCAGCCAGGCAGAGGGTGCTGGCCCCATGGCAGAGATGCAGCATGTAGGATTCACCTGAGCCACGCATTGCTATGGCTGACAGTGCCCGGGTGGGATGGGACTGGAAAGGGACCATGGGACAGGCAGGCGACTGTGCCCCACACCTCTCACCACAAGTGGGGAGATGCTGTTCCCAGATCTCCCCATTGTACACACACGGACATCCCCCAGTCTCCATCGTGGGGAAGGGGGGTGTGAGGTCCCTGTGTGGCCGCCCTGTCACGTGTGTCACCGTGACATTGGTGCCCTGCACAGCACGCACCCCAGTGATGTCATGCTCCACCACTGCAGCAATGTCCCGTTGTGGGCCGCAGTCACCTCCAGCTCCTCTACGACATTTCTTGACATCATGCAGCAAGGGCATCACTGCACCCCAAATGCACCCCAAAGCCGTGACAACATGGTGACACCACAGCACCTCATGCCACCATGCTGCACGGGCCCCACTAACACCATATTCTCATTCCTAGCATTCCCAGGCTGCCACAGCTGTACCTGCCAGGGCAGAGGACAGGCAGGAGATGTCCCACAGACCCAGCAGACCCCTCTCCCACCACAGCTGGGCTGCCCAGAGCAGCAGCAGTGCCCCTCCACAGCTCCTCAATCCCAAGCAGCCCAGAGCCTGCAGTGCCTCTGCTCCAGCCAGAGCCCATGAGCTGGGTCCTGCTGCGACGTCTGCTCGCTGCTGCGAGCCTGTCCCTCCTATGCAGGACTCCTCAGCGCTGGACCTGGCAGCCTGGGGCTCAGCCAGCAGCAGCCAATGCAGTGTGGAGATGAGCAGTCACCTTAGCCTCTGAGCTCACCCCAGAGGGACACCAGGTCCCTGGGGGGCTCGGGCCCACCAGCACACAGCCAGCCCCCTCCCACGCAGGCAGGTACATGGCTGGACGCCCTGTGCACTGCCCCCCGCTCCCCCACGGGCTCAGCCACCACCGGGCACAAGTGCCGCTATAGAGAGGGGCTGTCCCTCGCTGCTCACAGTCCTGCTGCCCCTGCCAGCGCGCTCCAGCCCCAGCACGCACCCCCATCACCGTACAGCCTCCTGAGCACGGTCCTCCCCCGCCCAGCATCCTTCCATCCCCATCCCATCCTTCTTCCCGCTCCCTCCCGCCTCACTGCCCCGCATCCCCTCCACGCCACGGGGACAGGCTACGTGCCCGCGGTCCCGCTCCGCCCTCCACCAACTTCTCCCCGGGCCGGTGACCGTGCCGGAGTTGAGAGAGGCCCCTCCCCGCCCCGGAGTCCCCGGGAAACTTCGCGGAGCAGCAGAGCCACAGCGCTACTCACGGGCCAGGGGGGCCGCCCCGCGCCCCCTCGGCGGCGGGAGCGCATCCCGGAGCGCCTCCCGCCCGCGGCCGCTCCGCTCCCNGGGCGCCGCTGCCAATGGGGAGCGCGGGGTGGGGCCGCCCGCCGCCACGGCCGGCCCCGCGGAGCGGCGGGGGGGCACCGGGCATCGCCCCGGGCTCCGGGCACCGGCAGGAGGGGAGCGTCCCGGGATGCCGGAGTCACGGCCGAGACAGCTGCGGTGTGTCCCGGCTCGCTGCGGTCACTCCGGGGTGCTGGATGGGGAGCAGTGCTTGGTGCTGAGCACGGCTCCCCAGATCCTGCAAGGGCCGCTGGCGTGGTGAGCCCAGCAGAGCCCGGGGCCTGACCCGGAGGAGGAAAGAGAGCGGAGCTGGGCACCCCCCGGTGCAACGCTATCTTCTTGGAAGGGCACGGGAGAACAGGTTTAAACTAAAAGAGGGGAGATCTAGATTAGAGGTTAGAAGGAAATTATTCACAGTGACAAAGGCGAGACACAGGAATGGGTTGCCCAGAGAAGTTTTGGGTGCCCTATCCCTCAAAGCGTTCAAGGCCAGGCTGGAGGAGCCTGGGTGACCTGATCTAGTAGGCAGCATCCCTGTGCATGGCAGAGGGATTGGAATTAGATCTTTGAGCTCCCTTCTATCGCAAACCATTATATTGTTCTATGAATCCAACACTCAGCCACAACCCGAGGGTCAGCACCTGCCTGTGTCATCACCCTGCATGTCACCACCTCTCTCTGCAGGGGCCCCAGCAGTGGCTGTGCCATGGCAGCCAGCCTGAACTCCAAGAAAGGCCCCATCGTAGGTTATGCAAGGCACTGACTTGCCCAAAATGTTGTAGCCAGTGGATGCCTGAGGCAGGATGGCATTTATGCAAGCCTGCCTTTCCCAACCTGTTTTCCCGAGGGGCTGGGCACAGAGCTCTCTGCGTGTCTCTGGAAGCACAAAGTGGCTGTGGCAGGGACTGGGACAGCACTGACAGGGTACAGGGCTGCCAGGTCACCCCACTGTAGCACGTTCACAGGTGCCCCAGCACAGAGTCTGGGGCTGTGGGCACTGTGAGAGGCAGCATGCTGGAAGACAGCAGGAACTCATGCCACTCTGGCTGCTTCAAGTGGCTAATCACCTCCTCTGCTAAAGCCCTTATTTCTCATTGAACATGTCTGGCTACAGCTTCTGCCTGTTGCTCCTCGTTCTCTCCCTGCTAGATTCGAGAGCTCTCCAGTCACAGTGATCATTTCCCACAAAGGTGCTTCCATACAGCCATCAAATATCCCTTTATTTCGTTTCTCATGACTCCCTCTTGCAGGGTGCCTGGCTGAGCACCAGGCTTGCTGCGTGGCTGCCTGCCGCAGGGTTCTCACAGCCAGAATGTTGGTATCCAGGCACAGGGAACCTGCCAAAGGGCACTGCCGTGGGGCAGGAACCACACCTGCATTTGCCATGGTGAGCCATGATGCCAAGCAAACCCACCAGACTGGGATGTCAGTGTGACCACCATACATGTGCAGTGCTGTGCTCCCCCGTGCACCCCAGCGCTGTGGGTGTGCTCTGCCTGCCAGTGCCCACAGCCCCAGTGCCCGGCTGCAGCCTTGCATGAGTGCGTGTGTGCTCAGGGTGAGCCCCCCTGCTGCCGAGTTGCTCGCTCATCCCAGGTTTGGTAACCACCCGGATAATTATTTGTACAAACTGCAAGCTGGCTCCCACTGCCCTCCCGGTGCCTGGCAGGCACAGAAAACACACAAGCCAGCAGGCAGCCAGCTCAGGCACGCCAAGGCTGTGAATGGCACTGGGCACACTGGCTCCCTGGGGCTGTAAACCCAGCATGCCAGCGCAGCGGGGCTGGCTCTGGCCACGAGCACAGCAGAGGCAGGCAGGGCTGCACGTGCAGCCGCACGGCCGCGGTGCGCATCGGGGTGTGCATGACAGGCACAGCTGGGCACAGCTGCACACGCCGTGTCCCCAGGGGCGCGCTCGCCCCACGGCACCCCGTGGGCACACCCCGTGTGCTGTGTGCCAGCAGGACACACGTGCCAAGAGGGCCTCGCACGCTGCAGCCCCCAGCTACTGCTGCTGGCACCTGGCAGGGTGGTTTTCCAGTCATAGGGCTGCAGGGTGTGCCCCACCAGCTGCTTTTGGAGCTCTCAGTGCCTTTCCCATGGATGCTGCCACCTTGCCAGGATATTCCTTTGGGGGAGAAAAGCAGCCCGCAGGCACCTTGGCACAACAACAGCCGTGGCCATAAGGAACATCCTTGCACCAGTCTCTGGGCCCTGTGCTGGCCTAGATGTCTCCATCTCACCCCTCCGGATGCATCCACACCGGGGACAAAATGGGGCAGACGCCTCGGGGTGTGCCAGAGCTCTCTGCAAGGGGCTGCAGAGGGACGCCCAGAGCATCAGTGGAACGAGCTGGGATGCATGAGAACATTCGCAGGGACATTTGCAGAGCAGTGAGGAAGGGCGCAGGCGTTGGGGCACAGGGAGCCTGGCAGTGCAGTGCACGGAGGGGGGTGGGATGTGCAGGGAATGGTGGCACGGTGATGGGGACAATGCACAGGAAATTAGAGCGAGCAGCAGCCAGACACGCTGCGGGGGGAAGGGAGCTGCTGCGCTCCACTGAGGGCTGCGTGAAGGCAGGGGAAGGCTCTTCTGCTGAGCTGGGGCCAGCATGAGCACCAGCCACATCTTTGCACATCTGGGACCTCCCTTTCCTATCCCCAGGACTAACATGTCCCAGTTTCCCCTGGCCCTTGCTGCTGGGGCCCCATCCATGCCGATCCAGCTCCCAGGGAATGGGAACCCTCTTAAAGCTAGCAGCCCTGATGCTTGGTGACCCTCTGCCTGGTGGCTCATCTGCCGCCCCAGGCGCTCACTGGGGAGAAGGCAGCAGGAAGGTGGGGAGCAGTCTGCCCTGTGCTTGCACTGCAATGGGCAGAGGGGTGGCACAGGGCTGTTAATGGGTACTGCCAAGCAGAGTGAGCCTGTGTGTGGCAGTGCCAGATGACCCCCGTGGCTCTTGCAGGGATAGTACTGGTCTGGGAGCAGGATGAGAATCCACCGAGGATCAGGGACAGGAATCCACCCAGGATCAGCTGGATTCATAGAGCACTCATGCAGCAAATGTCCTCCAGCAAATTTCAGATGGTGCAATACAAACAGGGTGCAGGTGAGCACAGGAATGCTGACTGAAGGCACTAGCCTCCAGGATACTTCACTGGAGCCATCATTCCCCTTTCTGGAGCACTATGAGGGCCAGACACCTGCACACAGCCTGGTGGGTGCACAGCACACACACACACACACTGCCAGCACACTCACAAGCACCTACATGCACACACACAACACTCTTTGCAGCCAGCCCATCTGCCTGTGTGAGCACTCCGTGTGCCACCCAAATGTGCGTGCAGACCACGCACACACACACACACCTGCACTCACACGTGCATGCAGCGATGTGCATACATCCCATCATACACCCCTGCTGCTTTTTGACACCACAACATGCTGTGGATCCCTCAGCTGCCAAGCCGATCCTGGCTCTTGCCTGGCATTGCCTTTTTCTCTGGAGGGGCTGTGCTGGGACATCCCTGCTCCGAGGGTCTAATTTCTACTGTAAATGTATTCATGGATAATTTATCCCCAGTTGTTCCTGTGCTAATGTTGTCTTTTAGCTGAAATAGCTCTCCTCCTCCCTGGCGTTTACCCTGCTGATGTATTTATAGTGAGCGCTCCATTTCCCCACAGCCTGCACCGTGCTGGGCAGGAGTCGCTGTCCTCCCTTCACGGGTCTCCCGGGCTCTGCCTCCTTGGCAGCCCCATGATACCTCTGATCCCCTTCCAGGCTGATTCCAGCACAGGCAGGTCCCTTGGGGCCCAGGCAGGTCCCTTGGGGCCCAGGCAGGCATGAAAGCAAGTGCCCAGTCCTGCCAGAAATGCCTTCCTGGTTCCTCCTAGGATTGCTTCTGCCTCTCCCATGTCTGCATGCCCATTGTGTGGTGGCTCACAGTGACATACCCCCATGCTCAGATGGCTGCTTGCTTGTTCCCTCTTCTCCATGCTGTCCCCTCCCTGTCATTGTCCTGCAGTGTCTGATCTGCTGTCTTGCCCACAGACCTCCTCCCTCTCTGGTCCTGCACCCCAGACCATCACACTGCTCCCGTGTCCCCTGGACACCTCTCAGAGCGGGGGTGTCTTTGTGCCTGGCTGGCAGTGACCTGGCGACTGTCACTCATCCCAGCAGCTCCCTGTGAGCTTTTTCCTCGCAGCACCCTTCCCCAGTCCCCTCCTGCTGCCAGCAGGAGTCCCTCCCAGGTGCTCGCTGGGCATGGCAAACCCTGGGAAGGCATTACCCTCACAGAAGTCAGGTTAACCCCCGAGTTTGTTTAATCTAGTCTTCCAGTCCTCTTCCTCACAGGTTTCCTTGGCAGCAGGGTGTGAATGCTGGATCCCAGGCACTGCTCACCCAGGGGGTCTCCAGGGGTGCCCAGCCCCTGCCCTGGGACCCCCAGCCCTGCAGCTCTCTCACAGCCTAGCCCCTGCCTTTGCACAGCCTCCCTGGACCTCGCAGCTCCCCAGCCTCTCCCGTCACCGTGCACAGTGCCCCCAGGTCCCCGCTTGGACTCTTCCTGTCGCCGGGACATCATTAGAAATGTTAATTATTTATTATCACTAAAAGCCCTTTTTTGCTGCATTGCTGTTCTCTGCCTATATCTCTGCCCCGTGCTGCCTGTAACCGGATCCGCCTGCGCTCGCCTCCTGCCTCGCAGTCCCTGTCCCTGCTTTCCCCCCTACCTGCTGGGACACGGGCTGCGGGAGTGAGAGCTTCCACCCCACTGCAGGACGCGGCCCTGTGGGACGAGCTGCACTTGTGCCCCTGGGATCCCAGAGCCCTGCGGTGTGGAGATGCACCAGTGGCAGAGCCCAGCCTGGGGACTGCCCTGTCCCACGCCGGGAGAGGGGACAGGAAGACAGAGGAAGGAGCTGGCTGGCGCTGTGATGGAGCGAGGAACCATTAGCTCTTCTCAGCCAAGGACAAGGATGTCCCTCCCCAGAAGCACTGGGATGGGGCTCCCTGGCCAAGGGATATCAGCAGGGTGGAGGCATCAGGCTGTGCTGCAGCCCTCCCAGGCAGCATTCCTGGCTGGGAAAGAGCAAACAGGCTGAGGGGGAGCCTGCGGTGCTGCTTGCAGCCAGCTGGGGCTGGCAGGACACACTCGGGGCAGCCAGCTGCTTCAGAGAAGCCATGCAGCTGCAAGGAGGCAGGGGAATGCCCAGCCTGCACAGCTCAGCCTCCTCTGCCAGGGCTCCTGAAAGATTTATCAGCTCCAAGTGGACCCCATTGATGAATCAATTAAAGCTTATCAAAAGCAGTAGAGTTCCTTCCCATGGGGCAGGGCTGGCACTGGATGCAGCAGCTCTGCCACAGCCAGCGCTGGGTGAGACAGGGAGCTGCTTCAGGCTGCAACATCCCTGAACACTGCTGGGCAGAAATCACCTCCTGGCAGCAGCTGTGCCTACAGAGCCAGCCACGGTGCCCTGGTACCTTCTAGGGACTGTGGCAGAGCAGGCTGTGACAGTGCCAGTGGGAGGCAACTGGATAAAACCTTACATGAGGCCTCTCCCTCGTATTCCCCCCACCTCCAGAAGGAGCCAGGCTATCCAGCCAAGCTGCCCAGCCCTGGCGCTGTCAGGCCCTGCTGCTCACGGTGCTGTCCGTGCTGGAGGGCGAGGCAGCAGCGGGAAGCAGGCCAGGGTGACAGCTGTGGGAGGGACGCTGGGGATGGCTCCCCCGGGAGCGCGGGGAGGAGCACCCAGGCGGCTCCTGGAGCGGTATTGATTCCTGCAGCACAGGCACTGCCTTCTGTGCCTGTTCATTGTCGCTGTGCAGGAGAACAAGGAGGGAGAGAAGCCGGCTCCCCCCTCCCCAGGCAGCCCGCCCTCCTGGGGGCCGCCGGCAGCACCAGCTCTGCCCGCACAGCCCGGCTCCCCTGCATCCTACAGCACTGTCACGGGCTGCTGAGTCCCCAGGTGTTCCGTGCAATAATGCAAAGCAGATATCATCCACCCCAGCCCCAAGCTCTCTGCAGTCCCCTCCCCACAGGCTGAGCGTGTTCCCTGGCCAGGCATGGGAGAGACACCCAGGGCTGTGGGTGCTCTGCCTGCCCCTGGGGCTGACAGGCAATTCCCTTGTTGTTCCTGCACACCCCTTGCTGTTCCCCAGAGCTTTTCTCTGCCAAAAGCACTCCGTAAGCATTTGCTCTGCAGCAATAAATCAGAGGGATGCTCACGCAAGCACGGGCCAGCCCTGTGCTCCCTGGGACCAGGGTGCAGCAAGGTGCTTGAGGCAGTGCTCAGCCCCAGAATGCGGTTCATTCATTTCCTGCCTGCCCACAGCTTGGTGGGGTTCCAGGTGGCAGGTCTCTGAACTCCTTGGGTTGTCTGGATCCTTTAGGACTAGAGCAGAGCAATCAGGGACCCCTCTGCACCCACGTGTGGTCCCAGAGGGTCCCCAGGACTGGCTGGGTTCTGACATGGATGCAACACCCTTGGTTGTGAACAAGGTGGTTCCCTGTCTCTGGACCATGCCTGGTTGTCCATGTTCCTGCTGCTCAAACCCTGGCAAGGATCCAGGGAGAAGCATCCAAAATCCCTGCCCCCTCTGACACCCCAATGAGCATGTTGAGCCAGCAAGTTCTCCCTGAGAGCCCCGGGAGCCACAGGAATTGACCGGCTCTCTGGGGGCTGGGAAGAGGCTCACAGAGAAAAGGCTGGTCAGGGAGAGCTGAGGCTGCCCCGTGCTGCCCCTCCCATTCCAAGGGCCAGGGTTCAAGGCAGTCGCTGCTGTGCAAGCAGGAGCTGTATGCTCAGCTCACTTGAGATCAGTGCCAGATCTGGGGCTGCCAACAGCTCCTTTCTCTCCCGCACTGCTCCTTTCAGCCTGTGCCTCCCCACGGCCCCAGCTGATGCAGCTGCAGATAAACAGACAAGGAGAGCCAGGCAGCAGCTCCTGGCTTGCTCTGCTGTCCCCTGGGAGGCGCAGACATGGCAGCTTTAGATCAAAACTCTTCAGAAGCAAGAACAATCCCAGCTATCAGCAGAGAGCGGCTGGCTGGTTCCCGGCATTCACTCTGCTGGCTACATGACATGGGCAGTGGGTTTTGGACTCAGGCACTGGGACCACTGATGCAGAGCCACGGGATACTGCAGCTCCCACTGGCATGGACAGGCTGGGGGCAGAGCAGGCAGCAACAGGTGACCCCCTGTCCCAAAACCGGGAGCAGTGGGACACTGCTTCACTGCTTTACACAGAACTAGTCAGCCTTTAGGGAGTGGTATCTCCATGCCTGGGAAGACTCCCAGGACCCCTCAGACCACTCTAGCCCAGGAGAAGCTGAGCCATGGTCAAGCCAAACCCTACAATATTATTCTGGGGTAGCTCAGGGAGCAGTTCAGGTGGGATGCCCTGACCCATCTGCCCTTTCCTGGGGAGCATGGGGGTGTTAGCGGTGCAGTGGGTCTCTGTCCCCATGGGTGGCAATCTGGAGGGTACCACCGTGTCCTTTGAGGGAAGCAGGAGCACAGACACAGTGGCTGAGGCTGGAGAGGACACAAGACTGTGTTTCTAGTGGACAAAAGGAAGGGGGTCCTTCTGCAGCCCACACCTTGCGGTGCTTGGACTGTTTTACTGCTGCCATGGAAACTGCTGTGGAGCATCATTCTGTTGCACTGACCAGGGTGACCAGGCCATGGCAGTTCCCAGCTTCTTAGTGCTCTCACACCTGGATTTACAGAATGGGAGAGGCTGGGTGCTGCCTGCCAGTCACCATCCTTGGGTCACCCTGTGACAGGATGGGGGCATCCCCGGGTAGGGCTGTTCCATCCCCAAGGAACAGAAGGGATGGAGAAACCAGATAAGTGCAGGCAGGGGCTGTCTGGTGCCATTCCCAGACAAACCCAGCTCCCACGCGGCCAGGGGCTCCACGCTGCTTGGCCTCCCGCAAACATAAATCATTTTCTAATTTATAACATGAATAATTGATTTTGCCTCCATAGCTGGCGATAAATCTCCTGCGCGCACATGCATAAGAAAATAATAATAATGAAAGTGATCAGGATCTGCTGCCATCGATTACCTGTGAGAGGGGACACGGTCCCCTGTGTGCCACACGAGGCTGGGACAGGGGCTGCTCCCCAGGGGATGCTGCGTGGCCCTGCTGATGTGAGCTTTCCTTGTCCTGCACAGGGGCACCTGTCTGAGCTGGGATGACTGGACCTGTCCTAGTCTGAGCCCCTGGGGCTGTACTGGGACCCACACTGGGCAGTCAGGGAGGTCCGAGTACTTCAGGGTATCCCACACCTCAGGCATGAGCGGTCCCAGCCTTGTAACTGCACCTGGGGAGGGATAAAGTGCTCGGCACAGCCCCATTCAGGGATGCCGCGTGGATGCCCCAGTGGCACCTTGCCAGGGTGGCCGTGACCGGCCCCGTGTCCCGGCAGCTTCAGTCTAGGGGGAGCCGCAGCAGCTCTGGCTGCCGGCTGCCCGGTCCCGGCACGGGCAGGCAGCGCGCCCGCCATGGCACGTTCCGCTCCCCGGGCCACCTCCTCCCGGTACCCACACCACGAATCCGGCTGGGAATCGCACCGGAGAGCTTCGGCTCGGCAGGAAGGAGATCCTGCAGCGGGGAGTGGGCACAGACCCGCTCTCCATCAGCCAAACTAACCAGGGCGGCCGCACCGCCTTGCCCAAAGAGCTGTCCCCATGCCTGCCCGCCCGGCCACAGCGAGCACCGCGGCTCCGCCCGCTGTGCGACACTGATCGGTAACGGGACACCGACGGCAGCCTCGGGGGGGAGAGCGGGGGTCGCTGTCCCTCTGTCCACACCATCCCGGCCACGGGGCCTCCTTCCTGCGGTGCCGGGAAGCAGGGCCGGCCGCGGCCCCGGCGGTGCCGTGCAGAGCACGGTGTGCGGCGGGGCGGCCCGCGCGCCCCGGGCCGGGGGAGGAGCGGCGGCGGGGCGGGGCCGGCTGCCGGTGCCGCACTACAGCTCCCGATGCCGCGGCGGGGCGCTCGGTGCCGGGGCACAGCGGCCCGAATTACGCACCCTGCCCGGTCCCGGCGCTGCCCCGCTCTCCCTCTCGGTGTCCCAGCCCCGATCCTCATCCCCTGCCCCGTCCCTGTCCCCCAGCCCTGCTCCCCTGGCCCTGATCCCCCCCTAAGCCGCCCTCCCAGTGGCTGGCGGGCAGCCCCGGACAGCCGGATAAGGGCACCCCGCACACCCCGTAACTCCGCACCCTACACAGGGCAGTGTGAGCCCGTGAGTGCCGCGGAGCTGCACGCGTTCCTGGGCCGTGTAGAACCCGTGTCTGGTGCTCACACGTGCTGCACGCTGCTCTCAGGGCTGCCTGCAGGCCCCTGCCATCCTCGTGTATCCTTCACACCACCTGCGAGGTTCTGTGTGCTGCCTGCTGTGGGGCTGTCACAGCCTAGAGCGGCCCATGGCACGATGCTGGTGACCAGATACGCCTCTTGCACATTTTAGGGTGGTCATCGCAGTCACTTGCTTTCTGGTGTAAGTGCACTGTAGGGCTCTGGGCCTTGCTTTTCAGGCTGCTCTTACTCCTTGAATAGCTACTTTGGTTAATTTAGCTTCATTTTCCCAGGCTGGGTCTTGCTTTGTTTCCTGCTTACATTTCTGGGATCCTTTCAATGGTGTCTTCTCTGGATGGTGTTTATAGCAGCTCACTGCTCAGTATCATCTAATGACAATTCCTTGTTCAAGCTGAAGTTTGAGAGATGCTGTAAAACAAGACCCTGAAGTTCAGCTAAGTTGGCTCTTGCTTGTCTCATCAAAAAGCTTTGCCCAGTGATTCTTCTGAAATAACTCTGGGCAAGCCAGTGTCCATCATTCATTGTGCAGGTGTGTGCCGGCTCCTTTACCTGCCAGTTTTGTCTCTGGGGATAGGAACAGGGTTTATCCTGTTCTCAGCTCTGGCTGTGTTGTGCTTTCTTGCAGAGAAAATCAGTGCCTTGTTTGCTCTACCCATTACTCAGGCCCTGGTTTCTCCTTGGCACTGTGTGTCAGCAGGTTAATAGGTTCATCTCTGCACTGGCCAGGTGACTGTGTCTGTGTGGACATGCTGTTTTTGCTTTTCCTGCAGCTGTTTTTGCAAGGCCTCTGCCTCATTTGCATTTTTCTGTTTAAAAACAGTGATTTTTCCCTTTTGAGTCATCTTTATTTTTGAGACATCATTAATTTTCTCTGCCTCCTTGTTTATTAATAGACCTTTTCACTTTTGTGCTGATTCTGCCTGGTTATATTTGTAAAGTCCTTTGTACTCCCCTTAGCATTCTGGCTGTTAACTCCTTCTGCTGGTTTGTTGTCCCTTCCCTCTCCCGAGCCCCCCTGCAGCTGTGAGGGGACACTATTGACTTTCAAATCATCTTCCTGTCTGCAATGTTCCCCTTCTCCTGTTCAGGTATCTCCTAAGAGCATCTATATATCCAGGTATCTCCTGAGAGTATTGCGGGTGAAAGGCACGATTGAAATCTCTGAGTGCCTTTGATGCTTTTGCCACCTCCTCACACAGCCAGTGTTGCTGTGGCTGCTGAGAGCTCTTTCTCCTGGCAGCAGGGGACAGGACGCCTTAAAGCCTGCAGATGCAGCTCTTTGCTCCTTGAATGCTTTGCTTTGCCGTGTACCAGTGGCTGTGTTCATGCCTTTGCTCTGTCTCCACCAGGTATCCAGGTCCTTTCCTGGCCCCGTTGCCCGCTGGTGAGCCAGGTGGCCTGGGCTGGAGCTCTGCTGAGAGCAGGAGAGGTGCAGGGTAGCCAAAACCTCTGACAGTCCTTGCTCAGGCTGCCAGGGGCTGGTGTTGTGCAGTTGGTAAGTGTGCCATGGCACGTGCCTGGCATGGGATGAGTCCTGCAAGTGGCAGGTTCCCCAGTGGAGCTGTTTAGAATCTCCTTGTACCTGCCTTTTTATTAATCTTGTTATTGTAGTTATTTTTTTCCCCTTCAAAGAGCCCAATCTGCTGCAGGCTGTAAAGAGTGACTTTGTGGTGTGCGAGCTGCATGCCAAGGCTGTGTGAGGTCCCCCAAGGCTCCTGGTCCCCCAGTATTGCCATCCCTGTTCACTGTCAGGGCTTTAAGGTTATCTACTCTATCGATGGGAATATGGATTGAGTGGAATTAGAAACCTCGAAGGCTAAAAATACAGCTCCCTGCCAGGAAATGCGGCAGCCTGCTGAGAGGGTGCTGTGTGGCACTGAGACTTCTCCAGGAACTGGCATGTTCCACAGGAGCACCACAGCCCAGCAGGCGTGCCTGTTCCCAGGTTCCCTGAGCAGGACTGTGGCTGGCTTGCTCTTGTTTGTGGGGTCCCTCCCTCGACAGGACAGGGAGAGAAATCAGGGAGAAAACGCTGCCCATGTGTGCTGATGTTTGCTAGAGGGGAAACTCAGGCTGGCACCTGCTGGGCAGCTCACTCAGACCCCACAAATGCACACCATGAGCAGGGTGTTCCTGGGAGCAGTGCAAGAGGAGCCCGTGCCTTCAGGGAGCTCTGGCTGCCTCCTGGCTGATGATCCAGCATCCTCCTGGCCATGCTGGGCTGATGGGCTTTACATGCCAGACAGCTGGGCAGCACTCCTGTCACCACTTTTACCATGGTACCATGGCCTTTCCCTGCTTGGTGCCACAGTGCTGAGTTGTTTTGCTAGGCAGGTCCATAAAACAAGACAGCATCTGGAGCAGCACAGACCTTTTTGGGGATGCACTGCTCCTTGCTGCCTGTCTTTGTGGGGCAAGCTTGGTCCCAGACTCTGGAAGTGGTAGGGTTGCCCTGCCTAGTGTAGTGTGAATGAGACCCAAAGCCAGGGCCATTGCTCTGCCTCCCAGAGCATGAAATTAGTTGGTGCTGACCCGTGGCTGTGGCATCGATGAAGTGTTTGATAGGCTGGGGGCAGGGGCTGTGCTGCCCTGTGGGGAAAAAGCAAAGCTCTGCAGCATCCCTGCCAGTGTGGGTCATCCTTGCCGTGCTTCTTCCCAGGCTGCAGGAAGCAGCTCTTCCCCAGCAGTGTGTGGCAGGCAGAGGCAAAGCTGTGCAGGGAGAGGATGCTCCCAGCACCAGCCGTCTGGCTAATGCTGCACCATCTGCTTTGGAGGGTGAGGCAAGGTGAATGGCAAGTTTTTGAGGAGCCCATAAATCCTGTGTGCAAAGGCTCTTGGAGGTGACATGGGATCTGCATGGAGCAATGCTGCTTCTGGTTGCTCCTGGTGCTGGAAATTGTCAGGAAGGAGAGCCTGGGGAGATCACTGACCCCCACAAGTCATTCAGCATGAGCCATGGCCTGGGACTCTTGGGCTTGGCTGGGAAAAGTCCTTCAGCAGAACATGCTTAGGTGCAGTTGGAAGCTATCTGTGGTTGGAAATGGTGGCGCCGGGGGGCTTCCAGTGCCCCCTCCCCTCTGGCACTCGGGCTGCCACTCGGTGAGAAAATGTATAATGCCTCAGTATTGAAAAATGACTAATCCAGTCCTTGGAAGGTTTGTAGGATACATTCCTTTCTTGCGGTCGATAAAGATAAAGGGGATCGTTCTGCCAGCAAAATTAGTGTATCAAAGAGGGGGGGAAAATGACAAGAGCTACGGAGACAGAAAAATGGTTGGGGCAGCCCTGGGATGGTGCTCAGCATCACCACAGCACCTGTGCCTGCACCTCATATTCCTGCCCACCTTCGCAGCCTGAGGTGCAGGCACAGGCACCACGGCTGTGCTAGGGGTACTGCCCTGCTGGGCTTTTCCAGTGGTTTCCAGTGAGCCATCATCATCCATCATGCCAAGGCCACGGTTGTCCATCCATCACAGAGGGGATGATGCCGTGTGGCACGGGCAGCCCCAGCCAGTGGTTGGCCTCCCCTCGCCTTCCCGGCACCACTGCTGGCTGCTGGTGAGGGGCTGCGGGAGCGTTCGCGCCTCGGTCGGGGCTGTGTGCAGGGGAGGCTAATGTACCGGAGGTGCCTCGGAAATGAGAGCCTTGGATGGGTTCCTGGCCCTATTGATCTGCCGGCAGTTTATGCATCCTGACATTCATAATCTCGGTCGGCGCTGATGGTCCAGATTAATGGGCCCAGGGGCTGTCCATCCGTCACTTCACATTAATTACTGAAGAGGTGTTTTTCCAGTGATTTACCTGACAGCGGCCTGTGATGAATCCCCCTAAACGGAGTGGGCAGTGATTAATCATGGGGCCCCAGCCCAGCCCCACTCTGCCTTCCCCTCAACCACAGTGCAGCCCCCCGCACCATCCGTCTCCATAAACCCTGTCTGATGCATATTTATGGGGGCAGGGGGGCCTGGCCGCTTGTGGTGTGCCTGCTTCTGCCAAAGATGATGAAAAATAAATCTCTGTCGGGACGGGGCAGCAGGTGAGCAGGGCTGCATCATGCCGTGGTCCTGTGCCAGGGTATCCCTGCGCTGGGCTTTGCTTTCTGTTGTTCTGTGGCTGCCTCAGGCTTCTCTGTGGTTTTTGATGCCTGAGTAGTGCGTGGTCTCAGTGTTCTGCTTCAGCTGCAGACACTGGTCCCTTGGGCTTGAGGGTCCCAGGTAGCAGCTGCCAGAGCAGGGCAGGCCCCCATTCTGTCAGGATTTCCCTCTTCTCCAAGCCAGATGTGCCCCACCAAAGGCTGTAGGGCTGTGGGGTGCTCCTGGCCCCAAACCCTGTCTGCAGATACGCTGCTGTGGGGCCGTGTTGGGGCTGCACAATCTGTCACTGTGTGCCCGTTGCTGAGGGAGCAGGGGTGGTGCTGGCACCGTGGCTCGGTGACCTGGGCAGGGGCTGATGGGCTGTGGGTGGACGGTGACACTGTGCTCTCCTTGGCAGGGCTGGCACCATGCAGCAGGAGGCGGAGGGCGGCCGGGTGCGCCGCAGGAAGCCTGACATGGCCCTCTACGTGCCCAAAGCGCGGCGGGAGAGAGAGGCACAAGCGGCAGGCGACACACGGGCTGGGCACCGCCAGGAGCCCGAGAGCCACCGCCGGGAGCCCGAGAGCCACCGCCTGCTGCAGGAGCCTGGCTGGGCTGGTGGCGAGGGGCAGAGGCGAAGAACACAGGCAGGCAGAGCGCTGGGCTGGTGGCGAGGGGCAGAGGCGAAGCCCCCGTGCCAGAACGCAGGCAGGCAGAGCAGCAAGGAGGGAGAACAAGGTGGATGCTGGCCCAAAGGAGCTGCGGACAGCCTCTGCCAGGCACAGCCACAGGACGAGAGGCGGCTGCCCTATTGCACTGGAAAGCCTGGAGGCATCACCCGGCGTGTGTGAGCCGTGCCCAGATCCAGCTGGTGCTCAGCACTGGGACAGACAGGACAAAGCATCTCATGAAGAACCCAGAGAACTCAGCCACGATCACAGGATAAGGACTGAGCCTGACCCTCCATCCCCACAGAATGCCCAGGCTGGGGCTGTGAAGGCTCCCCCTGAGCCTGGGGATGACCCCACTAGCCCAACACCCGCTGCTAGCCCAACATTGGTTTGTCAGACAGGTTTGAGTGGGACGTTGGAGCACTTGGGGGACAGCACCCTAGATCCAGCTGGAGACCTCTCCCAAAGCCTGGGAGAGGCTGCCCTGCAGTCAGCAGCGGGGGGCAACCATGGCAGTGTCCCCCAGTTGGTGGGAGAGACAGTGGGTCTGAAAGCCTGGGAGGAGGAGACGGGGAAGGAGAGGGGGGAGGAGGGGTCTCTCCTGGCAGAGCAGAGCAAGGGTTGTGCCACTGGGGTGCCGGAGGAAGAGGAGACATGGGAAGGCAGAGCTGAGCTTCCTGAGGAGAGCACCTTGTGTGCAGCAGGAGCCAGCTGCGAGCCCGTGTTCCTGAGGGGCAGCGTGGGGGATGTTCCAGTGCTGCCAGGGGAGAGCACTCCACAGCAGGGCACGGGCAGCCCATCCCAGCTCCCGCCTGCCGTGGAGGAGAGCACTGCTGGTGCTGGGGATCCCAGCGGGGAGGGTGACCTGGTGCCTGCTGTAGGGGAAGCAGGCAGCACTTCTGCCTGCACAGAGAGCAGTGCTGCATCTGAGAGCAGCCTGTGCAAGGGAGCACCTCTGGAAAGCTGTGAGCCCCCAGTGCCCCTAGAGCAGCTGTGCCACGGCATGGAGGGGATCTCACCTGCATCCTGGGCCAAGGAGCTGGCCAAGCCAGCTGAGGATGTGGGCTCGCTGCAGAAGGACCAGGAGGCTGAGGAAGAAGAAAGAGGTCTCCACAGCAGCTCCCTTAAGGAAGGACAGAGCAGTGCCAGTGCTGAAACCCTGAGCCAGACCAGCCCAGGTGCTGAGGAGAGCTGGGATGTGCTGTTCAACGATGATGGGGACTGCCTGGACCCACGCCTGCTGGAGGAGGTACTTCCTGCAAGCCAGTCTTGGTGGGGATTGCCAGGGTTGCTGACTGGTGCCCACCGGGATGTGGGGGATGTGTTCCTGTGCTCTCTGGGGTGAATGCATGGGGTGGGTGGGCTGCACCCAGGGCATGGTCAGCCTAGCTGGCTGTGCTGCCTGCTCTTAGGGCCAGCCTTCTTCTGTGCTGCCAAAGCACCTGGGATCTCCATCTTCTCCATCTGTCCCATCCCGTCCTGCATTGCTGGGGAAGGCTGGGGTGGTCATCCCTCTGTAGTACATACAGTGTGCCCAGTAAAACCTGCAACTGCACCCTCATGAAACCAGGGCTGGTGAGAAAGAAATGGGCTGAGATGTATGAGATCCCATTGAAACAGCAACGGGATGGTTCCTCGAAACTGTGGCTTCTTAATCAGCTGTGGCTCATTGCCATTCCCTCCTGCACACATGCTGCTGAATTTACTACAGTTGGCTGCTTAGTGCCAGGACCCACACCATTTTGCTGCCATTCACAAGGAAAGCTCAGTTCCTGCAGCAAGGCTGGATATTCCTTATTGCATTTTAAATCAGTAGCGTCACACTGGTAATTTTCCAAATAACATTATGTACCTGAAGAAACAAACAGCATTAATATTGTTACATCCAGCATCTGCCTACCCCTGGGTGGAAGCAGGGCGTGAAGTGATGGGTGGTGCCTTGATAACAGCATCTATGAAGGGATCAGATTAACTCAAGAGCACTCTTCCTGAGGGGCACAAATCCCACCTTGTCTGCAAGGCCTTGCTTGGGCTGATGTGTCTTCTTGGAGCCTGGCATGGTGCTGAGACAGTGGGACACAGAGGGCTCACATTTGGGATGTGGAGGGGCTTTGGGTATTCCAATCCCTGCATGGCTGTGCTCCCCTGAGCCACTGTCCCTCACCCTGCAGGCTGGAGATTGTGGTGAGTGCTGGTGCGAGGAGGACAGCACTGCTGCTCTGAGGCACACGGTGCATCTGGCACTGGCTGTCTGTGGGCTGATGCCATGGGCATGGCTTTGCCCTGGGGGAGGAAGGGCAGGGAGGATCCCTGCACCCTGTGGTGCAGCCACAGGATGCTGTGGGCAAGGTTGTGCTGTGCAGTACAGCTTCTCACTCCAAGGAGTATCTGTATTGGCTCCCTTATGCACAAGCTCTGAGACAAGTTTGAGCTTACCAGGGAGCTTCCCAAAATGGGTGAGAAAGACCCTGAAATAGGGATTCACCAAAAGCTGCCATCTTTGTCCCCTGCAGATTCCTACATGGTGCCTTGTGCTTCCTGAGCCCTCCAAGCTCCCAGCAGGTGGATGTAGCTGCCTGGGGAGGGCGCAGGCACTTGGGAAGAGGGAGCTGTTGTTAATTAACATAAAGAACAGGAAAATTAGTAACGTCTTCCTCGAAACCGAATCCTTATGCAATGCAGATAGCTGGCAGAGAACAAGATTTATGATGTTCTGTGTGGAGGAGAGATTTCTGATAGCGGATGGCTCTTTAATCTAGCAGGAAAAAACACCGTAGTGAGCAGCACAGGCTGGAAGCTGAAACCAGACAAATTCAGAGTAGAAATCGTTTTGAACAGAGAGCAATTAAACAGTGTGACTGTTTCCTGGGAGGCTCTGTGGACTCTCCATCAGGCGGTGGGTCATGGCAGGGGCCGCGGTGCGTGCGTGCCTGGGGCTGTGGTGTGAGCCAGCAGCCACAGACCCCTCTGACCTGCTCCGCCAGGAGTGTGTCTTCAGAGAGCAGCGAGATGTGATGGACAGGCTTCATTTTCCCTGTCTGTCTGTCCGTCCATCAGCGAGCCCTCCCCAGGATGCCTGCCAGGGCTGGGGGCCCTCCCCAGGACCGTGGCTGTGCCTGCCTGCCCTGCCCCACGGCTGGGGAGCTGCTGGCACGCTGTGTGCTGGGCTGGCAGTGCTGGGCACCTGTTGAGCCGTGCCTGCCGCGTGGCTGAGCCCTGCTGCCAGACGGCTCCTGTCCCTCCTGCCCCGCCACACCTGGTGATTTGTGAAGGTCAAGGGCTGCTCCGGCACTCTGTGCTCCTGCTCTCTAATCATCTTCCTGCTGCCTGGCACTGCCTGAGTGCTCTGCTCCCTCAAGCAGCACTGCAGGGCTTTATCCTGCCTGGGAACGGCTCCCTCGCCTCCCCTGAGCAGTTGCAGGTGCCTGATGAGTGTGCTGCCCTGCACGGGGGTGGTGGCAGGGCAGGAGGCTCTGCTGGCAGTGCTGGCTCGTCCCGTGAGCTCCATAACTCAGCTCTACCCTCCACCAGCACCCAGCCGCCATGGCAGCACCCCCTTACCTGCCGTGAATCCATCTTCCCCATAAAATTGTCGGAATGAGCACTTTTTATTGACTGAGCTGCCTGGGATTTATGGACTCTAACCTTGCAGTCGTGGTGTGCTCTGCTATGATGGCTCAGGGGATCGGGGTGGGAACCTGCCTGAGTTATGTACCCGTTTCGTGGCATCGTGCCAGCCCCACGCTCCAGGGGGAGCAGGGGAGCTGCCAGTGGCTTTGCACTGCTCCCGGCCTGGTGTCTCAGCTGAAGCAGGGCACTGAATCCCCTTGGCCTCTGGCACGGTGTGGTTTGGAAAGCAAGCATTCAGCAAGTGATGCAGGGTGGCCCACTGGGCAGAACATGGTGCAGGGTGACCAGCTGGCACTGGCAATGCTGTGGGCAGAGGGAAATAGGGGCTGCACCCTTGTGTTGTGGCAGCGGGAGGCTGCTGCCTGTTTTTTTTTTTTTTAAATAAAGGCTGTAAAATGTGCAAGGTAGAAAATCTCTACAGCCATCATCTTTTAGGGCTGGAGAAAGTGCCCCGCTGTGAGGTACTAAAGGTGCACAACCCATTTTATCAATAAGAAGATTGAGAAGGGGCTTGATTAACATTAGTAAGTGCTGTGATGGGGAGGAGACCAGGGACTGAGGGTTCTTTAATCTGGCAGAGTGGCAGAACAAGAACTGCCAGCTGGAATGTGAAGTCAGACAAATTCAAATGAGAAATAAAACATAAATTTCTAGGTGCACAGGTGATTAACCAGCAGAACTCGTTCCTCAGTGGAGCACTGTCTTTTTCATCTTGGTATCTGGGGTGCTGATAGGCTGCTCCAGTGCATGTGCTGCAGCCAGGGCGTGCTGAGCCTGGTGCTTCCATGTAGCAGAGAGACATCAATCTTTCCTTCTGGCATTACTATCCTGCTCCTTGTTCTTCCCCTAAGGTATTTCAGGTCATCACATCACTGTGGAAGGAGGGGTGTGCTTGGATATTCATGTGCTGTTTCACCCCTGCCATTCCTACCAGGTCCCTGACTTGGCTGCAGAATGTGGCAAGTGGAGGGATGCTGGTAATGGGAAAAGCAAGTGCATGGTGTGAGAACCCTGCTTGGTAACTCCTAATTCTCAAAGCCATGAATCCATCTGCAGTGCTGGGGTGGGGTGCAGGGGCTTGACAACTTTCTGGGGAGTGCTTGCCGTGGGTTGGGAACTGCTGTGAGGCAGGTGGGCATGGGTTGCTCAGTGCTGTGCTTCTCCTACTGCTGCAGCTCTCAGGGGGTGAGAAGCACCAGGAGAGCCAGCAGTCACCCCGCTTCAACTACTATGGGGCCGAACCTGCTGCCCCAGACATCAGTGACGATGAGCTGCCCCACGTCATCGAGATCTACGACTTCCCCTCGGACTTCCGCACCGAGGATCTGATGCGTGTCTTCTGCAGCTATCAGTGAGTCTGTCCCTGCTGCTGGGGTTCCCTGCCTGGGCTCTGCTCCACATGGCTGCCCATCAGGTGCCCATGCCTTGCTGACCTTCCCTCTCTTTGGCAGGAAAAAAGGCTTTGATATTAAATGGGTGGACGATACGCACGCCCTGGGCATCTTCTCCAGCCCCATAACAGGTACTGCTCCTGGTTCAGCTGGGGATGGGCAGAGAGGAGGCATCCCTCTGCCACGGCTGGATCCTGGGCGTGGGCTGACCCTGCACGTGGACGTGCTGCTCTCTTCCTGCAGCACGCGATGCCCTCAGCACCAAGCACCTGATGGTGAAGACACGGCCGCTGTCCCAGGGCACCCGCGCCTCTAAAGCCAAAGCCAGGGCATTTGCTGGTGAGTGGTGCTGCCCTGTGCCAGCTTGTGCCATCGTGCTTGTGCTGCAACCTCATCCTGATAACTGGGGAGGGATGGGGCAGCCAGCACGGCCCCACAGCTGTGCTGGCTGCCCTGTCCCTCCCAGAGTGCCCCACTGACGTCCCCCATCCTCACAGAGTACCTGCAGCCGGCCAAGGAGCGCCCTGAAACGTCAGCTGTGCTGGCCAGGCGGCTGGTGATCGGTGCCCTGGGGGTACGGAGCAAGCAGACACCGGCACAGCGGGATGCAGAACGGAGGAAGCTGCAAGAAGCTCAGGGTGAGATTTGGGTGCCTGGAGGGGCTGCAGTGTAGGGGGGCCTTGCTCATGCACGCTCTGTCTCACAGAGAGCTGGGTGAGAGGGGGCTGCAGCAGGGGGGACTCCAGCCACTCCCACAGGGAGGTGGGGCGGTGGGGATGTGGCATTGACCCTGTTGTCTCTGCAGAGAGGAAGCGCCTGGAGAACAAGCAGCGGGAGGATGCCTGGGAGGGCCGGGACTGAGCCAGGAGGCTGCACTTTCAGCCCATGTCCCTCCCTGCAGGCAGGCAGAGCGCTGCGTCTCAGAGCTGGGACAGATTCTGCACTGCCTCCAGAAGCACTGGGCTGCTTCACCGAAAGGGCTGAGCAGCGTGTGAGCTGGTTGGTGCTGTGGGGATGCTGTTGCTGTCAGGCAGCACTGCCCACCCTGCCCAGGGCAGAGCCCCCAAGGCTGCCAGCCCCAGCAGGAGCGACAGCAAGACGCAGGGAGCTCAGCAGAGAGCACGGGGGGCTCTGTGGGGTGGCCCTGGCCACCTGGAAGGGCCTTGTGAGTGAGAGTTTCTGTCCTTTATTTTGCTAATAAATGCCATTTATTTTATTTGCTTGCCTGGGTGGTGGCTCCTCGTTCCCTTCATTCCGGGAGAGGGTGTGAGTGCCGGGGGCTGGTCCGCAGCGCTGAGGGGATGTCCCCCCCTCCCAGGTGCTGGGTGTCCCCAGCGGCTGTGGGGGATGTGCAGGCAGGAGGGATCGGGCAGGAATGTGCTGGCAGCAACCCTGTTTACTTCCGCGGAGCAGCTGCAGCCCTGAACAGCAGGGCCCTTGTCAGAGCATGGGCAGGGCCATGTTCCTGGCCCCACATGGGGCTCTGATGTGGCCATGCTGCCATCCATGGCAGGCTGGGGGGCTTCCTGCCCTGCCCCCGGGTGGAGGCTGGCACCTGGGACCTGCCTTTGGCTCTGCTTTGCATCATCTCTCAGCACCTGAAAAACAGCCCTGTGTGCCCCAGCACTCCCACCCTGTAGCTCCGCAGACTCTGAGGTTTTGGGGCCTTTCACAGGAGGTGAGGATGGGGATGATGCTTTTCTGCCACTACTGCCAGCAGTTTGCATGCTTTTGGTCGCTGAAGTGCTCATGTGGCTGCCCTGTGTCCCCTGGCTGTCCCCCAGCTTGGCAGCAGTGGGGCAGGTCATGACCCCGTGGTGGTGGCTGCCTGCCCCTGCGCCATCCGGCAGCGCTGCCAGCTGGGAGCCATCTCGGCTGCTCTTCCTGGATGCTCGTGGCTGGGCCAGTGGAAATTCCAGGGAGCAAAGCTGCTCTCATGTGGAAAACATCTTCCCGGCCATCCGGCATCCCTCAAAGCCCAGCCTGGCCGGGTGAGCCTCCACCAGCACGTGCCTTGCCACGGTCCCTGGCCTCGGGCCCCTCCAGCGCATCACCGTGTTCCCAGCAGCAGCTCCACGTGCAGGGACCATCACGTGTGGGTGCAGCCTGACTTGTCCTGGGCCGAGGTGGGTGCTGACAGCCCCCCACCCCGGGCTGGTGCCTGCCAGTGAGGCAGGAAGGGACAGAGGTGTGCAAGGAGAGGGGTGGCACTGCCCCGTGGCTGGCGAACTGGGGAACAGACAGTACAGAGTGTGTTGGTGACATTCCCTTTTATTTCCTGTTGTAAGAAAAAAGATAGAAACCACGGGAGGTGAGAAACAGAGAGCGAGGGCACAGTGTTCCCTGTGTCCCCACACTGTGCCCAGGAGCAAGGGCTTTGAGGGACAGAGTGGCCCTACCACAGCTCCCATGTCTGGGAAGCTGCCAGGACAGCCTGGGAAAGCCCAGCATGTCAGCTGCATACACTGTGGCTGCTGGGCTGGCTGCCAGCCCGTGCTGCCACAGAGCTGGCTGGGTCTTTCTGCACGCACAGGGTTAGCCAGTTCAGGGCCAGGGTGTCCTGGCCCACAGGGACCACTGATGGCAAGCCAGAGCTGCTTGATGCCAGCCACGTGCAGGCAGCCAGGGAGTTGGTGGCCCTGGGTGGCACAGAGGGAACACTGCCTAGCTGGGGACACATTGCCTAGACCAAGTTGTTCCCAGCTGGGGACTGGCTTCATGATCCTAATAGGAAAGAGTGCAGGGAAAGGAGGAGGTGATGGTGAAGGAGTAGCCCCTCTTCCACAGCACAGCACCCTGCTCCCAACTCACAGAACCTTTATTGAAGACAGGACTGGTGCATGGCTGGCTGGGGACTGTCCTGAGTCTGCTGGACTGGGGGGCTGGGCAGGCTGAGGTAGTTGTCCTGGGGGGCCCTGGGGCTGTGGGGGTGAGGCCTGCTGCAGTACTTGGGCCACTCTCAAATCCCGCTGGCAGCATGGGACTGGGCACCCCCAGGCACTCCCTGCCAGCCCTGGCGCTCATCTCCCTCCTCTGCAGCATCAATAAATACAAAAGTCTGCAAGTCCCTGAGCTCACTCTGGTGCTGCCAGGGCACAGGGGCTGGGGTGTGGGAGCTGGACTCTCCCGTGGCGCTGCTGGGACCACGGCAATGCCAGGGGTTCACACGAGGTTGTTGGCCAGGCGCTCCCGTCTCTCCAGATCGCTCACCACGTCGGCACCGTAGGCATCACCTGGGGAGAGCAATGTTGTTGTGGGGGTAGGTGTGTGTGTGAGGGGGTGGCACAAGAAACCTGTGACACCCTCAGACTCATCACTTCCCTCACCCTGCCTGCCATAGCCCCTATGCTCCCGTCCCTCCTTACTTGTGTGGCAGCCGTGCATCCAGACACGCTGCCCATCATACTTGCACTGGCACCTCATCACGTTGTTGGAGAAGTCCGACTCAGCCACCTCATGCTTGGGGTTCACGACCACCTGGGGAGGGCAAGGGGCAGGGCTGGGAGCACCTCTGCTATGCCCTGGCCAGGCAGGGCTGTGGCATGCACAGCAGGGTACAGAGCAGCACCCTGATGTGCAGCACGAGAGATGCTGTTGTGCCCATGGAGGGCACTCCCCAGCCCTGAGATCTGGTAGCTTGGTGTCCCCCACCCCTCCATCCCCATACCTGGAAGGTGTAGCTGCCTGGTGGCACATCGGTGATGTCAATCCACTGGCAGTCGATGTCATGGCGGTAGGTGTCCCAGCACCCCACACTCACCCCCTGCTCACCGAAGTTGGCACAGGCGAAGCGTCGCTGAAGGCCTGCAGCAAGGAGGGAGGTGAGGGAGGCACAGACAGAGCCCCTTTGGGGAGCAGAATGGGGGTACGGTCAGCTCTGCAGCTAGCACCTACCTTCGGGGCAGTTGGTGTCTTCCAGGCAAAAGCTGGCCTTGTGCCCCTCGGCCACCTTGGAGCCATTGAGCGTCAGCAGATCGTAGTGGGTAAAGACCTCGATGCTGTGGAAGTGTCTGTGGGGACAGGGGCTGAGCACAGGGCCAGTGCCCGGCCAGGGAGCACGTAGCTGGCCCAGGCAACCCCGGCAGAACTTCCGGCAGGGCAGCACCCAGGGACTCAGCAAATTACAGCCCTGAAGCCAAATAAAGCCGTAATGACAGTGCTGGCTCAGACGCTGTCAATTACCCCGGCTGGGACAGCCTCCTGGGGACGGGTGCCACCATGCCCTGCCTGGCCCAAGGAGAGCAGCTCCCTGCCAGCCCCTGCCTGTGGCCCACTCACCGGTGGCACTGGTGCCAAGTCCAGGCATGACGCCCCATCCTCGGTCGGAAATCGGCTCTTCCCAGGTTGTGGATCTGGGAGGAGAAGCGAAGAAGGCGGCGGTGGCCATAGGGCCACTGCATGCTGTCAGCAGAGCGGGAGAGGCAGCGCTCCTCATGGGCGCAGTACAGCAGCCCCAGCGGTCGGTCCTCCAGGTAGGCTGTCTCCTGCACCAGCTGGGCGTTCATCACCAGGTCTGGGGCGTCTGGCATGGAGGGGATCAGCGGGGATTGAGAAGGTGATCCCCTTCATAGCACCCCCTACTCTCCTACAGGAGAAGGGGGGTGCCCCCTCCCAGCAGCGCCCCACGGGCTCCTGCTACTCACGGGCAGTGCAGGTGACCCCTGCTGAGAAGCGTCCCCCGCCGCTGGGGCAGTGGACAGGGCCATGGCGCTGGCACTGCTGCAGGGCCAGCTCGGTGCCGGCACAGCGCACCCCGCTCATCACAACCCGGCTGGCATCGGGGCTGCCTGCCCAGTACCACGTCTCCTGAGCAGAGGAGGAGGAGCACAGTGCTTGGACCAGTCCTTGCCAGCGCCCACCTGCCTCCCCTGCCTCCTCTCCTACCCCAACACTGCCACCAGGATTTGTCCCCCCATTGTCCCATCCCAGAGCCCCTGGCCACACCATGCCCACACTGTCCACCCTGCAGGACCCCTGCAGTCCTGGCCCCAGGCTGGTGCCCCACTCACCTGGAGGGCATGGCTGGCAAAGCCCAGCCCCAGCTGCCTGCAGACCACCATGGCCTCGTTCAGGCCCCACTGTGCACCACACACTGCACCCCACTGCAGCTGCCCCTGCACTGGCACCAGCACCTCCACCACGCCTTCCTCGGGGTTGCGGCCCCCGGCCAGCCGCACCTGTTGGCAGAGAGGGAATGGAATGTGGCACAGACTGCCAGCTCTCCCACCCCACGCTGCAATGGGACGAGCAGCCCGCACATCCAGCTGAACATCTCCCTCATCTTCCTCTTCTTCCGTTCTCCCTACAAGACCAGTGTTCCCACCAGATCACCCTGCAGAACCCCATCAGGGCGCTGCTCTGTGTCCCCCCACCCCGGGTCACCTCAGGGCTGCTCTGAGCACACACTGGGCACAGGGCTTGGGGAGCAAGGACTGTGCAAGGGGGCTGGGGTTCAACAGGCTCTGGGAAGGCGGCAGGGACTCACCTGGCTCTTGAAGTCCGTGTGGGGCACGTGGCAGCGGACAGCAGCGTCGGCCTCGTGCCGACACCCGCTCTGCTCAGCATCCTGGAAGCGACACTCGCCCAGGGAGCGCTCACGGCCAGTGCACTGTACATGGCTCAAATGGATGGGCCCCAGACCTGGAGCACAGGAAGGGTCAGTGCTCCCTGCTCCACGACCATCCTGGAGCAGGACCCTCATCTCCTTCCCCTGGTCTGGGCATTCTCTATGGGAATGGGGCTGCCCATGGCAGGAGCAGACAGGGTGGCCTCATCCCAGGGCAGGCTGGAGCTGCATGAGCATCCCAGGATTCTCCATCAGGACACACTAAACCAGCTGATTTCCCCATCGTACCCCTCCAAGCCCAGAGGTTTCCCAAGTCCATGCTGTAACACCTGCCTCACCTTGTCCCATCCGGGCTCCCACCAGGGCCTGCTTCGCTGTCCCATAGCCCAGCTGCCGGCACACCACACTGGCTGCAGCCAGGTCCCACTGCTTGTCACACACGGTGCCCCACTGCCCGTGGCGCAGCACCTCCACCCGGCCCTCGGCAGCGTGGGTGCCCGCTCGCAGCCGCACTGGGAGCACCTGGGTACGGAGAGCAGCCAGTCAGCACCCCCAGGACACTGCCAGCCCCCTCCTCAAGGGCAAATGGGCTGGCTGGGTGCTGCCCAGCCCCGGGACTCTGTAGGTGGGAGAGGGTGTGCAACTCTGCGAGGGCTCACCTTTCCTGGGGCAGTCTTGTTCTTGCCCTTGCCCGTGCCCTTCTGGAAGGCAGGGCCAGGCAGACAGCTGACGATGGCGTGCATGCCGTCGGGGCAGGCGTGCTGGCGGGGGGCTGGTGGGGCCATCTGCACAGGGCAGCGGGCCAGGTGGGGCTCTGAGCCCTGACACCGCACCTTGTGCACCCAGAAGCTGTTCTTCTGGCTGAGGGTCTTCAGGCTGCCAAGGGAGAGGAGCAGGGCCAGGGTCAGCTCAGGTGCCAGAGACTCTCTCCCACCCAATGCTTATACTGGGTGCCCATTCAAGGTGCCCTGCCCACCATGCACAGTGCTGAGTCCTACCTGGAGTTGGGGTCCTTCAGCTTCCTGTTCCAGAGCTTTCTGTGGGTGTACAGAGCCAGGAGGTGAGAGAGCATGCTGACACTGCCCAACTCTGAACCCCCTGCCCCATCATTTCTGCCCTCCCTGGCAGGAGATGGAGACCCCAGGGTACGTCATATTCTCTTCCCACTGGCAATTACTGTGCCAAGCCCGTCTGTACCATGTGTCCCAGCGGGACTGTGTGACTCCTGGCACTGGTAGGGGCTCATTATAGGCTGTATTTATAGTTCCAGCCTGCGACAGGATGGGAGGGACCAAGGGACACTTGTCTTTCCTCTCCTTTCTCCCACACATTGCCAGCCATGATGGTGACCATCTCCAAAGACCTCTGGATGTTGCTGAGTCCAACTCTAACCCTTGTCAAAGTCCTAAGAAGGGGATCCAGGCAAGGCCAGGCCATACCAGAACGTCGCACACCCACCCACGTGTGCAGCCCTTCTCTGACACTCCCCCAGTCCCTTGTCCCCGCAGTGTGTCCAGCCTGGCACCTGCCCCCCGTGCCCAGGTGCAGCGTGTCCCGCGTCCCTACCGGTAGAAGCTGGTGTTGATGTGCTTCTCCCGGGGGAAGCCCAGCATCCCGCAGACCACACGGCTGTTGTTCCTGCTCCAGCTGGCATCACACACCTGCCTCCAGCGCCCGTTGTGCTTCACCTCCACAGCACCCTCCATCACTGGCATGCTCAGCTTGGCCCGTGCCAGGATGGGCTTGAGCCGCACCTCCTCCAGGGTTAGTCCCAACACCTGCCACAGTGGGAATGGGGTGGGCGTGGGGCTCCAGCATTGAGGGCAGAGTGTTCAGAAAAGGGGCCAGGGGAAGGGTTAGTGGGACCTGCTCCAACTGCCTGGACACAGGCAAATGCCATGGGCCCCCACTCACCTCTCCCAGGTGACCAGAGGTGGTAGCCTGGGGGGAGTTGCCAGGCAGGCGCTGTCCTGAGCACACCACACCAGCATCCTCGCCATGGTGGCAGTCACTGACGCCCCAGCCATTGTGGACACACTCTGCCAGGGAGCCTTCGCTGCCCCCACACCGCACGTTGTCCAGCCAGATGGGGCCTGGGGACACAGCATCACAGGCCCCATGCAGCGTGTCCTGCAAGCTCTGCACCCACAGTGCTGTGGGGAGGCTTCCAGAGCCAGCGGGAAGCACTGGGCCCCCTCTCAGGGCCCCCTGTCCCACTCCCCACCTGCCCCCTACCTTCCCCTTGGCCGTAGGTGGCACTGTGGGTCCAGGTGATGGCTGCGGTGTATCCCAGCTGCCGGCAGGCCACGGTGGCCGCGTGGAAGTCGAAGCCATCGTCGCACACGGTGCCCCAGCGCCCCTGGTACAGCACCTCCAGCCGGCCCTCTCCAGCTGGTCCCCGTGGTCCCCCCAGCCGCAGCTGCACCGGGGCTGGCTCCTGCCTGCTGGGGGACACCCAGCACAGCACCAGCACCAGCAGCATGTGACCTGCACCAGTTGGCATCACCATCATCGTTCTGTGGGTGGGATGCCTGGGGACAGACCAACAATGAGTCCTTGGGGACCATGGCAGAGTGGGAGTGCAGCTGTAGCCCCCCTGGGCAATGGTGGAGGGATATCATGCCCTCTTGCCTGGTGGTGACATCCCTGTCCCTGTGCTGTGGGGGATGCATGGGCTGGTCCCTGCCATACTCACAGCATACCCCAGCCCTACACCCTTCACCAGGCCACCCAGCTCTGGCACAGCCCTCCGGGCACTGACAGCCATGGGCAGCCCCACGAACATTGCCCTGTGCTCTTGTTCCTTCCTGTCTGCCCCATGCTTTGGGACATGGGTGAGGGCCCCGCAGAGCCCCCTTTCATCCTCCACTTGGATTCCCTAGAAACACCAGGGTTCCTCCCCATCTCGCACACAGCCCTGTCCCCATCACCTCACCTCTTCCCCTGCATCTTCATTCAGAGCACTGGTGGGATTGCTGACCCCCCTCCGGGTACCCAGACCTCCCCTCCCGGGGCCACCTTGGCACTCACCCTGGCAAGGGATGGTGGTGCGGGACGGCAGCGGTGCGGGGCAGGCGGTGGCGAGGGACACGGTGGTGGCGAGGGGCCGCAGCGGCAGCGCTGGCAGCAGAGGATCCCGCAGCTCCTGCCTCCCGCCGGGCACCGCCTGCAGCCGCTTTTATGGTGCGGCGGGGGGGGCCGACCCGAGGGGGCCCCCCCCTCCCCGCCTCTGCTCCGGAGCCCAGCCCTGCTCCCTGCCCACCCCCGGCCCTGCTCTGCCTCACCGCACACGGGGGCAAACCTGTTCCTGTCCCGAACCCTGTCCTTTCCCAGCCGGGAGGATCTGCTGTCCCGGACAGTCCCTAATTGCCGGCAGGCTGGACCTCCCCCGCGTCCAAACGGCCTCGGTCAGGGATGTCCCCTCGCTGGGCTGTCCCTCCAGGCACAGCACGGACTTTCTGGAGGTGACGAGCTGCTGTGCCGGGGACACTCCCTGCAGCTCCAGCTCAAGTGGGTGCACAGGCACAGCCGGGAGGTGCTGCAGCGGGGCCAGGGCTCGGGGGGGGCACGGCAGGGTTTGGGATGGTACCGTGAGCCCGGAGCACAGTTCCCCCCGGGCTTGGGGCATCACCTGTGCCATCCATAAACCAGGCTGGCTGTGGGGGTCCCCAGGCTCAGCCCCGCTCCGTGGGACGTGGAGAGGGGTGATGCCCCCCACCCCGGCTTGCCCCGGGAGCAACCTCCGGCTTGGGGTGCCGCCAGTCCCCGGGGCACCCTGCTGCCCACACGCCCGCCGTGCCCCGCCGTGGGATGGGGATAAACAGGAAACCCAGTGCCCCGGCCGTGCCCAGGGACCGGCCAGGAATGTGCCGGTGGCCACCGGACTGTTTGTTTGGAGTCAAAGCAGCCGGATCCTGCCGGGAGGAGCCAGGATCAACACGGCCGGGAATAGCCCGTGAGCTCATCGCCACGTCTCGCAAGGACCTCCAGCACCTCTGGGCGTGCAGGGATGCACAGCTCTGGGTCCCCGTCGCAGGGGACTCTCATCCCAGCCCTCTGCCTTGGCCGGGGTCAGGGCACGTCCTGAAGCCTCTGATCCCTAGCCAGCCCCAGAATGGGGGCCACGGAAAGCCCTGGGGAAGGGCAGGGCCGGGGCCAGCAGTGGAGCCCGTGACTCATTCGTCTCGACGTTTTGGAGATCAATTGCTTAAGTGTGAAGCCAGGAGCCTCCCCCGAACTCCTCCCCCGGCAGATGCTGGCAGGAATGCAGAGCAGGCGGGTGCTGGGTCCCGCTCCCAGCTCTGCTCCTGGGGACAGCAAGAAGAGAGGGGTGAGGGGGCTGCTGGGCTGCGCCACCTCTGGGACCCGCCAGCACCGGCGCTGTGTCCCGCCGTTCCTGTGACCGGGCTGGAGGTGTCCCCTGTGCCCTGAGGTGTCAGCCAGCGAGCCCCTCGTCTCCCTCGGGGCTCACTGGGTGCCAGCACCTGCAATCCCGAGCAGCCAGCAATGGCAGCAGCTAAAAATAGGCGGCGGCGGCAGGGCAGCCCCTGCGCGGGAAGCTGTGGGCGGCGGGCGGCGTGCGGGGCTATTCTCAGAGGGCTGCGGGACTATTCCTGGCCGGTCAATATTGATTCAGCCAGCTCAGGTGCAGCAGCTCACCCTGACAGCGCCGTATTTAGGGCCCGGCGAGAGGCGAGGCGGGCGGCTGAATCGGGAGCATTGTCCGGCGGAGGAAGAGGGCAGGGAGAGGATGTGAGCTCTGTAATCTGCAGCCAGCGGCTCCCGGCAGCAGCCGGGTGAGGGGCACACCCCGAGCCTGCTGTGGCTGAGGAGTGGCCAGCACGGAACATCTGCCCTGGGGACGCAGGGACGGAGCCAGGACACGTGCAGGCAGCTTCCGTCGGGAATAGGAGCATGTGTGAGGCACGAGGGGCAGCTGCTGCTCCTGGCTCCTGTGGTTTCCGAGCTGCTGGGCACGTGTCTGCTGCACACACGGCCACCAAGAGCCGGGGGACTGAGGACAGCTGGGGACTGCAGCTACCAAAGCACTATCCAGGCAGACCCCTGCTTGTTCTCAGCACTTAGGATGGTCCGGACCTGCCCGGAGCTGGGGAACTCAATACAAACAGCCCTGCATGCACCTGAGCCTGCACCAATGAGAAAGGACAGGGTGAGGGGCTGTTTGTCCCTGCTCACTACTCTGAAAGGTGCCTGTCCTCTCTGGCAGCTCCCCCAAGGCTGCATTATCAGCAAGTGTGGATAGCACAGTAGGAGCTGCATGAGTTGCTCAAAAAACACAGTGAGAGTGCTCATGACAGAGCCCGGGCCAGGGTTTATTTCCATGGGCACAGGCAGGGGCTGAGTGAGGATTGCCATGGTCGTGCAGGGTCCCAGAGCTGGCTGTGGCAGGCTGGGAGCAGCCACCTGCTCAAGGTGACAGCAGCAGCCGGGAGCACAGGGGACCCTGCCAGCCTACACCCAGCTCTCAGGAGATGCTGCTGCCCTGAGGTGCTGGGGAATCAAGTTGGGGATGAGCAGGGCTCTGCATGGCATCAGCAGGGCACGCTGCTGTCACAACCCTGTGTTGGTGAAGTCAGTTTCTCCAATCTCATCAGAGGTGCCTGAAATCCTTGATAGCCACCTGGGCAGCATTGCGCCCTGCTGCTCCCATCACTCCTCCTCCTGCAAGAAAGGAGAAATGGGGAATGCTGGTGCACCTCTTCCACATGCCCCTTCCTTCCTTCTGCAGGCCTCCATGAGGGTCCTGGCTCCCAGCTCTGCTCACCAGGGTGGGCTCCACTTCCACACAGGTACAGGCCAGGAATTGGGGACCGGTAGCCAGAGTAGGATGGTGCTGGCCGGGCGAAGTAGAGCTGGTCCAGAGACATCCCTCCATGGAAGATGTTCTGCCAACAGAGCTCTGTGTGAGCTAGCTGTGCCCAGGCCAGGCCCGTGTGCCCACCAGCACTGGCACCAGAGTGATGCTCAGAGTTGACATGCATGGTACCCACTCCACCGGGCAGCCCAAAGATCCTCTCCAGGTCTGGTGGCGTCAGGATGTCCCTGCCAATGACAGATGCCTTGAAGCCTGGGGCATAGTCTTCGATGCAGTCAAACACTAGAGAAAGATGAAGGGACTACTGAGCAGCCTGGGGGAACATGGTAGCAAGATAGTCTTCGATGCAGTCAAACACTAGAGAAAGATGAAGGGACTACTGCTGAGCAGCCTGGGGGAACTCCAGTGCAGCTCCAGGGCAGCTCTGCCCATGGGTGTTGCTGGGGTCTGTGTGCATTACGTACCCGTGTCTGCATACGCATTTCTGGCCTGCTCGTCCCAGGACTGCCCTCCTGCCAGCACGGCCGGGGTGTACTGCGTGAAGAGGGACACGACATGGCAGCCTGGCGGGGCCAGCCCCGGGTCCAGCGCTGAGGGAATGCAGAGCTCGATCATGGGCCTGGGGAGCAGCACACCAGCTGGGCAGGCAGAGGGGCACCCAGCCACTCCACACTCCTTCCCCAGCATCCACAGCCGTGACTGTCCCCTCCCTTCCCCAGCGCACCAAGGTGTGCCAGGCCAGGCTCCTACCTGCTGGAGGGGTGCCCGTGGGCAGCCTCAGTGAAAGCCTGATGCAGGAGCTGGGTGCCCTCGCAGTTGAGATGAATGGAGCACTGGTGGTGGGGCAGGGGCTGGCCGTCGCGGGCATTGGGGGCAGCCAGGAAGCTGGGCAGCCGATCCACCGCCACTGGGCATGGGGTGGGGAGATGAAGTGGGGTCTGGCACCAGTGTTCCTCCAGCAGGGATGGCAGTGGAGTGTCCTTGCTGGTACCTACCATTGATCTTGGTGACAGGGGAGCGCGTGTCAAGCTGCTGGATCCGCTGGACAAAATCCTTCGGCAGCCGCTCCTAGGGCGGGACACAGGGGTGCAGAGGCTGGCTGTGAGGGGCAGTGAGAATGGGGCTGCTCCAACATGCCAGCCCCCACCAGCCCCATGCGCTCCATACCTGAGGAATGAGCTCCAGAAAGGTGATTTGGGGGGAGGCGTTGGACAGCACCAGTTTGCTCCTCACCTCTGTCCCATCCTGCAGCACGACACCCTGCGCCTCCCCGGCCCTGCCCAGCAGCACGTGGCACACTGCCTGGGCACGTGAAGGGGACAGGACTTTACCAAGAGCACCCCTGCTGCCTGCAGGGATGGGCCCCTCTCCCACACAGCCCGTACCTTCTCAGCAAAGATGTGGGCTCCCCGGGCAGCCGCTGCCTGGGCGATGGCTTGGGACAGGGCTCCCATCCCACCTGCCACGTAGCCCCAGGCCCCCCGCCGTCCCTCCAGCTCACCCATGACGTGGTGCAACAGCACGTACCTGCAGCAGTAGGGCCTTGGATTAGCTGCTGGCTGAGGGGACAGATCTGTCCCCTGCATGGGTAGTGAGGATGGTGCCACAGCCCCCACAGTCCCCCCATGGGACCACGCCACCTCATGGGATGTAAACTCAGTTGCAGGGAGCACACACCAGCCAGGATTCAGCCCAGCCCGGGGACAGAGGTCTCCAAACATGAAGGGATAGGTGGGGGCCGCTCAGGAGAGCCAAATGGCAGGGCTGGGGGCAGCCCCTTGCCCAGCACCAACCCCTGAGGCACCTGGCAAAGCTGAGCAGGCAGCGGGAGGCAGAGGCAGGGGGACGGGGCATGGGTGTGCAGCAGAGCCATGCACAGAGCATGGCAAGGGGGGACAGTGCAGGATGAGCCCCAGGGGGAAGGGTCCCTCACCCACTGCCAGGGGTGTGTGGGCTGGCCATGGCTCCAATCACAGCATCAGTAGCCAGAGTTGCCTTCAGAGGTTCTGACTCAAACCAGTGGTCCAGGATCTGGCCCAGGAGAAAGAGAGCATGCCAGGCTTGGGGTGAGGAGCTGCCGCAGCATCCTGGCAGGCAGGAGAGGAGTGAGTGTTTCCACACCACCACTGCCAGCACGCACCTTGGAGATGGGAGCTGTGAGCACCTCGTAATAGTGGGGCAGCTGCCGGCCCAGTGCCAGCCCTGGGGGTGGAGAGCTGCTGTGAGACCTGCATGGCTGTGCCAGGGCTGGCTGCTGGTGCCCAGCTGGCTTTGCAGGTCAGTCAGTGGCACCAAGGTGAGCAAGCCTACCAGAGCCTGCCAGCCCAGACTGGGCTCCTCAGGAGGCTCTGCATTGCCCATCCCAGGTGCTGGCAAACCCCTTGCTATCGGGGTTCCCTGGCATCCCAGATGTACCTGCCTGCAGCAAGGGCTTCAGGGTTTGCAAGTTCCTGAGCTGCTGGAGCAGGGAACCCTTTCCCAGGGCAGCTGTATCCACTGGAGGGGCATCCAGCAGTGGGTCAAGGGCTAACACCATGCGCCCCATGAATGCCTCATACTCAGGGTAGGCCTGGAAGGGGACAGAGGGTGGACAACAAGGGCTGCACCATGGTGGGTGCAGTGGATACCCCCCCAGGAGCATCCCTGCCACACCAGGGGCAGGGCAGCCCCTCGTGGGTTTTGCTGTGCCAGGTACCTTCCCCTGGTGGTACCTGGGCATCCTTCTTGGAGAACTGAGCAATCTGCTGCTGAGTCTGGGCCATGTCATGTCCCAGCAGAAGGGAGCGAGGACGGCTCCTGTCCTCCAGCAGCGGGGTGAAGGAGTAGGGGTCCCGTGGGAGCACCCTCAGACCGTGCCGCTGCAAGACAGGGATGTTCCCAGTACAGGGACAGCCTGGCAGCAGGGTCCCCTTGCTTGCATGCTGGGAGTTGCCAGCAGCCCTGCAAAGGGTGGGTGCCACTACCTGCAGCTCCAGATCAGCATAGATTTGTGGTCGCAGCAGGCTGAGCAGATACGATGCCCGGGAGAACTTGAACCCTGGAACACGGGGAGGTGGTGGGGAACGTCCACCACCAGGGCTGGCCAGGGGGACAAGGGGCACGCAGGGATACCTGGCACAATCTCCTCGGTGACGGCCGCGCCGCCCAGCACGTGACGCTTCTCCAGCACAGCAGTGCGCAGCCCTGCCTGCTGCAGGTAGGCAGCCTGTGGGGAGCACGGCCACACTGCCCATGCTGGATGGCACTGCCAACGTGAGCACCCTCTTCACACGGTGCCCCCTCACTAGGGAGGGCCTGTGGGAGCCCCAGCCCCATGGACACTGCCACCAAAGCCCTCCCTTGCTCACAGCACAGACCCTTCCCAGTCCCTGTGGGTGGAGGAGAGGCAGCACGCCCCTCTAGGTACTCACTGCCACCAGCCCGTTGTGCCCTGCAAGAAGAGAGGGAGATGGGCAGAGCCCAGTGCTGGTGATGGTCCCACAGCACAGAGCACCCTGCCATTCCTGGGGCATGGGGGTGTGACAGCCACCCCGGTAACAAGCTCTAGACACAGGGACACAGGTGACAAGGAGCATCCTCCCCCAGCCCTGCAGCCCTGCTCCTAAAGGTGCAGCAGAGTGGGACAGAAATGCCCAGGGCAGATGCTCCCACAGTGCTCTGATGCTGGGGGGCTGCAATTTGTGCCACACCCCTGCGTTGTCCCAGGCAGGAGGAGCAGTCCGGGGGTTGGCAATGCGTCCAGCACTACTGCGGTGCCCACCAAGCTGCTCCTCTGCCGCCTGCCCTGGGGGAGGGCAGATGCGGGTCCCCGCCGCCTGCCCGCAGCTCGATCCCGCTCCCCTCTCTGTTACCTGCCCCGATCACCACCGCGTCGTAGTCCGGCTGCAGCTGGGCAGCAGCCCCGGCATGGGCCAGCCGCGCTGCTGCCGGCGCCAGGGACAGAGGCCACCCCTGCGGGGAGCGGGACGGGCGGAGCAGAGCTCCCCGCAGCGCGGCCGCCCTCGCCCCGCAGCGCCCGGCCATGGCCGCGCCAGCCGGACTTTGCTTTCACCGCGGAGCTTTCCGCAGGGCTCCCGGCACGGGGAGGGGACGGGGCCAGCGCCGGGAACGCCTTGCGGGGGCGGGGAGGCCGCTCAGGACAGGGGCGCCCGGGAGCGCTGCCCGCGGCTGCTGCGGACCCGGCCCGGGGCTTGCGGCGGGGCCGGAGGCGAGCCCGGGGCTGAGGAGGGGTCACATCCTGCCTGGGGCTCGGCTGGCTGCCAGCAGCTCCCAGGCTGTACTCCAGGACGGTGCTGAGAGCCCCCTCCCCCTGCTGCTGTTGTGCTGCAGGGACTATCCAGAGGCACGCGGCTGCGGTGACGGGCCAAGCACGGCCGGACAGACGGAGTTTGGCACACCCCAAAGCAGACAAGCCCCAAGCACAGCCCTGAAAGCGGCAGGAAAAGGGGCAGTTTGGGAATGAGCTTGGCTTTGAATCCAGAACTACTGCTCAGCAGGGCAAATTCCAGCTAGCAGGATGGGGCAAAGGCCCTGTCATGGTCCAGTGCTCCCTGAATTGCTGTCCCCAGCTCCAGCGAGTGGCATGGGAGCAACAAGGGGCAGTGGCTACGTGAGTCCCTTGGGGCCGGCCCCATTCCCAGCTGTACTTGAGGTTTGCAGTGCCTGGGAAACACATAAGCTGCTTCAGGATTTACTTGCTGTTCCCAGCTAAGCTCAGAGCTGTGGCTAACTGGTGCCTGGGTGTGGGGAAGGGGGTGCAGGATGGGTTGCACCTCCCCAGAGCCTGCCAAACCTCTGGGGGCCCTGCACCCCACATTTGGGGATGAGGGGGAAGGGGGATGCACCCTAGACTATTGCTCCACTCAAGTTTGGCTACACTATCTTGACCTCTGGCCAAAGCCTGGCAGCAATGCCAAGCTAATATTATAAATCCTGCTCTGGAAATGCACTTTTCAGCAAGACAGTGATTTGCCAACAGCATCTTGGCCCCCCTCTCTGTCTGTCCCCAGAGGCTGCTGGGTGGCAGTGAAAACCATGGGGAGCAGGCAAAGGGACAGTGCCAGCCCTGGCCAGGCTGAAGGATGGCAAGGTCGCCTGTTGCTGCCTACAGGCACAATCCACGGCATGGCACACAGACACTGAGAAAGCCACCCAGGCTCTGGAGCACCCACACACCCACTTTAATCCCAGCCCCAGGGTGGCTGGAGGCAGCTCAGAGCAGAGGGATGCGGGATGGCTCCCAGAGGCGCCGGGCCAAGTCGTAGGCCTGCTGGACCACGAGCTCGGAGGGGATGATGCCCAGGTGCAGGGTCAGCAGCTCATAGCACTTCACCACCTCTGCCTGGTGGTTCTTGCTGTAGTAACGCAGCAACTTCCTGCAGAGGAGAAGACAGGGCACACAGTCACCCCCTTCCAACGACCTTCCCTCTGTAAGCACTTTGCAAGGACACAGCAAAACCATGGCACCAGGCTGGGAGATGGGCTGGTGCAACTCCAGTGACACCACAGCACTGGCATCACTCACAGGGACCTGTGTGCCATCACAGCTTTGAGCCATGGTGCCAAACCACAGGGCTGGCAACTGCTCACCTGTAGTAGTCCCCTGCAAGCATCCCAATGGGAGCAGAATCATCAGACAGGACTGGTACCTCCATCACCTCCAGCTTGTAGCCCTGGGGAGAAATGACAGCAGAGGGCAGGAGCTGGGATGGGACCACCGAGCAGTCAGAGCTGGCTAGGCCTACAGCCCTGCTCCCTGCCCCGGGAAAGAGGGCTCAGCCCCTTCCTGGCCCCACATACCATCTCATTCTCAAACCAGAGGAAGTAGGAGCAGCAGTAGTCACCATCCTGCAGCATCAGTGTTGTGTAGCCCTTCTGTAGGTACCGCCGGGCCAGTGTGATCAGGGACCAGACCTGGGGGACAAGGGGCACCTGAACCTGAGCAGAAACCCCTCCAATTCCCACTCTCTTCTGCGGTTCCCATCCCACACCCACCACATGAGCAGCACCTTTTTCTTGATGAAGGTGGCCAGGGGACCCTTGCCCAGCTCTGAGCTGGACTTCTCTGTCACACTGAGTGATGGTGCCATCATTTGTCCAGCTGTGCGGTCCACATAGATGAAGTGCACCAGGCCAGGGAAGTCCTCCAGGTACGTGGGATGAGTTAAGGGTGTCCAACAACTTTGATGCCCTTCTAGGACAGCCCCTGAGCCTCGGGGAAACCACCTTTGCCCACCACATTCCTCCCCTTGATCCCAGTACGGGGGTACAGGGTCCCACTCCCACATCTGCTACCCCCTTAGGGACACCCCGTTGCCAGGCTGGGTCCCCAGCTGCAGAGATGGGTATGACACCATGGTGATATTGCGCCTGCTCTTCACCAGCAGGAAGTCCCGCCAGTCCAGCAGCTTCTCCCTGCCGAGGAGAGGCACGGTGAGAGGCCAGGACCCACAAGCCCCAGCACAGCTGGGAATGGGGCAGCCCCCTGGCGATGCTGATCATCCCCATGCACTCACCTCATCAATTTCTGAGCACGGTCCCGCAGCCCTTGGGACAGGCTGTGGCCAGCAGAGGTCAGGAAGAGCTGGCGGTACACGGAGCAGAGCTGCCGCTTCACGTTGGCCACTGACTGCAGCAGCCTGAGCCAGGGGACACAGACAGTGCCGAGTTTGGACACTGGGTCCTCAGCACTGCAGGGACAGCTGGGCTGGTCCCCAGGCTGGGAAAGGTCCCTGCCTGTCCCAGAGACTTTCCGTGGCTTCCCCCTACTCACTCTAGGGAGCTCCCAGGTTCACTCCGTGAAAATATCTTGTTCTTAAAGTCCAACCAGGTGTTCTGCAACTAGAAAGAGACAGGACTGTGTCAGGCTGTGGAGAAAACAGGACAGGGTCCTCATGTCCCCACACCCACCTGGATGTCCTGTCCACTCAGCTTCTTCACAAATTTGTCCATGCGCTGCCGCAGCTCAGCGAGGAATGGGTAGGAGCGTGCGACTCCCACCTCTGGTCCCTCTTCCAGCTTCTTCTCCAGCACCAAGAAACCATCCAGCAGTTGGTACAAGGTGATGGCCACCTGGGTCATGGGGCCCTGCCGGGGAAAGGAGAGGTGGGTCAGGCAGGACCCAGTCCCACCCAGCTTCCCTCCCCTCAGAGGCAGCTCACCTTGGTCAGTAGCACAAGGCAGATGCCTGGCCAGAGAGGGAGGCAGTGCATGGTGTGTGGCAGCAAGGGGCAGTAACCTTCCCGCAGGCTGGCATCCAGAAAGATCCTTCTGGGGTTTGAAGCTTCAGGGACCAGAGGCCCCAAGGTCTGGAGCAAGTCCTCTGCCATCTGGGAAGACAGGGGATGTGCTCAGTCCCCTGTGGGGATGAGACAGCTCGCACTGAGAGTGCTCTGTAGGGATGCAGCATTGCCTTGGAAGCTGCAACCAGACAAGACAGAACCAAAAGAGCTGGAGGGACCATGTAGCAAAAGATCAGAAGTGAGGAAAGTGCCCAGGACCCTAAGGACCCTAAAGGAGCAGCAAAGAAGAAGACTGTTGCAAAGACAAAGGTTGCAAATGCCTCAAACGGAGGCCAGTGTTTGCTGCCGTGTGTGAGGGGTTGCAGCATCCACCAGAAAAGCAGCCCAGAAAGCCCAGTGGCAGCAGAGGGAGACACTGGACTGCTCTGAGGCAGCCCCACTCTCTGCTGACAGCTCCTTGTAAGCAGTGCCTCAGAGGAGGAGATCAGAGCTGTCACAATTATGCACAACACGGGGGACGCAGGGCACCCTCAGCTGCAGCACAGCAAGAGACGAGTGACGAGGACCAGAATCTGCAAAAGGCACTGGGACAGGCTGGTGAGGCGTGGAGCTGGGAGGTGTTGCAGGACTCCGTGCTCACCTGGACGTCTGCAGCATCCACCTCCCCAATGCTCAGCATCTCAGCACCCTCTGACCAGCTCTCGCTGCCTGCAGAGAACACGGCAGGGCACCCTTCCACCCCCCTCAGAGCCCTGGGGCCCATGCAGGGCTGGGGGTGTGGGGCACGGCTGCTGCCCAGCCAGGCACTCACCTGTACTGTGCCGGCCTGGCGAGGGCTCAGGTGTGTAGTACACCTCAGGCACAGAGAGATCGTCTGTGTCCTGCCAGCAAAAACAAATGGGTCAGTGACTGCAGTGATACAGGCAGCCCTCCCAGCAATCCCACCCTGCAACTCCTCATCTCAAGGACTCACTTGGTCATCTGAGCCCTTCTCTGCAGCTCCATGGGAGCCAGGGCCACTCACAGGGATGCTCTCACTTCTCTTGGGTCCCTGAGGGAGAACATTCCCGGCTGTGGGCTTTCAAAAACAGAGAAAAAGCCCCTAAGCCCCAGCTGTCAAGGCATCCCCCCATGGGAGCACCCTGACTTGCTGCACGCCCAATCCTGCTCTGAAGTACCTGTGGTTCAAGCTCCTCCTCAGCACTCTGACTGGGGTACAGGTCCTGAACCAGGAGGATGAGGACAAGCAGGTCGGCAGGGCGGATGGAGCTGGCGTTGCGGCTGCAGGCCAGAGAAGGAAGGGGTCAGCTGGGAGGGCAAATGGCTGCCCTGGGCAAATGGCTGCCCTGGGGAGGGTGGTGGGGCCGGGCGCACCTGGAGTAGAAGGCCAGCAGCTTGGTGTGTACCAGAAGGAAGGCATGGCCCACTTCATCCCCGCCACGCTCGGGGCTGGTGTTGATGTACTGTACCACCTGTCGCTCCAGGAACTCGATGCACTGCTCACACAGCTGAGGATGGATCAGCCGCTCCACGGCCTGGCGTGCAGGAGGAGGGCAGGCTGCTGAGCTCCCTCAGCCCCAGCCTTGCAGTCCTGGGGGCAGGTCTGAGCTTCCATTGCTCCAAGGAGCTGCCCGAAAGTCCCCAGCCTACTGCCTTTTCCCACATCCTGGGACTCCACACAGCCTCCCACCCTTGGAGCACCCCAAAAGCGAGGGGCAGCCCAGACCATTGGTACCTCCACTGCAAAGCTCTGGTCCTCCTCCCGCAGGCGGCTGTAGGTCTCCAGCAGGCCCCGCAGCAGGCTCCACACGCGCTCCCGCTGCTCCCAATCAGCCGGCCGCAACCTGCAGCCGTCACAGAGTGTAAGCTCACAGGGGGCTGTCACCTCCCTGCGTGGCACTGACACACCGAACCCCAGCTGCAGCCCAGCAGGCAGGGGGTCCTGCTGCAAACGGGGGGTCCCAGCTGGAGACACCCACTCCCACCCCCCGGTGCTGCATGAAGGCAGCTCAGGGCAGCCACCCCAGCAACCGGACATGGCACCCCGTGCCGGTGGCTGTGCCTGCTCACTCCTTGCGGATGAGGTGCGAGTCGAGCGTGACGAGGCCGCAGTGAGCCTCCACCAAGCGCCGCAGCACGAAGAGCGTCCGGCGCAGGTCGTCCTCGCTCTGCGTCCCGTCGCCGTTCACTGCGATGTACAGGCAGTCCCCGAACTGCGAACGGCAGCGGGGTCAGGCGGGGCCGGCCAGGGGTTCCTGGTCCCCGGTGCCGGTCCGGGGTCCCGGTGCCGGCCCTACCATGTGCAGGACGTGGAGGTGCCGCCCGCCCTCGGTGGCGAAGCAGGTATAGGTGTCGGAGAGCTTCTCCAGCAGCGCGGCGCAGGAAATGATGAGGGGGGCGAAGAGGGTGTTGAGGCTGTCCTCCAGCGCCGGGCCCTGCGCCACACTCTCCCGGTCAGCGCCCACGCGCGACCGCGCACCCCACGCTCCCTCCCGCACCCGCGCCGCCCGTCCCGCCCCACCTGCCCGGCGTGGGACGGCCGCAGCCGGCGGAGGAAGGCGGCATCGGCCCAGTAGAAGAGCAGCTCGGCCGCGGTGCTGGCGATCAGGACGCAGCGCATGGCCTGCGGCGGGGGGGACACCGGGACCGAGCGGCTCCACCGGGACCGGGCGGCTCCACCCGCCCCGCGCCGCTTCCTGCTCCGCCGCGCGTGACCGCCGCGCCCACGCGCGCAGCGCCCCCCGCGGCCCGGCGCGGCACCGCACCCACCGGGTGGCACCGCACCGGGTGACACCGGCACCGTGTGACCGCCGCACCGCACGGTGTGACACCGGCACCACTCCCACCCGCCCGGCCCGACCCGACCCGCGGCGGACAGAAGACGCCGGCGCGGTTGAGAGCCCAACTTTATTACACCTCCGGTAGCGCCCGGGCGCGTCTCAGCTGCTGCTGCCCGCGACATCGCCGCTGTCCCGGGCAGGACACGCTCTCGGCCCGCCGCTCCGCCCCTCTCTGCTCCGGGATGTATAATTTAATTATCAACATTTCCCGCCGTGGAGCCCGAGCTCGCCCGCCCGGGGCGGCCCCGGCGCGCCCTCCCCTGCCCCGCCCCGCCCCGCCCGGTGCATCCCGCGGCGGGCCCGGCCGGCTGGCGGCATCCCGGCGGCAGCAGAGGGAGCTGCTTCCATGCGCTTGCTGCACCGGAGCACCGCCCGCCTGCGGGGAGGCGTCCGGCTGCTGGAGGGGTCATCCCGAGGGGCAGCGGGACCAGGGGTCGGGGAGGGCGTTCGTCCCGGGATGTACCGGGGCTCAGCACCCCAACCCTCCCTGCAGCCAGCGGGCACCGGGTGCTTCTCGCAGCTCACAGGACGGAGGATGGCAGGCCCTGCAAACTGGCTGTCGCACTGCTCTGGCGGGATGGTGGCCAGGGCTGTGGAGCTCTGCGGTCACAGAGCAGGGTGGCCCCAAGGTGGAGGACATCCTGGGGGTGAGGATGAGGGCACGGCGTGGAGCTGCCCAACAAGGCCCCACGGCGAGGCTGCGTGGGCTGCCAAGGAGGCAGCGTGACCTGGGCAGTGCACAGGGGCAGGAGCGGGGCTGGCGAGTCCACTGTGGCCGCAGGCTATCGGTACCGACAGGCCAGCGCGTTCACATTCTTCACCACGTAGAAGCTCATGGTCAGCGGGGGGATGACCAGGGTGCGGCCGGCCCGCAGCGGGCGAGGCTTCAGCTCGGGGAGAGTCCCGTCATCCACCATGGCCAGCGGCTGCCCGTTGAGCTGCACCGACCTGCGGGAGCAGGAGAGGGTCAGCGCAGTGGCACTGAGCACGGGACAGTGGTGGCGGTCCCAGGCAGCAGCACCTCACTTACTTGGAGTGGAGCCCGTCCTTGCCATAGGGCTGCAGCAGGTACTGGTGGACAATCTTATCCCGCAGCGTCCCTGCCAGCTTGATTTTCTTCCGGGAGCGATGCAGGTTGATGATGTAAAGGGTGATGGATCCCCGGACGTAGTTGTGACTGCAAAGGGGAGAGTGGAGATGAGGGCTGCACTGCCACGTCCTCAGGGAGCACCGCCTCCAAGAAGGGGCTTGGGGGTCTCTGTAAGAACTGGGCCCGTGCAGGCATCCAGATTCGCTATCCTGCGGCCCCTTCACGGGGAGATGCCACCTTCCCATCATGAAGCCTGGCTCTGTGGCGACACCTTTCAACACCCCCTCTTCTGCCAGCAGTGACACGGCACAAGAGAACGCTGCCACGGTGTCCAGAGTGGGGGTGGCCAAGGACAGTGTCAGTCCCAGGAGTGCCCCCCACCCCCAAACCTTGCAAGGAGGAGGCTGAGAACGGAGGGGAGCTCTGTGCGTGAGTGGCGTCTGCCCCGCCACCCCAGGCACCTGACAGACAGGTCCGGACACTGATCCTCTGTCCCTGCCTAATCAGGCAGCCCCAAACAAAGGCTATAAAGCACTTTGCACCTGTCAGTTACTAGACAAGGTTTCCTACCGAGCTGGAGGCATGTTGAAAGCATCTGGACTGTGTAAAGAAACAGCCTCTCCTCCTCCACAATAGCAACTTGTGTCCGCGGAGGAGGTGGCCGCCCCCCCGGCTCGCTGAGGTGCTTTCAAAGACCTTATCAGCGAAACAATAACCAGGCCAGGCTCCCCGGCAGCACGGCCCGGCGGGTAACCCGACCGAGCGGGGCCCCTCGTGTGAAATGCACTCCCTTGATCTCTGGTGCCCAGGCTGCCCGGCGGCCGCGGCACCGGCACCGCCGCGCCCGTTCCCAGGGCGGGCTTGCCTCGACTTTCATCGGGGGCATCGCCATTCCCGCACTCGCCCTTCACTGCGACAGCGGCCAGAGCCACTATCCTGGGAAGCCGAGCTGCAGCAGCGTGTCCTTGTTGGCCCCCATCTCCCGGGGGTACCATGATCCCACCCTGCACCCTCAGCCTGCCCGGCTCCGCTCACTTGTGGTAGCTGGTGCAGTGGGCGTAGATCCGCAGCTTGTCGCGAATGACCCTGCCGGGCCGGGGCTTCCTCTGGAGACCGGCCACGTGGATCGCCAGCACCTTGGGACCAATGAGGCGCTTGTAAAGCAGGGACAGCCAGTAGTCCTGGGGGGCAGAGGGGACAGTCAGCAGCACAACAGCCCCCCCTGCTCACAGAGGGTGTGGGCAGGAAAGGCTGGCTCCCCTGCTTGTAGCCTAGCAAACTTTTGGCTGTTGGGGTGAAAATGTTGTGTGCCAGATGTCTGCCTTGAGATGAGTTCTTTTTGTGCAGTCCAAACCATAATGGCATGGATGTTTCCAGGAAAGAGACTCAGGGAGGAATTCATTGCCCATGCTGAGAGACAGGGGTACCCTCTAAAGGAGCTCAGATCTTGGCTGGGTTGCAGAGCATGGGGAGCAGCACGAGCACATGAGCACATACCCATGGACCAACGCACAGCCGTGCTGTGGACCTGCACACCAGCTCCAGCTGATGCACACAGGATGGTGGTGCCCCTGGAGCAGGCTCTTCGTCCACTCTCTACACAGAGCTGGAGCACATCAGAACTCTCCCTGCTCTTTGTCTCTGTTCATGGCACACTGGCTTTTGGGACTGCTGAGGGTGCTCAGCTTCCCAGAGGTATTTCTCCCATTTTCAAGCCTCCTGTGGAGCATGGGGAAGCCAAGCTCAAGAAAGAGGAAATGCTCAGACCCTGCACACATGCATGAGCAATGCAGCCCTAATTACGTCACCACACACTACTTTATCCTGCAGGGCACAGGATGGGCCCCAGGCCCCAGGGAGGCCCCCCCTCATCCTCTGCAGGAGCTGGGAGGTGTGTGGTAAATGAAGCAGGGTTGGGGAAGGGAAAGGGCAGGCTCAGGCCCTCGCCTGCTGTTCTGCAGGATGGGGCTCTGGCTCCAGGCATGCCAGATGATGCTGGGGAGATGCAGCTTCTCTCCCTGCTTCTCTGAGTGCTGCCTCTGGGTGCTGGGCACCTTCACACACATGAGCACTCTGGATAAATGCCCTCTGAACAGCCCAGACTGGATGTCCTAGAAGGGCCATGTGCCCCAGGGCAATTGGGATGATCTTCCCTCCCTGCTGGCAATGTCAAACATTCAGCAGTGATGGTCACATAGCACCAGGGGCTGACCTGCACGGTGAGGAGGAAATGAGTATTGAACAGGCACCCTGTGGCTCTGCACAGTGCCTGGGAAGGGCAAGGACAGCCCTGCATGGTCAGGACAGTGTGATGGAGGGGTCTTGCATGCCCTTCAGGGGCATGTGGTTGGGAATGGGGTCTCCAGGCCCCCAGGACGCAGAGGAGAATGGGCAGGTGGAAGTGCAGATGTCTCATTTAGAGTCAGTTACCCGTCCTGTGTCTGGGGAGCCCTCCCACAGCCCCCAGTTAACATGCATTTTGGGTAAAGAGGTCAGCATACAAAACTGAGCAGTGGGGCACCAGTGACCAGCACAAGGTGAAAACCCACCAGCCAGACTGGACTGCCAGCCCTATGATCTTTCCAGTTCAGCAGAAGCTGATCTGTTCCATCAGCACTTAGCTGCACTGGCAGAGAGAGATCCAGACACACTTCTCACTTTCTGGGCAGGATTTTGGCATAATGCTACAGGAAAAGCCACTTCTGTTCTCCTCTCGCTACTCCCAGCCAAAACCACAGGGCTTTGTGCCACACCAGCCTGGTAACTGCTTCCTCTGGAAACTCTGGGCCCCAAAGGAGATTTGAGCGTGAAGGGAGAGGCTCGTGTAGCCTGAGACAGCTCAGCCACAAGGCCAAAGCTCCCAGGGAGAGCGAGCTGCAGTTGCTCAGTGCTGCCTGTGTGTGCTGTCAGTGAGTCCCTGACCCTGCTGGCTGACTGGGCTGCTCTGCAGCCTGAGGAGTGCACCAGGCTTCTGCGGGAAGCAGTGCCAGCCTGTGCTGCTCAGGCTCACAGCAGGCAGGAGAAACAGTTCTGCTGCCTCTCTGACAAGCCACCCTGATTAGCAGTCATTAGATGAGTAACTACTTGAGTTTGCAGTGAGGACAAAGAAAAGCACAGGCTTCAGTGTTTAGCCCCATGCTTGCACTAAAACGAAGTTTTGTGTCCTGAGCTACTTGTCAGCTCAGGTTTTTAGGTCTTCTCTAGAAGCCCTTCTGGGGTTTCTTGTCTCCTCTCCACATTTCCACTGTGAGATGCTGCTTTCCCCCACAAGTTATGGGAGTGATAGAGGCCAGACTCTCAGTGTCTGACCTCAGGATTTCCATGTGGATCCCAAGAGCTGTCTGCCGGGGACTCTCAATGGTCTTGCCTCCATGGTGAGCTGGGACCAGCAGCTCCAGCCACCAGCTGAGCACCCACCCCTCTGGGCTGGGTGTTCCCCAGGGATTTGCTGCTCTGACATCAGTGTCCTCCACTCTCAAGGCTCAGCAGCAGCAAGCTTTGTAATGTGGGGGTCCTGAGAGCCTGCCCAGCCCCATGATCTGCCCCAGCTGCTGCAAATTTCACATCTCAGCACATGCTCTTCCCAAGGATTCTCTGAACAGCCCTGCAGAGCTGGGAGCATTGAGCTCCAGGCTCCTGCCACGATGGCTTGTGGGCAGTGCTGTGCCATTCAGCACCTCCCAAGCTGGGCACTAGGACAGATGATTGTCTCTCCTGAAAGTGCTGGCTGTGTTTTGTGAGCTTCTGGCCCAGCTAAGGGTACACAGCTTTCCTGAGAAAAACCATACCGGTGCCATGGGTTGGGTAAGACAGTCAGCAGTGATTTAGGGTGAGCTGTTCTGCAAAGTATGAGGTGATCACGGCTGAGCGTGCAGTGTTTCAGCACACTCAGTGCCTCCAGGGCAGTGCAGGAAGCACTGTGTCCCTCCAACATCTGCAGGAGGTGAGGGGAGAGCAGTGCTTTTACCTCGCCTTGCTGGCAAAGCTAGCTCCAAAGTCTCAGTTTCAAGAAGGATGTGAAAATACCGAAGAGAGTTCAAAGGAGGGCCAGGAGAATGACCCGGGGTTGAAAAAGGAGTCGTCAGCACTGGCCTCAAGGCACTTGAGCTCTTCAGCTCACTGCAGGGAAGCACTGCAGACAGCTGCAGCTTTTCGCGTCATCGCAAAGCCACTTGTGCGAGGGGCCAAAATCATGTTATTTGCAATAAATTACCAGGACCTGGTGACACCAAGCATTCAGATGATGGATTACACACACACCTAGCACGACTGAAACAAACCTGCTGAGGACAGACACTTTCCCTAGCTGGGCTGGTGCTCCAGGGCTGCTCCTTCCACTGGCATGAATGAACCTCGGCCAAAATCACGCCAGGGCTGCTGGGCTGGGTGTTCCCCAGGGATTTGCTGCCACCAGCTCCTGTTCAAATGGGCCCACCTTGGGCAATGGTTGCTCTTGAAACCCAGCTGGAACCAGGGTGGCTTTTCCGCTGACCAGTGACCTCTTCCTCAGCCCTGACAGCAGCTGGCACCTGCTGCCATGTGGCACACCCTGTGCAAGCAAGTTCCCCAGGCTGGCAGTGCCCACACACCCCTTGCAAAGACAGTGCAGTGTGGTGCTGGGCATTCTCTCAGGGACAGCCTCAGCAATGTCCAGGGAGACAGACTGCTCCAACCAGTGCAACTGCAGAAAGGATTCTTTTGGAGTCACAGCAGACTCTTGTTGTGAGGGCTGAGCCAGCAATACAGCTGTAGCGGTAGAGGAGGGCTAGCAGAGAGGAATTTGGTTTGGTATTAGTCCCACGGGAATCGAGGGATCTTTCTTGGTTTAATTACTTTGCAGACCCATCAAGCAGCACTGCAGGTGAGGAGCACCTGAAGGCAGAGCTTTCCTGTGCCTCAGGAGGTCTCCTGTCTGGGACCCCTGATGTGTGGGCAGGAGGGGAGCTTGTGCTGGGTGAGCTGATGTGAAGAGCTCAGGGAGCCTCACCTTCTGAGCCTCATGGGGCCCGTGAGGACATACAAGCTTTCCACTAGAGAGGGAAAGCCCAGAGAGTTCCACTTGATCTCTTAGCACAGTTTACTTCATTGCAGAAGTTTTAGAGACTTCAGCTTTTGGAAACAAGGTTGATTAGGCAGACTCTGAGGCAGAACTAGTAGCCAGACCCTCCTGTCTGCAGAGCCATCAGGAGAAGGGCAGGACTTATTCCCACGCTCTCTCCTAGAGACAGCAAAGCAGCTCTGCTGTCCACCTGAATTGTTCAGCTCTGTGCTCATCACGTGTGAGAAGATGTTTCCATAACCAGAAAATCAGAGTAAAAGAGCCACAGCCCTTCAGTTTCCTGGGAACTGTAAGCAGCAGAGGCAGCTGAATTTCAAACTGTGAGCTGTGAGCCCATGGTGCACAGCCTCCTCTGGGTGGGGCTGCCAGGACATGGCTTTATGTTCCCAAGTCACCAGCAGCCTCAGCTGGCTGCTTCTCACCCTATTCCACTTTTTATTGCTTCTTCTTTCTTCCGAAGCTGCCCAAGTTCTTCCCCTGTGCCTTATGCACACTCAAGTTCCAACAGGCTGTTACAGAGAGCTCCAGTCCTGCACCCCCATCTGCATTTTCCACAGTCCAAGCAACCTGTGTGGACATAAGGGCTGGCTGGTCTGAACATCACAGGACAGAGGGCTTTGCTCTTTTATCCCTTTGTTGTCCCTGGTGGCTTGTTTTTGACAAAAGCATCCCACAGAAAAGTAGAGATTATGGTTGTGAAGACTTGGAGGGATGGAGAAGCTGCCACTTCCCAGGGAGCCTGTTCCAGCAGTTACATATCCACACTGTTAACAGTCCCACTCCTTATTTTTGTCTTGAATTTGTCTGGCTTCGGCTTCCAACCAGTGGTTCTTGTTCTTTCTTTTTCCACTAGATTAAAGAGATTCTCAGCATCCAAAGCTTTCTCCCCACGGAGGTCCTTACATCCTGTTCAAGCCATAGCTGCTTGTTCCTCCAGCAAGGCTGGATAATGCTGCTTTTAACATTATCCTTGAGTTTTATGTGCTTCTTAAGTGGGAGTTCAAGGTTTTCTCAGCCAAACCCTTTGCAAGGTCCTGTGACAAGCAGAGTGGGGCAGAGCCTCATCCCAAAGGGAACAACATTTTCTGAAGTCAAAACCATCAGCTCCAGACACTAATGCTGCCTTCATGAGCTCTCATGCCCCCACCCTCAGGGCCAGGATCTGTTTGCTGTTTCGTGTGTGCCTCCTCCTTGGGTGGAGGTTGTGGAGAACTGAGCAGTCTCCTATAACATTTGGTGCTGTACTGGGGAGTCTGTCAGTGAGCACCACAGGGGACACTCCAGAGGCAGTCTGTGAATGGGGAACAAGGCTCCTTCTAGCCCCAAACAAGGGGGCTTCGAGTGGACTGGCCTGCCAGAGGCACCAGCAGGGGAGGAGGAGGCAGCACAGAGATGCTGCAGCAAAGGGGCCCCTCGCTTCTTCCCTCTGCTCTGCCTCCCTGGGCAGGACAGACCCTGGCTTTGATCCACACACCACCCCATGAAAGGTCAGCTGATGCTGACCAATCCCTTCTTTGCTGAGGCCACATCCCAGCAGCTGCCCCACCGCCAGCCCTCTGTGGCTGCTGACATCTCTGCCTGGGCATCTGCTGCTTTCGCTGTGCTGCTCCTCTTCCTTCCTGCTCTAACGGCTGCAAACACTTCATCTCACACCGCTCTTTCCTGTGCTGCCTTGTGCCTTCACATCTTCCTGCAGCCTTCCCCTCAAACAAGTGGTCTTCAGCAAAATTCCTGCAGTGGCAGTGGCAGCCACAGGAATTGCTGCCAGGCATCAGTGGCACTGAGGGGACAGGGAAGTGCTGAGGAGGACGTGAGCCCTGCCTGCTGCCCATCGCAGCCTGCCTCCAGCCAGTTGCCTCCCCACCTTCTTGGGATCCGAGCAGATGGAGGAACAGCCAAATCTCTCTTTTGTCATCACCTCTCCCTAACAGGGTCCAGGCGATGCAGGCTGCAGGAAGGGAGCGGAGTTGCCAGATCAGAGGGCTTGGAAACCAAATGCAATTTTTCTGTTTCCTGTTCTTCCAGAACACCAATCCACTCTGGGAATGGCCTTTCAATCCCACCTCATCCACAGCCCTGGGTGGGCTCTGTGACCAGGCTGGGCAGGTTTAGCACTAGCATGGTGCCTCTGGAGATGTGGGCTGTGGCTGTGTCCATCTTTCCAAGACCAAGCTGCTGCTGCTGGTCCCAGATGGATTTTGTTTCTGCCCCAGACTGTGCTGCAGGAGGAACAGTCCAGCTCCAGCTCTGCACATGTCTTGCAGCTCCAGTGGGTGGGTGCCAGAGCTGCTAGCATGGCTTTGATCCATTTGAGAGTCCATGCATATGCACTTCAGAGACCTTTTTTCTAGTGCACCAAGAGGGAAAGGCCCCTTAACCCACTGTGACAGCAAGCAGAGTTTAGCTGCTTTAAATCTGTTTCCTCATTTATGCATACTCTGATCCTCAGAGCTAACCTGGAACTCCTGGAAGGAGAGAGGGTGCAGAAAGCAGACACTGCCTGAGTCCTTCAGACATGATAGAAAGGACAGGGCAGTGGAGTGGATGCCCTGCTCGAACCTGCTCCAGGCAGTTGTGCCAAGGCTCGCTGGAAGACTTCCACAGGGCACCATTCCCACTCTGCCCTTCAGCAGACCATGCTTTAGCTTGACATCTCATGGGAGAGCTTTCCCCCATGCACACCTGAACAGCCCGGGATTTCATCCCTCCCATCTGTGGCCAGAGCAAATGTCCTCTAACAACAATTCCTGCCAATCCTTGCCTCTGCCACCCCTTCCCTGCCTGCAGGCATCACTCCCACCACAGTCAGTGCTCTAGCGTGCAGGGCAGATGGGGGTGCCAGACGCCCGCACAGCAGATTTACAGTCCTCAGCAACAGCTTCCATGTGTGTGCAAGCTCCATTGAACCTGCTCCCTCTCCCCACCCACCCTTTGTCACTCCCGGACGTGGGACCGTGCCTCTGCCTGCACGGGCACGGCACGCTGCAGTCCGGCCTGAGCGCCGTGCCCTGGCAGTGCCCGGGAACCGGGGTCCCGGGGGAGCCGTGCCCTGGCAGTGCCCGGGAGCCGGGGTCCCGGGGGAGCCGTGCCCTGGCAGTGCCCGGGAGCCGGGGTCCCGGGGGAGCCGTGCCCTGGCAGTGCCCAGGACAGCAGGACCCCCTCGGGAGGAGCGCAGGGGCGGGAGAGGACCGGCCGTGGGGACGGGGACCTGGGCTGCAATGAGCACTGCCTCCTGCCCAGCCGGCCCGGCGAAGGAGCGCACCGGAGCGGGTGGGTGCTGCAGGCGGGACCTGCCCGGGACCCGCTCCTGGCACCTCAGCGCAGGGCCCTTGCCTCCTTGGACCCGGAACAGGGGGGCCCAACCCGTTCCCTAATGCGGAGGTGCTCGGGACAGGTCGGACAGATCTCCTATGAGCCCAGGGCCCTCTCTCCTCCAGGACATCATGCTCTTCCCCACTGAGTTCTCCTCAGTGCCTTTGGGCAAAGCCAAGGAGGTGAAAAATCACCCGCAGCATCCAAGCATCTGATCACAGCACCACTGGGCACAGACCTTCGCACTGCTGCGATGCTTTCTCAAGGACACCATCAATTCACAGGCAATATCATATTGTCTTCTACCACCACAGCTGAGCAGGCAGCCCCTGCTGTCGATTCACCCTTGATCCCTCCGGGACTTTCTCACCCTGCATATGAATCTTATATGCAGAAAAGAACTTTAAGTGTCTACTGAACTCAGTGTCTCACTGCCTTAGAGGAAGGCCCATGAGGAGCCACAGGAAAATAGAAGTCTGATTTCCAGCTTTGGCTTTTCCATGGGGTTTGTGTTCCTCAAGCCATGTCTAGAAATATGCCCATGTTTTTTCTCTGCATAGGTACAACCCTACAGCATTGTACATTAAAGGAGCAGAAATCAATACCAAGGGATGGATAAAAAAAGAGGTGAGTAGCACGTGGAAGAGCACTGAAAAACGTCTTTAACATTCTGTAAGAATCTGAAGAGAAATCTCCCGTCTGCCTGGGGTGAAATAAATGCATTGCTTCCCTCTGGACTGTTTCAGAGAGATATTAAGGAAAGAGAGATAGAGTATGTATGTTGCATGCCTGAAATGATCCTAGAGGTACTATATGCCACATCAGCATTTCAAAGGCACTGCCCTGTGACGAGCAAATATTAGTGCTGCTCCTGCCCTCCTTCCCTCCACTCCTTACTCCCACACATGTACAGGTTTAAGTGCAGGCAGGCAGACTGATGTACCTGCAAAAGGCTTTATTTGAAGGGCTTCTCTGACTATTATACAGCTGACTGCTCCAATCACTCAGGAAGAAAAAGCACTCCAACCATACATGAAAATGTTATCTCAAAAATAACAAGGCAGTAAAACACTTGAGCTCAGAGGGAGAGTGGACAGGCAATTCTGGCAACCAGGAAGGGCACTCAAGCTGCCCTTCCATGGGTGAAGGACCTGGAGGGGCACACAAGGACCACGTCTCTTGCAAGATGTCCCAAAAGGCACAAGATGCTGCTTAGCTCATGACTCTGCTGAGTACGGGAAGCCCAGCAGAGATGTGAGCATCTTCCTAATTTCACTGGGAAGCTTCAGGGCCTGCTGGCCACGCTGCTGCCACCTGAGACCATCCTCTTATTGGACAGGCAGGCATCAGCAGGGGCAGGGAGCAGAAGGAGGTGCAAGGGCTGCTGAGGGGAGCCCGGGCCTGGCTCCCAGCTCCCCGAGGAGCTGCCAGCTGTGGCTGATGCCCTGGCCGTGCAGCCTTCTCTCAGCAGGCAGTGAGAGCTGCCTCACGCCCAGCCGGCGTGCGGAAACCCCTTTGGCAGGGCGGCTAATGAGCAGATTGTATTTCAGAGCGCCGGCCCCGCGCAGGTACAGCCGAGCTTTCATCTTCTGACAGCTCCCACGGGAAAGGAGCAGCGGGGCAGGTCACCGCCCGGTCTCGCTGGGCTGTGCGGTGTTTGCAGCTTTTTTGAACCCTTTGTCGGTGTTCACCTGTCTGCGGCTCTTTTATAGCACAGGAGTGGAGGGAAGGGGGCTGTGGAAGCTCCTGCCGGAGTTTGTGCAGGAGCACCGTGGTGGGATGTGGGATCAGCGCTGGAGAACGTGGGAGAGTGAGGAAACGATCGTGACAGCGATTGGCATCTCACTTATTGGGAGACTTATCTTTAAAACAACAGCCAAATCCAAGTTAAAGACTTCCATTGTGTTTAACAGCCTGGGGTTTATTCCTCTAACTCCTTCCCTGGCTTTAATCCCGTTCTGAACTGCACTCCTCCTCCAGCAGCTCTGGGGCTGCTGCCCCGCTATGCCAGGAGAGCTGCCCCTGGGGCACCCTCTGCCCTGCTGTGCCAGGAGAGCTGCCTCTGGGGCACCCTGTGACCCGCTGTGACAGGAGAGCTGCCCCTGGGGCACCCTGTGACCCGCTGTGCCAGGAGAGCTGGCCCTGGGGCACCCTCTGCCCTGCTGTGCCAGGAGAGCTGGCTGCAGCCATCTGCTACCATCCAGTCAGGAGCAATCTGAGGCCCTGAAGCCCTGGGAAAGGTGGTGATGTGGCTTAGTCAGGGAAATTGGCTCTTCAGGAGAAATCCATCGAGCTGTGAGCCAGGAGAGCTGGCCATGGGGCACCCTGTGACCCGCTGTGCTAGGAGAGCTGGCCTCAGCCATCTGCTACCCTTGTGCACCCATCCAGCCAGGAGCAATCTGAAGCCCTGAAGCCCTGGGAAAGGGGGTGATGTGGCTTAGTCAGGGAAACTGGCTCTTCAGGAGAAATCCATTGAGCTGCGAGCTCAGGTTCATCTCAAACAAAGCTCAAAGCCCCCCAGGCTGGGCCCCCAGAGCTGGCAGGTATGTTTGCTGGAAGGCTGCATGTGGGAACAGCCCCAGGGGATACCCAGAGCAGCACAGGCAGTAGACCACGCTCTCCTGCTCACTGGTTTGCTCTCTGGAGCCAGCCTGGTGCTCAGGGATGCTGTTGCAGGGATGTTGTTTTCATTGCCTGAGTAGGCAGAGCTGGCTGAGATGCAGCTCCCTCAGACTTTGCTCCCCTGCAGCCACCCCTGAGATCCCACACAGCATCTCAGGCTCACAGTATCAAGGTTGTGCACATCTCCAACAGCTCACTGGCAGTGTCTGCTGGGTCATGGACCAATAAATCCCTTCTAGGAGAGCTGCAGAGCACAGGGCTGCTCTGCCAGGCTCTCTGCTTGCAAGGCAGTATATTGACTAAGCCCCAGAGGAAAAAGGAAACCTGCTACTTTTAACAGGCTTTTTCATATGGTTTCCTTATGTGCTCTGGGAGTTCCCCTCTGCCCAGGTGTTTCTGAAGAGTGAGGGATGTTGTGGGGCACTGATGAGATCACTGCTCACTGTGAAGCTTTCACCTTGGTTCTAGAAATCTGAAATGGGGCACTGGAGCTCCAGCCTGGCTTCCCTTGGGCCAGCTCACCATGAGCCATCCAGCTGCCTGCTCCATCCATCCCTCCAGCTCACCAGCCTGCCCTGGTGCCCCTCAGTGGCACCAGCCTCCCTCCTGTGCTGCAACCCTGGGGCACCAGATGAAACTGCAGCTCTCCCATCTGCCTCCAACATGCTGCACTTGACATGAACCAGCACCTCCTATTAACACTGTCAGGAACAGATCTGGAATGTTCATTTTCCGGCAGAGTTCAGAGAGGCCACAAGGAGAGAATCCCCCCAAACGTGCAGGGGGAAGCCAGCAGCAGCATGACCCCCCTGGGCAGACCTACCGGCAAGGGGTTGAAGTTCTGGTCCACCAGGTGGTTGTGGCCGTGGTCGAGGAAGGAATGGCGCACCACCACGTCGATGCCCTGGCTGGCCAGCAGGCCCAGCGTGTTCAGCCACCTGGGGACACAGGAACAGAGCCAGGGCACCATGCAGGGCCAGGGGCACCACGGGGGGAACACTGGGGGGGACTGCGGGGTCCCAGTGGCACAGGGATGACCATATGCATACAACCTGATCCCTGCTCCAGCACCTGAGCTGATGCCTCCTGATGGTTTTATGAACTGGATCCCACTATCCCTGTCCCAGCATGTCTCTTCCCCTGCCCCAGCTGTGCCCAACTTGCTCATCCCAAACCCATGCCTGAGCCCCTGTGTGCCCCCATATCTCAGCCCTCTGCTCCTGTGTGCTCCCCCAGCCTGCCAGCACTCTGCACCCTCTGTCTGAGCAGGGCAGACCCGACCTTTGCACTGGCCTGTCTTCTCACACTCCCTGGGCAGGATCCTCAGTTCTCACAGCCTGCCACAGCCCTGATAGCCCGGGCATGTCCCTGTGCTTCCCTGCTAAGCTTAGATAATCGTCCTCCATTTTTCATGACCACAGCCAGCTCTGAAGATCTGAACTGGGGTTTTGCAGCAGGATGTCCAGGCACAGGGCTGTGCCAGTGGACGAGCCCAGGAGCCAGGAATGGCTGTAGCTTCAAAGGGGAGAAAACAGAAAGCAGAGCAGAGGAGGAGTACTAGGTATGAAATGGAGACATTAGCAATACTCAGGGTGCCAGGGAGTACTGAGGGGGTGTCTGGGCCTGGAGCTTGCCCTCTTCCAGCTGCAGTGCCTTTGCAGCGCCTCAGCCTGCAGAGCCCGGGGGTGGCAGAGCCCGGGGGTGGCAGAGCCCGGGGGTGGCAAGGCAGTGTCACTCACAGGAACCCGGCTGCGTAGGAGTCAGAGAGGTTGTTCATGCCTCCAGCTGAGCTCATGCCAACACCTTCCAGCCAGATCTTCTTCCCTGGTGTGTACGTGTTCACCACCTGCGTGAGAGACAAAAGCAACCAAAATTACTCTGGTGAATGTGTGATTTAAAGCCAAGGCACACATCTCCTGTCTCATGGGAAGACTTGTACTTTGGTGATGGTGCTGCTGGCCACTCAGTGCCTGCCTGGCCATGGCATGTCACTCTGTGTCTTTACCTTGGCTGGGTGGTGGGACACTATTCCTCACTCTTTCCTTCCACTGCCAGTGGAAGGACTTCCACATCCACTCACTCTTTTGGAGCTGCTCCCAAATGCAGTCTCATGTTCCCAGTCCCTGCTCCCAAGTGCACTCTCACGTTCCCAGTCCCAGATCCTGCTCTTCCCCTGTGGTCTCCCCACGCACTCTGTCCCACAGACTCCCCTCTCATGTCACCTTAGCTGGCCATGCCCCCTCTCAAGGTGGCTGCCAGCCGTGGGTGGCCCCCGAGCCCCAAAGGGACAGTCAGTCCCAGAGCTGAGCAGGGGCTGCTTTGCCACCTGAGGGGTCCATGGCACAGGTGGGACATGCAGGTCTGAGCCACCCCTTGCCAGGCTTCAGCCAGCAGTGCAGACACCTGTGAGATGCTCAGCTGGCCAGAGCTGCCCTCTCCCAGCCCGAGCAACCTTCGGCACCACACCCTGTCCCCTCTCCTGCAATCCCATTTCTCCAGGCTGGGTGACGAGCTCCCAAGACCAGATGTCTGCAAACCCAGCGGCCCCAGGAATGCTGTGAGCAGCCTGATGGATCCTGCCCCATTAGTGAGGAGCGCTGGAATGTGCTGGATGGACTGGGATCCCTCAAAGATGTTAAATACGCCAGCTCTGGGCTGCCTCCCACTCACAGCCTGTGAGAGTCGACAGCCCTGACTGAAGCCCCAGAGGTGTTGGCATCCTGCCTGTAATTATCTAAGCCCGCCACCTTCCCCGGTCGGAGAGGAAGCAATAAAACAGGGAAGTGGACAAGTCCAGCTGCTCTAATCAGCCCCGGCAGGATGCACGGACTCGGAGCCAAGCTGGAGGCTATTAGCACCCAGTGCTGTGCTTTTGCTCAGCCACACTGGCATTCCCAGCAGAGCCTTCCCCAGCCCTCCCCTGTGCAGACCAAATTCCGGCCCATGGCTGTGAGGGCTCCCCTAAACTGCCCCAAGGGCAGCTCCTGCTGCTTCTGGTCTGGGATGGATGGGGTCCCACTCCATTCCCAGCAGGTTCCAAGCCAGAGGTGGGATAATGTCACCACTTTTGGCAGGGCATTATACCCGTGGGGGCTGGTGCCTCTTGCTTGCCCCACAGTGATTCCACTGGCCACTGAGCCATGCCTCCCCCACAGCAGGAGTATCATCCACACACATGGATGACTCCCAGCTTGTGCCAGAGGGCTCAGCAAGGAGCTTCTCTCCTCCAGCTTTGCTGCACTGACCCTCTCATCCCCTTTCCCAGGGCCTCTTTGAGCTGTTTACTCATTCTATGGTTTCTCCCTGCAGGAATTACAAGTGAGACATTGTGGTGAGTGGTAAGATTTGAAAACCTAGACAAGACAGATGGATGGACATCTCCTCTAGTCCCTAAGGCCTTTTTCACTCACTAGGTGTTCCTTATTTCTTCCAGGACTGACAGCTGAGTGTGTCAGTCTCAGCCCTGGCCCCTGTATCAGCCAAAGCAGGGGGACCCTGCAAAGCCCTGCCATGTGTCCCATTGTTTGAGATGGGAGCTGGGTCCCCTGGACAGTGAGGAAAGGAGCACTCACAAGCCAGGCCATGGACTCTGGCACCACAGGACAGCAACAGCTGGGTTTCTTGACACAGTCGAAGCATGATTATCAGGGAAAAAGGACACTAGTTCATAATGGTCACAATTCTCCACCAGTGAGAATCACTCTGGGAATGCAAGCATCACTGCTTTGCAAGCAACATTTCCAGGCACACTGTGAGCGAGTGGGACAAGATGTGGCAGTAGGAGCCCCCTCCTGAGCACACATGGCACTGGCTGTGCCCAGGGAGGTTTGGCACCACCCAGCTGCTCACTCCTCTCCTTGTTCTGGGGAGCAGGTTCAGTTTCACCCTCATTACAGGCTGCTGCCTTCAAGAACAGACAGATGGGAGCCTCAAGCCAGCCAGCTGCCTTAGCAGGGCCTTGCCTGGTGTTTTTTCCTGCCCTGAGTCCCAGCACACCTGCAGAGCCCATGCTGTGCTGCAGCCTGTGGCCACTTCCCTCAAATCCCACTGCACACCCCGCTGGGGCCAGGCTTTGTGCTGCCTGCTGTTCAGCCCTGCCCTGAGCGAGGGCTGGCTGCGTTTTCCCTGCGAGCACAGGGCCCAGCAGCCACTGTCCCCCTGCCCCACAGCTGCCCTGGGAGCTGTGGTGCTGAGCCCTGGCCATGAGCTGTGCCACAGCCACGGTGTCCCCCGGCCCCTGCAGAGCCTTTGCCCTTGCTCACCTTCTGGATTTTCCTGATCTGGTCTGACAGTGTGTCTAACAGGCGTGTTTTCAGGAAGTCTGTCACCTTGGCCACTCGACCATCAATGTAGTAACTGGAAGGAAGACAAGAAGACAAGGTCAGACAGCTGGAAGTGTCTCTGTCCCCAAACCCCGTCCTCCTGTTCTGCTGCTGCCCCATACCAAGATGCTTCCTTTGCTCTGGGGGAGTCCCTGCTTGCACCCTGTCCTATCCCGACCCTCTGGCCATGCCTGTCTGACAGATGCTTCAGTCTCCAAAACAGGATGTAAGGTGGACACACCCTAAACACTGAGCATCCTGCACTTCAGGAACCATGGGAAGTTTTGGATTTTTCTTAACTTTTGCTGGTGAAACTCCGGGGGTAGTATTCCAAAGGCTGGGAGCAAAATGCCACCTGCAAAGGCTTTGCAGCACTCTTGCACAACCTACACCTCCCTTGCTTGCTCATCCAGAAAAATCCTCAGCTGAATCCCCCTGTCAAGAGAGTTGTGGCTGTTAGCAGCAGAGGAAGTCCTGCTCTCACAGAAATACCTTCTGGCCTAAAATGCCAGGGAGTGTTTCCCATACAGGGGGCTGGTTCCTGCTCTCCATGTGCTTGATTTCATGAAGTACAGCTACAGTGCTGCCCATAACAATGTGAATCGTCTGTCTCTAAGTGTGAGAGGAAGGCTCTGAAATGTCTCGCTGCTGCCTCCTGGCTCTGGGACGTAAGGTGAAGCATTCTGTCCTGACTGCACATACCCTGCATCAAGAGGGAATCCCAGCCTGCTCCTCCTGAGGAAGAGTCCCGGGCTGTCACCTCTCCTCCATGCAAAGAGAAATGGCAGCCCTAGTACATCTCCCAGAGGCTCCCCCCAGTGTTGCAGGGAACAGGATGCCTGCTGCAGCATGCACTGGTGTACCCCTGGGCCAGCCCTTTTTCTGATAAATAGGTTTTGCAAGAGAAACTTTATGAACCTTCTCCTCCCGAATCTGCACTGTGTATCAGCCACTCACCCCAGCAAGCCCCAGAGAATATCAGAGCCACGTTGTGGGGGGATGGAGGTTCCCAGGAACAGCAGCAGCTCTGGCTGGGGCTGGAGGGGCTCAGTCATTGCCTCCCATCCCTCACTGGATCTACATGCACTCGGATTTCACCAGAGCTACACATCCCCTTCTCCATCCCTGCAGACCTCCCTGCAGCTGTGGGTGCTGGGATCCATAACGGGCTAAAGACCTGGGCTCTGAAGAAAGGTGGATTCACCTTTCCAGGGCTGCTTTCTCCATGACATGCATCTCATCCTCACCAGTGAGCACCTGCAGCAGCTGCAGTGGGTGTTTCACTTGGGTGCTGGAATGCAGGAGCATCCCCAAAGGAAGCTGTGGGCTAACTCAGCCTCAGACAGAGCACCTGGCACACGTGCAACATGCACGAGTGCTTGGAGAGGATTTTTGTGTCTCACTGCTCCAAGTCCCTAACTGTCCCAGAGCAGAATTCTATTACAGGCTCAACTTGCAAATGCATTCAACGAGAAGAACCTCCTCTGTCAGCCCTCCCCCAGGCGTGCAGTCCCAGCTGTGTCCCCAGTGAAGCATAGGAACGTGCCAGGCACCCCAGCCTGTTGTGTGACTGGGTAAGGAGGCAAATTTCTGCATGTCCATGGTGACTGGAAGGTGCTAAGGGCAGAGATAATCTCCAGGGAGAGTTTAGGAAGTGCTGAAAATCATTCCGATCACTTACACACTGCCTGCTGGGAGGAGAGCAGATCTGTGAGCAGCAGGCAGTGGTGGGGTTTACACAGATTACTTTTTAAGACAAAATTACAAAGCAGTGTTCTCTGGGGATGGCAGATGTTTGGAGTTTAGCACCGCACTTAAAAACTGAGCAGAAATGACTTTTTCAGACTGCTGTGGACTAAAAACCCTGTCACCTGGGCTCAAAACTGGCTGAAAGACATAAAAAAGGTTGTATTCACATGAAAAAGATGGAGTTAGATACACCTCAGTCTGTGTAAGACCCTCCAATGCATCAGGTTTTCTGCAGGGTTCAGCTCCTTGGCCAGCATAGTCCCAGGGCCCAGGATAAACCCCTTGGAGAGCAAAGACAAGCTTGCACCTCCTCATCACCTCATCCAAGCACGAGGTGTGCTCTGACATGCAGCTCCTCTGCCAAGGGGAGAGGAGCAGCAGCAGACCCAGAGGAGCTCTGCCCCCAGAAATCACCTGGGGAGATGCTGTTGTACTCAGCATAGCCCAGACCCTACAGGGAAGAGAAATACTCTATTGCCATCCTTGCCATGGTAACATTTATTTTTTGACACCTTCATTAACAACCCAAAGAAATAGAGACTGGTAGAGACACAAAGGGCACAAATAAAGTATCAGTATTTCTGCTTCAGTATCAAGAAATCTTGGTAGCATATTTCCTGGTGGCATGAGGAGGGGAACACTTCAGCTTTGGGTGTGTAAACAGAGCATGAAGACAATTACAGGCTTCAGTAAAATGGGCAAGGATCTCTTGCAAATCTGCCTGGGAAGTCCTCAGTTGCCAATAGGTATTTTCATCCTCCTCAGACTAGGAAAAAGGGAAAATGGGACCAGCGGCACAAGGTTTGTGAGGAAGAGAGAGGAGCTGAGGTCTGTGCTGATACCTGGCTACTGGGGGTTTCCAGCTGTAGGCTTGAGTTAAGGCACTTCCATTTAGTAACTTTAACTGTCAGTATAGGCAGTATAGAAATCCACAAAATGCAAAAAACTGTCAGGCCTTTAAAGCAAGAGAAGAGCTCATTAGGCGTGGAGTTAGAGTTAGAGCTCATTATTCCTTGGAGTAAAGGCTGCAGCTTTGCTGATATTTACAATGACTCAGTGCACTTGACTTTAAAAAAATCCCAAAAAGCAACAACCTAAAACAGTCACAACTCTTCAACCTCCAAAAAAGCCAGCAGCAGCTGCAGAGAAATCCAGCACTGACAAATGCCTCTCCAGGCCAGCCCTGGGGTCCATGGCACTCACATGCTGCTCTCCTAAGTCAGCAGGGAGGTGAATGGACAGACCCTCCCCAGCAAGGGCAGGGGTCTCTGTCAGCCACGACTCTGCAGAGGCAGAGCACACATGCAGCTCTTGGACAAGCTGTTTGTGTCCAGCACAGGCTGACAGCTCTTTCAGTGGGCTCTGGGTACAGCACAGCAACCACAGTGGCCCTGAAGCCTAGGAGACATCAGCATGCACAGCATGAGCACTGCCCATGCTGTTTCTCATAATTCAGGAGAGAATAGACATGGCCAATTATATACACAGCTGGGCCATTGTGTCCCCCTGTTTGATGCCACTATCTCTATGAACAAGCAGTCTGCAAGAAGATGAGAAGAGTCAGCCAAGAAAAAGAGGGATCTAGCTACTAAATCCCAGATGAGACATACATCTTGAAGGAAAGACCATGTACCTCTACTTCTGGGTGTCCTATTATACTTTGGATGCCTGTTATACAAAGCTGAGACAAATTCTCCCCCCTCTGCTTACATTGCCCCACTTCTAAAACCATCATTTGACTGTGCCATAGAAAGCCAGGATGAGATCAGTGCACTTTGCAAAGGGAGGTGTGACTGGGCTGCTCTGGAGGTGGCCAAACCTGAGCGTGGTGCAGGGGAAGGACTCAGCCAAGGGCTGGGCAAGAATTTATACCAGTGCTAGGAAATGAACCACCCCAATTCCTGGCCTCCATCCTTTGATGGATCTGTAGCATGGGACACAGATGAGCTGAGAACAGTAGTGAGGCAGGGCTGAACACAGCTGCCAGTGAGAAATGCCCTTGTTCCAGAGCAGGCTGCAAGGCCAGGCTGCACACAGCTCCCCACTCCTCCCAGGGAGGGACAGTGCCAGCCACCAGAGCACTTGGGCAACGCAGGGGCTGGTTAGATGTCTCTGTCCTCTCACCTCCAGCTCTTGTGGTGAATTTAAAATTGTTTTCTGGCAAGATCCATGATTTGCTGCACGGGACCATAAGCATTGTACCACGTTTAATGAAGGCAGTGCACTGACTCCTGGGCAGCTGGTTTCATTTACATCCTCCTTCATTTTAAAGAGAAACCTTTGCCCCTATTATCTGACCTCTTCTTCTGTTGCAGTTAATTACATTAAAGCCCACTTCCCAAAGCTCAGGAATTTCCGGATCTACTTTGCTGGCTGCCGCTACAGGGAGAGTCTGCTTGGAACAGGGAGAGTCTGCTTGGAATTAGGGCACCCGCCTGCCAGGGACAGCGAGCAGGGCAGATCCTCACGTCAGCAGGACACCCTGCAGCCACTGCAGCTGTGAAACGGAGACCCCTCTGCTGGCCCTGAGCCCTGAGCACCCTCCTGAGGAGAGGGGTCTGCAGCCCAGGACGTGGGGCAGCCACCCTGCTTCCCACGGAGGAGAGAGGAGGACACGAGCTGCTCCTTCCAAAGCCCTGCAGGCACAGAGGAGAGCTGCTGCCCACCTCCAGTCAACTAATAAAGGCTTTGGTGAGGAGTGACAGGGGCTGTTCTCCGGCCCCAAAGGCACAGCTCACACCCAGGCCTTTCTCTACCCCCACACAGGATGCATTTGCCCATCTCGCCCCCGGGAGCCATCCCTGGCCTGTGCCATGTCCCCAGCCTTGCCCTGGCATTGCCTGGAAATGTGCTGGTGGCCAGGGCCATGGTGCTGCCAGGAACTGTTCCCTCCATCAGACAGAGAAGAGGACTGCAAGCCAGTGGGCAAAGCTGTGCCCTGACCAGGTTTATTTACAGGTTGTAGTGGGTTTGAATTTAAAACCACCATACAGGTGCAAATGGGTCAGAGACTCCTTTCTGCAGCTCCCTCCAGGCACAGCCTGTGAAGAAGGCACAGCCCCCAGAACACTGAGGCTGATGTGAGCCTAAATGTACACGCTGGGTGCACACACTGGTAGGTGTGTCCAACCTGGGCAACTCTCTCCTGGCACCTCTGGCAAATCTGCCCTGTGAGCATTTCCCCCTGCACGCTCAACATGACTTGGCCAGAAGAGATGTCACCCAAACCAAGCCTGGCGCATTTTAAGCAAAATCTCACACATGCCTGTGTGTCTGGCACCTCTCATTTGCCACACAGGGCAAGTGACTTTGTATCTTGGAAGAGAAGGTGGCATTCTCCAAGAAGCCACAGGGACAGATGTCAGCTGGTTTTGAAGATGTAAACATTTGCTTTCCCCATAAGTAATAGGTATTTGTGTTTCAGAGGGAGCATTGCATGAGGATTTGCCCATTAAACATGACAAACTTGGAGCTGTGTGAAACACTTCTAATGGAAAAGCAGTTGTGCAGACTGAGAGTGTGCTGGGGGATGGAAGTGGGCACAGCTGCAGGTTTAAGCAGACAATGAATCTTGCCCATGTGTGAGGACACCAGCACAGAGCAAAGACATGGGTGTGGGGAGGATTCTGGGCAGTGGGAACCCACATCCAAAGGCTGATGGGGTCTGCGTTCACTCATAACCAAACACAACAATCTAAATCACCAGGGAAATGCCAAGTCTCTTGGAGCCACTGTCACACCCTCCTTTAGAGGAAATTCCCTGAGCACTTTGAAGCCATTCACACATCCCTCTCCAGCAACACTTTACTTCTGAAGAGGGAGGCACACATGCTGAGTGATGTTATGTATGTAAGTGAAACCATACTCAGCTGAGTGAGTGAGGCTCACTGGTGAGCTGCTTATTTCTACCCAGTGTCATTTTTCTATCAATTATATTTCAGATATATTCTGTTTTCACACTGAGAATAGGGCTCCTTGCAATATATTCCCTTCTCTCAATTCCCCTTCTGGATAGCACAGACTTTTCAAAGGAATAACAGATTTGACAAATTTATAACCAATATCCCAGGAGAACGTTAGGGTTTGGAACCAAAATTCTCATACTTGAAATTAGACAGCAGTTTAGTTTCCTGCTAATAATTTTCTTCTTGGATACAAAGGAACTTGTTTTGTTTTGTTTTGCTGTTTGGAGCAGAGGGATGAGACACTGTTTTGACATTTATTCATAAACAGTACAGAAGCCCAGCTCAGAGCTGTGGCCATTGCCAGTCCTCACAATCACATACGAGCGCTATCTCCAGAGCTGCAAACCCCGGCAGGGGGAGAAGCAGGAACACTGCAGTGGAAATGGGTCAGCAGGAAGCAGCTCAGCTCTGCTGACCCTTGTGGGGAGCTGCACCAGCCCTCCCAGCCACAAGCTGCTGCTTCAGCACCAGACCTGACAAGCACTTCAGACTGACCCTATAAGAAATGCTTTCAAAGCAGCCATGCAGGCAGATTCCCTGCACACCAGATGAAACTCCACATCTGAAGCCTGGAAGATTGTTCCTTCAGCTCATCCAAGGGCTTGGCCCAGCCATCAAGCCCTGCTGCAGAAAGCAAATTCCTGGACTAAGTAAATGCGATCAGCACATCGTGTAATCATGAAAAGCAAATTCCCAGATGAGACATAGATCATCATTGCACAGCATGAGCCTGTAAGTAACACAAATCCTGCTCCAATTGCTCTGCTACCCCACTGTCCCCCTTGCAGCAAGCTGCTGCTGCCTGGCAGAGAAACCCAAGGAGCTAAACACCCAGGCAAGCTCCCTGAGACAAGCCAAGCTCCAGGAATGGGACTTGCAGGTTGCTGGTCATGTCTGGTGCTATAAACCCCTCTAAGATGCCAACAGTTGCTTCTGCAGCAGCCTCCAAGGTTAACACTGACACAGAGACCACGGCTGTGCTTGCAGGACAGCCTCGTGTGTCACACCCCACTGAGCTCTGCTTCAGAGCAGGTGTCCAAAGGGCCCTTGCAGGTGATGGACTTACAAGCCCCACTGCTGTACTCCAGCAAAACAGCCGAAAATCCCTCATGAAGGGTCATGGTGAAGAATCAGCTCGGGAACAAGACCTGTGGGCACCACACTCAAGCACACCTTGGACCTGAGACCCTGGCTCCATGCTCAGGCCAGAGTCCTGCATGGGAAGTATAACCCAGCATGACACCAAATCCACTTTTTCTGAGAACAGAATGGTCTCACCATAGTTTTTTTTCCTCCAGTGAATACTTGTCTCTGAAATGTGTCCTTTCTGTGGCAGGAGGGAGTCCTGCCTGCCCCACAAACTCTCTTGCTATCAATTTTGGTGGTCACTGCTGTACTTTTATGGTGCCCCACCTTTGCACTGGTGTTTGTACTCCCACTGCAGACAGCCACAGCCTGCTGGGGAGCCTGCCTCTGGCCACAGCATGCAAACTGCAGCAGGGGAAAATAAGAGGAAGGAAAAGATGTTTTTGGATTTTCCCTCAAATAAGAAAACCTCTCCCACCACAGGGTGCTTGTAACACTCAGTGCTACAGCTCAGAGCTTCCTTTGCTCTTCTGAAATGCAGCATTTGTAGGACCAGGGGGAAAAACAGGTAACAGCATCTCTCTCAGCCTCAGCTGGGCCAGGATCTTGGATGTTCATCCCCTTTCAACTGATATCTGCTCCTGGGGCTCTACCTGCATGCAGGACACAGCGGCGTGTCTGTGGACACCCTTACAAAGCAGAGTGGGGCATGGAGCATTATTTGTTTACCATTGCACTAAGATGCCTCTCCCTTGTCTGGATGAACCAGTTTAGATTCAGGCCAGTGGGCATGAGGAGACAGTGTCTGGGGTGAAAGGAAAAGGGCTTTCAGGTAGTCCCATACATCTGTCACATGTGGCTTTTGCCTCCTTGTTGTCCCTACCCAGGCCACTCCTGGAGCTGCCTGTGCTCCCAGCTGCCTCTGGAGACTCAGCAGTCCAGTTCAGGCCTTTGTTTCCAGCAATCTGTCAGGCCAGGCACACAGGCAGTGGTATTTTTGTTCTGTGTCTCAGCTGCAGAGGTAAAGGTTATTACATCCACTCCTGTAATTGTTTGAGAGGCTCGAGAAAGAAGGGCAGAGCCTCCTTCACCTGTTTAAATTCTGCAGGACAGAGGAGGTGGCTGCAGCACATCTGCCCCTTGACACCCAGAGAGCACATCAGCTCTGTCCCCAGCATTTGTGATCACTGCACTGAGTTGGAAAATAGCAGGAATGGTGAATACCTACTGTTGCCAGGTAACAGCATCCACCGTGCCGCCGGCCACTTTCATGAACCTATGGGAGACAGAGGAAGAAACCAGATAAGGCCAGTGCTGTCACAGGGGAAATCCTAAACAACCAGTGCTCAATCTACATCACGAGATAACAAAGGTGGCCACTGTGCCCACAAATATTTTCTAATGAAGCCTCTGTGTCCTTAAATAGAAGGAATAAATTCTACTTAATCCAAGTGCTTGTAGCAAGCACAGCTCAGAACAACAAAGTGAAACCCATCCAGCAGCAGAGCTCTGGGCATCATTTTAGAGTAGGTAGGGAGGGCTTTTGAAACACAACAGCATTTCAGAAACGAGATCTTGAGGTATGTATTAAATTCTGTGACTTTAACAACTCTCAATAGAAATTAAAGAACATATTTTAAATGTTCATTTTAAAAGGAGATTCTTCTTAGCCCCCAATATGTATTTAATCTGAGGAACTCTTTGCCTGGATTCAAGCAAGGACTGGAAAATGGAAGAAAATGGAAATAAAACCCAGCAAAGCTATTAGGTGCAAAAATGCCACCTCCTGCACAGGAAGCTCCTGAGGAAGGGAGGAAAAGCTGGACTAACACAGCTAAGTGCTTTTCTTTTTTTGACTCTTTCTTTGGCATTGGCTATTAGCAAACTGTGGGATTCTGACCTGGCTGCCCTTCTGGTTTATTCCATTCCCACACCTAACCACAGCACTTCCATGGACAAGGTTAAAGTCAGTGATTTTTGGGCATTATTCTCCTGATGGATTCTGACCTGACTAAGAATATACTTCTTCCAGACAGCTCCTGTTTGAGTCAGACTCCAGCCTACACAGGTCCACCTGCTCACACTGCCAGTCTCAAAACCAAAGCAATTCCTAATTCTGGGCACCATGTGCAGCCACCACAGAAGGAGATGGTAACTGCGGGGTGTCTCCCTGGCTCCCCAGCCCAGCAATCCAAACAGCACCTTGGAAAACTGCAGCTCCCACGAGGAAGCCCAAGCAGTTCTTACATTCTCATGCTCAGGGCCATGGATATGGAAGCACACAGAGGCACGCTCTGACTGCACAGGCACGTTGTCTGTGCAGGAGTGCAACGTGGCTGATGCCTTTTGGAAGTGGTAATGCACACACATGACAGGAGACATTTGCTGCAGCTCATGGATGTGCTGAGAAAGGAAACGATGCTGTGTTTTCCTGGGCTGCTTTTGGTGCACGAGGATTCCAGGAACACAGCAGCGGTGTCACAGCTGTCCCAGCTCCACACTGGGGTGAGCGGCGCTGGGTCCAGCCACCCCGAGGAGAGCCCCATGACCCAGGGCAGGGAAGGGGAAGGTTTGTGAGGAGAGACCATCAGAGTATTTGTCATGGCAGGGGCGAGCAGCAGCTTTCTGGCACACGAGCCTCTAATCAGGTCTGAAACAAGAGCAGCAAGCTTCAGGCTAAATATAGCTCGGAAATGATCATTCTGACTTTAAATTAATGACCATGGTCAATTATAGACTGGGACAAAAGGGCAGCTGGACCCTGTGGAGCATAAGAGGATGCTGGCAAAGGCAGGAATAATAAATCCCTGCAGACAGAGAGGGAAGAGATACAATTAGAAATGGAAAAACAATAACATGCTGTAAACTCCTGTAGCATTGATGCATCCCCAATTCTGCTGCCCAGCAGTGCTGAGAGCTCAGCTCCCAGGCTCTGTAAAAGATGCAAAAGCCTTTCTGAAATGCTTTTACATCTCTCTTGAGGGTCAGGCCTGGAAGACGGTGGCAATGCAATGGCTGGGGACAGTTCCTCCCCAGCTGAGCAGGGGGACAACATCAGCTGGGCCAGCCCTGGTGCAGCCATAGGGAGAGGTGTGAGCTCCCCACAACTCACACCTGGAAAAAAGAAAATTATGCTAATATTACTGAGGAGACATTGCTGTTGTATAAAACTAAGTGTGCAGAAATGTGCCAAAAGAGTCAAAACCCCCAGCTGCCAGGTTTTATATTCTCTGTACCGGGGCTGCTGCATAAAATGTAACGCACAAAGTCTATAAGATTAAACTAATGAACTCTAAACTGAAATTATGAACACAATCTGTATTGGATTTGAAGATCAATATGTTGCAATTGGATTTGAAGATTAGCTCAACTTGTTTTCTAACCTCAAATGCTTTACATTCTGGCTGAAAGAAAACCATCCTGGACTTCATAGAACCACCTCTTCAGGCTCAGCTTGGCACTCTCCCCTCACAGACCAAAACCATGAGCAGACCAAGCTTAAAGGAAAAAACTCTGTTTTTCCTTGCCATTTTCATAGGACCTATAGCCCTGTTGAAGACACACCTTCTACAGTGGTCTTTGAGCAGGGACTGAAAAGCCAAGCAAACCCTCATTATAACCTGCTGGAGCAGCAGAAGCAGGACATCCATATGCCCCATCTCCCACATCTCTAGGAAGCTACTTGGCCTCCTGATAAAAAGTTCCTGAGAAACTGTTATAGGGCACAGGCATCACTCAGGCAGCAGAGTGCAGACCAAAAACAGCACAGAAAGGCCCTGGCTTGCTTAGTGTTCCTCTTCTGCCTCTATAATAGCAAGATAAATCAGTTACTTCTGTTAATATCAAAATCTTATGATAAAACATACATATCTAGCTCAAATTTTCTTTTTCATGTTTGTTTTCCTTTCTTTCTGTTTTCTTCCTCTTTCCTTTTGTTGAGATTTTTTGCAAGATGAAGTTGCTGGTAATTCTTCAAGTCCTGCCTTTAGAGCTGGAGTTGTTCCTGGAATACCCCAGATGTCTTCAGAGGGAACCTAGAGCAGCCCAGCAGCCAGCAAGGGGTACTGCAGGAACAAGAGATGAAAGCCTATGGGAGGTGGAGAGGCAATAATGCACAGGTATCCGAATCTCCTTGTTTTAGGAACAGGGATTTAACTAATCCCTTTATTCCTATAGCACCCATGCTGCTCCATCCACAGGTTTAGAGGCCAGTGGAGATCCACACAGTCAGGATGACCAGTGACACATTTTCCCTTGGGATTTCCTGGGCTGTGTGATTCCCATGTGCACGGCGCAGGCACAGTGAGCCAGACGCTTCCGGCAGAGCTCAGACCCCTGCACATGTGCTGCACAGATGGGCTGGGCTGGCACAGTAAATCTGCCATTCTCCTACACACTGGGGTCTCTCTGGGAGCACCAATTGACCCTGCAGCACATGTGCACTAAATCCCTCCCTGAGAGGAGCAGTGGGGCAAGCTCAGCCCGTGCTGTGCTGGCAAATGCTGCAGCACTGCCCCGTGATTTAGAAGGGTGGCAGCCCCAGTGCCTGCCCATGGAACACCCCTGGCTGGGTTTCCACATATCAGAAACCTGGGCCCATGTTAAAATCCTCAAGAAAAGTCCTTGAAATCTTCTGGGACAGCATTTCTAGGTGGGAAAGCAGAACACATCAGAGACATGTAGAGGAATAGGAATCTTGGGTAGGGAGTTCCTGATTCTGAGGATGAGACAAAGTCACTGAGCTTGATATGGATATCTACATGACAGGGGGTAGGTTTAGATTAGGTATTAGAAGAAATTCTTCACTGTAAGGGTGATAAGGCACAGGAGCAGGTTGACCAAAGAAGCTGTGGATGCCCTATCCCTGGAAGGGTTCAAGGCAAGGTTGGATGAGGTCCTAGGTAACCTGGTCTATTAAAGGGTGTCCCTGCCCATGCAGGGGGTTTGGAACTAGATGATCTCTAAGGTTTTTTTCAATTCAAGCCACCCCATTACTCTGTGATACGTCCATCTTGTCCTTGCAGCTGGCTCTGTGCCAGCATCCAGGCCACCATTGTGGTGCCCTGCATCGAGCTAGAACTGGGAAAAATGTAACTCAGCATTGCCCAGTGTCTCAGACAGTTCACAGCTCTGTCCCACAAATGGTAGTACTAGCACAAAGTGGAGCTCACCCCACAGGTCATGTGTGAGCTGTGGGGGAAGGAGCAGGAGGGCTGCAACACCTCAGGATGGTGGTACCCAAACCTGTACTGGGACACCATGGGTCAAATCTGACCTCTTCCAGAGCATCTCCCATAACCACATCTCCCAGGACCACAACTTTCACTTTAGTGTTGGCAGATACCTGAAACACATCTCCTGCTTTGATTCAGTACTTGTCAGTCATGGAGCACCTACTGCAACCTCAAGTAAATTGCTCCCATGGTTAATTAAACTCCAAGTACGTTATTTCTCATGTGAACGTGTCTGGATTCAGCTGCCAGCCTCTGGAACTTCCTAGGCTTATTCCAGATACATTAAAGAGACATCCACATTTGGAAATCTCTTTCCCATGCAGATAATTGCAGATTTTCATCCTTTACATTATTTAAAAAAAAGAAAAAAAAGAAAAAAAAGAAAAAAAGAAGCCATGCTGTAACAAAGAATGCAGCTGCACAAGGAGAAAAGTTATTGCAGAGGCACCCAAGTGGTTTAGCATCTGAATGACACCTGAGTGCTGGACTTTACAAACAGGGGTTATTTCATCTGCTACTCCCTGAAGAACTACAAAATAGAGTCCCTACCCTGCACAAGCCCCAAATGTAGGAACATGACTGGCCCACTTGCGGTTGTGGTGGTGCCCTGGTGGACCCCTAGAGCAAGGTGGCAGATCTCTGCCCTTTGAGCCAACTGTGATGGGTAAAAAAACCCTTTCATCTTGTGTCTCAGCTGGCTGTGAGGGTCACCAAGGCCCAGGCTTTACTTACTGACTTCTTCAGGTTCAGCAGCACAACTGAATACCTGCAGAAAGAGGTACTAGACCCCCACTAATGCTGCCAAGCCTTTATGCTGCAGTGGATATTCATGAATTTGATTCTGGGGAGCAGAGTCTGGTGTGAAAGGTATAAATCTGCTGATATGTTGTACTCTCTGTCTGCTCAGCATCACCTTCCTTCAGCCAGCCTGATCTGTGGTAGGGCTGTAGAAACCTTCCAGCAAAGAGGGTTTTTTTTCCTTGGGGGAAGCTCAAGGAGGTAGGAGACAGGGACTCAACAGGGACTCACCTACCTCTGGCCTCCACAGCACCCTGTGACAATTACTTACACAGCGCCACTGCCTACCATGTGAATAACCTTCCTCCTTCTTTACAAAGCTTCCTTCCAAACTACTTTCTGCACCGTGAACAAACCACCCCATTCACAGGCTCTTGGGCCTCTGTAACACCTCCTCTGAGCTCTCTTCTCTCTTCTGAGCTGAAGAGGCATGGCCTGTTTCATCTCTTCTCATGTGAAGAAATAACACACTATGCACATCCTCAGCTTCCCTCTGTAACATCCTGGTTCTATTACATCTTTTCTGAGATGAAATGACTAAGACTGTAGATAGCAATCAGAATGAAGGTACAATGTGTACTTGCACAGTGCTGTAATCTCATCTATGTTTTCTTATCCATTTCGTTCTTCCTGTACAGGTGACTGTGAATCCAGAAATCAAATTAAGTTTCAGAAGCAACAACTACATTAACTCTTTCCTCCTACAAGAGCAGTAGCTAAATCTTTTGCTTCTATCTCAGCTCCTTGACCCTGCTTTATAACCAACTGCAAAATGAGTCATCACATCCTTCACACCTCATTTCAACGTATTTAGGAATTGAGTCACTCAGAACTTCAATGCTACCAGAGCTTGAGTTCATGCTGCAGCGACCTCCTCCTCCCTTTGTACCACTAATTTAAAGTTCCTTGTCTTGTGGCTTTAATTTTTGCACAAAATTCTTGCTCTGGATCCAGTGAGTGTCCTGGTACAGTCTGTGCCACCAGCCTTGTGGTAGCTTTTGTAATACAATACGGCAAGGATATACTTTTTTTTTTTAAGAAAGTCAAACAGCCAAAGCAACTTCTAAAAATCCAGTGTTTACAAGTCCCTTGTGTTGAATATGGCAGAAGTCCTTCTCAGCAAGAGGACGGGAAAAATGCCTACATTCATTCCTAAAATTCATCCAGAGTCCTTCCCTTCGCCAGATACCACCTACTCCAGTTACTTATTTCTCGTTCTTGAATTTAAACAAACAAGCTCTGTCCATACACTGTCTTTGGCTGCTATTTGGATAAAAACTAATGCCTGAACTGAATGAGGAGTGCTGACCTGCACAGACAGGCACAGCCCTCTTCATCCTCATGATGGCAGAGACACAAGGCAAGGGCAGTTGTCATCGAAACACTACCAAAGCCTCTCCCATTTTAAGCACCTTGATTTTGCTTTGGTGGAACCCCATCGTGCCATTTCATGAACTGTAAGCTAACAATTCTCTCAACCAGATAAGTGTTAGAAACCTTGGCTTGTGTTGGTTTGTGGGTTAAAGGAACAGGGCTGAAGGCTGTGTCAGGTATTAACCTGACCCCTACTTGGCTGCCCACAAATAACTAAGACATGCCCCCTCCCAGTGCTGGCACATCCACAGCTGGCAGGGAGGAAGGGCTTCTTCTAAACCACCACTGACAAAAGTGCTCCTTCAGCTTTATGGGCTCCTTTCAGACCTCTGTGGAATGACATTGCCAAAAGGAGACACGAGGAACCAGATGGGTGGTTAAGTCTCCACAGGCATTACAAACCAGGAGCAGGAGGCAGAAAAATAATGAAGGATGAGGAATTTTTGGGCCTTGCAAGGGGAACACTGACAATTGGGAGCCTCATCACCTACTTGTGCCACCTGGATAGAGGTGCTGTGTCCCTGTGACCAGAGGGTGGATGCACAATGGGACTGCTGGGGGAAAGGGGCCAAGGAGGCTGGAAAGAGGGCAGAGAAAAGCCAAGGAGCCACAAGATCTGGTGAGTTTGGGATCTGTGAGATGAGGAATAGGGAAAGAATGCAGCTCCAGACAAGAAAGATTTTCACTTCTCTGGTGACTCAGGAGTCTCAGGACCTGACCTGGCCACAGAGCATCAACAGCCAGTCTAGCACGGGCAAAAGTTCCTGCCAGCCCTTACCCTGCCAGCATTGCTGCAGCTCCTGCCATGGTGGAGGTAACACACTGAAACTTGTGAATTACCAGTGGCAAAAACTGGGCTACACCAGCTGAGGAACAATGGGTGATGAGAGCCCAGAGTCAAATCCACCCACACATGCCAGCCTAAGTTTTGTACTGCGTTCTGAGCTTTAACATGTTTTGGCATCTCTCCTTCCTGATAGCTTTTCCTCTTCCAGCACCAAATGGGCTATCCAGCCATGCATTAACCTTTGTGTCTGATTCCTGATCTGCTGTTAAAATCTATGTTAATTCCTTAGAATCCCATAATTTTTTCCCCAAGCCAATTCTGAGCAGTTCTGGGATCCCTGTACCCGCAGACGCAGTAGGTAGCTAACACAGTCTGCTCTGCAACAGCTCAGGCTGCATGAATGGTCTAATTAACACCTCATCAAACTCAACTGTTGGTTGCGTCTGGAGAAATTCCCTCTTGCACCTGTGCATCCACAAGACACCATTTCTAGCCTCCTGCATAGCAGGCCCAGCCACTGCAGAGCCTGTCCTTACACCACCAGCAGCAGCCCAGCTCCAGGACCTGCCTGCCCAGGGTGACACGGATGGCTGTGGCTGCTCTGAGCCATTGCTCCCTGCAGGGTGGTGGAGGAGCTCAGGGACAACAACTCAGCACTGAAGAGTGTGCAAAGCCCAAGCTTCTGTGCCTCAAGCTCTCCTTCCCTCACTACATCCCACCTCCACCACTGGGAAGTGCATAGCTGTCACCCAGCACAGCTCGGTGTCACCTGCCTAAGGTCAGCCTCTGCTGGGGACAGTGTGCCCACCCTCCTATATGCTGCAAACTTTTGGGTGCCCAAACTGTCCATTATTGTAGCAGACCCCAGAGAAACGTGGCACCTCAGGAGGGGTTCAGTCCCACACTGTTCTGGAGGACAGACATAAGGATTTAGTCAGAAGAGTCCTGGAGGTGTTCAGCAGATGCAAATGCCCAAGTCATGTTGACATTGCCATTGTTTCAGGACAAAATCTAAGCACAAATGATAAGTTTAGTTTGGTTGCTTGAGATAACAGCTAAAAATAGACTAGAATGTTTGGAACACAGAGTATGGAACAGGAAAATGTTATTCTAGTTAATACTTCACAGTGACGCTTTTCTCTGAGTTTTGGGACGTCAGGTATCTCCAGAGGCTTTCCCTGTGGATTATCTAATGCCAGCTACTGCTGGAGAGCACTCCCTGGGCTTGTCTGAGGTCTCCTGTCCCATTTCAGCTAATTTCCATTACTTCTACCAAAACTCGCTTGCTGACTTTGTGTAACACAGCAGAGCTTGCCTGGCAGACAAATCCACCCATCCCATCCTCACATCGGGGGTGCCATCTCACCCCTCCCGCCTTCCTTAACTCTTGATGTATAATCATCCACTTGACATATCACCTCCTACGTGGTTGACTTCAGCTGTTCATCACAATTTTTTTTTAAATAAGAGAAAAACTGCAAATTCCACATCATCAGCACTATGAGCTACATACACTTCACTCAGGAGCCTTCAACCTACCATGAGCACCACGTAGATCACTCATGGGGGTCTAGCAAGGCAGATGGCAGATTTGCCTTTGAGAGAACCTTCCTAAATTCCCTCTCCTCTCTCCTGCTTGCTGACTGTGTGTAGCTCTTTCAGGACCCTGAGAGGCACGTCCTGGCTGTGACAGCACCAGGCACACGCTGAGCCACATCCTGCAGACCACTTCTGGATGCTGCTGCAGAAGACAGAGCTTTCAGCAGCACTAACCCACATATTGACGAGACCTTGGGGAGCTACTGGGAATAAAGCTCATGCTGTCAAAGAGCTTAGGCACTGGGGTTTATATGTTTATCCTTTTGCAACTCCATGCCCAAATACTGCAAATGAGTGTTTAGCCCTTTGTCTTTGTGTAATCAGACTTGTCCCTCCTCTTTACGCCCTGCCTGGTAATAATGGGGTCTTTATGTGAAAGACCAGCAGCTCTTTTTCCACAGGACCCCGCAGGCTGTAAAGCCATGTAGGCGTGTGCCACTTGCTGTGAGCTGCAGACACCAAGATTTGGAGTGCAGGACACAAGGTTTCTCCATGGGAGAGACAAAACTCTTTGAGCACCCATGGAACAGAGTGATCCTGGAAGGCAGGGATGGCAGCAGAGAAAAGAACATGTATCTTGGAGAGCAGGCATGCTCATCAGAGCTTTTCCACACCAGCTGGGGGGTTTATGAAGAGCCCCACTATCCTGTCGCCAGGGCTGCAGCTCTCACATATCCTCCCTTTCATCTGGGATGGGGTGTCTGCCATTATCTCCACCAGACTGTACACTTCAGCCTTGCTCCCAGGGCTGCTGTCAGTCAAAACACAGCCCAGCAACATTTAGCTGCCGGACCACCCTGGCCGTGCGACTTGGCTCTTCCGACCCCTCTTCCCTGGGACCCGGCTGCGGCGCACGAAGGGCAAACACAGCAGTAGGACTTCCCTTTCTCTAATAGCTTCTTGGCTCTCATCCCCATTGTTTTCCTTACTCAGCCTGCTCCTCCCGGCGCTAATAGATTTCCTGCTGATCAAGGCTACTACAGCATTCTGTAACTCCCCGTGCGCCGCTCCCGCGCGGTGCCAAGCGCGGGCTCCGTGGGGCATCGGCCGCAGCCGTGGCGTGGGCACAGGGGCTCTTCCCCCACTTTCGTCACTGGGAGGGATGCTGGCGTCGCAGCTGGTTCAACCAGCTTTATGGTCTCTTTGTGCTGCTGCAGCAGAGCTGAGAATCTGGCCCTGGCTCCCTCCCCGCCTCGCTGGGGACTGCATCAGTGTGCTGTTTATTGTTTCTGCCAGATCATTCCTGCAGATGTTAATGAATGCTAGACCCAGCTTTGCTCCCAGCAGAGTCCCTTCCACACCTCCCCCTGCCCAGCCTTCTGCACTGGAGTTTCTGTTTACAGTCCTGCAGGGAATTTCCCTTCTGCTGCATGGTCTTCGAGCCACACAGACCCAGCTCCTGCTGCCAGCAGGCTCCCACACCTCCCTGATTCCTGTAGCTGTCCAATGTCACCTCCAGGTGTCTGCATCCCTCTCTGTCACCATTCCTTCTCCACCTCTGGCCTTCCCAAACTAGAGACATGCCAATCCCCCTAGGAGGGAGAAGAGAGCTTGGCCAGTGAAGAAAGTTGCTACAGGTTCTTCCTCTGCACAGATGGAGGAAGTGCATGGAGGAGAAATCACCAAGTGGGAAGAGCAAAGCAATCTGTCCAGGAGGACTCAGAGATAATAATGTGCACATTGGTAAGTGGTGCCAGGACCCACATTCTCACCCTGCAGCTCTTGGGCTTGCAGCAGCCTGCATCCACACCACTGCATTATTTTAACATCCCAACAAGGTGGGAACCTCAGTCTGCCTATAATTGGGAAACGCTGGAAATGCTTGGGAGAGTGTTAATTAGTTCATCCCAAGATGCCACCAAGCACCTCTGCAGAACTTTAGCCGTACACATGACTGTGTTCCAAAGTCTCTGGTACTGTGGTGGCTCAGGCACACAGAGCCTCACTGTCCTGCAGGCTGTTGGACATTGGGAAGCCAAGGAGCAAGCCTTCCTGCTGCCAAGGCCATTGGTCTCAGGAGGGGTTTCTGAGCTCTTTTTGATCAACCCAACACCACTTACCCTTCCAGGAAAGCAACAACGTTCTTTCTGGGCCTTCCAATGTTCGGCCCATAGAGGTGTGCTCTGGAGTAAGTGCGGATAAGCTGCAGCAGGCTTCTCAGCTGAGTGTAGTCCTTCCCCAGCTGGCTGCCGTTCACCGAGCGGCCGATCAGTGTCCGATAGTTATTGGGCTCTGGGAAAATAAAAATTGACAAGCAAAACATGTCAGCTCTGCTTCCTCCTCTGCGCTTCCAGACACACCTCACCCTTCCACACAGCTTGAGCTCCGCAGAGGACGCAGGCAGCTCTGCAGAGCCACAGAAGGAGCCTTTGGGGAGTGGATGACAGCCACTGCCTGCTCTCATGTGCTCCTTTTGCTGTGTGCTGGGTGGAGAAGCTGTACCTTGGTGTCATGCTCCTGTCCCCATAGGGTTGCCCACTTCCCCTGGCACTGTAGCCCCACACAAGTCCCTACAGTAGATGGCCCAGCCCCCCAGGACCAGCTGGGCCCATAAGCCAGGGCAGAAACATTTCATGTGCTTAATACCAACTGAGAGAACTGTCCAGCTAAGAGACTCACTCACACCAAGTCTTAAAGGTGGTGCTGCCTTACAGCAGGGGCCTTTAAATCCCTCTGAAAATACACTGGTAAAGCATCCTGGGAGCTACAGGTATCCTCTTCCAAAAACTGAGTATCTTTCTGCTACAGCAAGCTCCATTCCCGTGGCTCTCCTGTTCCCACACTCACCATTGCCCAGCTCCCAGGAGATGTTGTACTTCTTGCTGGCACTGTACTTCAGCAGGCTGAGGGCATTGGAGCTGTTCCAGGAGTTGTTGGGATTTCGGCGCAAAGCATTCAGTGCAAAGATCAGGTGAAGGCCAGAGCAGTCAGCAAAGTTATAGAGTTTGTCTAGAGACCTGGCTGGGAAGAAACAAAAAACAGTTTGTAATTCAAAGGAAAGCTAGTTCCAGGGGGGTTCAAATGATCCTGCTGTCCATCATACCCTGCCTTCTATGTAGGATGAGCCAGGGTCAAATGCCATCCCCACGACATCTGTAACCACAGAAAGGCTCCTGACCTTTGAAACCCAGATAGGATTCCAGGTGTGGGTTCATCTCCTTCCAGCATGAAACTTGGATGCCCTCCACCTCTGTGTCAGAGCTGGGGCCATGTTACCAGAGACAAGTGACCTTATAACATCGCTTTTCATCTGCTCTTGGCAAGGAAAGTTTGTCCTTTCCTGTGCTTATTCTGCCTTGCATCTCTTTCAGAGCAGATCCCTGCAGTGTCTGGGAAGAGGACCAGGAAGTCACCACCCTAAAGCTGCCACTCTCCTGCACCCCACAGCAGCCTGATCTTTGCTCTGCAGCCCCAGTGCAGTAACCCAGTCCCAGAAATTATCCAGTACAGGCTCCATGCATCGTGCACCTGGCTGACTCCTGTCCTGCACACAAAGAGGGGAGCTCTGTGTCACCTCCACAGGGGCTCCCTGCCTAGTGACAGCCTGGCCAAACCCTGCTGCCAGCAGGCTCTCCCAGGGTGCTGGGGGCTATGTGGGAGCTGTGTCCTATCTGCTGGCCCCAGAGCTGCCTGGATGGCATCTCCCTGTGCTGTGGTCTCGATGAGCAGTGGGGGCACCAAACAGCAGCACAGGAGAGATCAAAGAAAGAGCTGCCCCACTATTTAGGGAGGTGCAACATTAGCACAGGACAGAGAGACAAAGCACTTAATCCCCTCTTTTTAATGAAAACTTCCCTAAAAACTCAACAGCAATCAAATTGCTGATGAAGCTAATGCCAGTGTTAGCAGGACACAAACTCACGTGACAGCAAGAGGAGATTTGGTTAGAGAGCAATTAGATAACTGTGGTGTTTTCAATCATCCCTGCCTGTTGAACTGCATCCCAGGACACTCAGCAAGCTTCCTGAAGCAGCCTTGGAGATGCAACCACTTATCTGTGAAGCGCCACCAGGGACAGGGAGGTTCCAGGGGGCCAGGGAGGGCAGACTGTAGGCTCCCCTTTCAGAAGAGGGGAAGGAGGCACTTGGGAATTACGGAGTAGGCAGACTGGCTTCAGGTCCCAGAAAAACACTTGGACAAATAACCAAGTTGCTTGTCAGCACTTACAAAATATAAGGAGATGATCAACAGCCACAGGAGAGTGCCAAGAACAAATCACACTGAAGCAATCTACTGACAGGAGAGCAGGACTTGTGGGCAGCAGGGCAGCCATTTAGGCCTTACACCTTGATGGGGTCCACAGCTTTGCACACAAAGGATTGCACACACTATTCTCTCCAGAAACTGAGGTAACCCTCATCTAGGCTGGACTGCAGGGAGAAATACTCACACCTAGGTCAGCTTCCAGTGATTTGTTGCTACAGTGAAGGGTCTAGGCAGCCTGCTCTGGGTCTATTTGCACATTTCCAAAAAAAGCGGGGCATGAAGGAGCAGAGGATACATCAGACTTGCCATGGCACCAGGGTGATAGCACGCACCACCTCTGCCAAGGGAGATGAAGGGGATGCAGGGAAGGCCACCACACACTCAGGGAATTGCTCTAAGCCCAGCAGTGATGCCCCAAGATTTCCTGTAGCCATGCTGCCCACCTGAGGTGCAAGTGGAAGAGTGACAAGAGGGAGCCGCTCGCTCCAGGTGGGATAAGCTGTTCACTGCATGGCTGTGTTTATTCTGTTGCCTTTCCTGGTCACTAAAAGTCTCAGTGAACACAGACCCAGCTCTGAGAAGAATAAGCTTATCTTTTAAAGTAAAGTTTTAAGGAGGGTCCAGGTAGTAAGCTAACTGAACAGCTAACATTTAATGCAACACAGAAAAGTTATGGAAAGAAGAAGAAGAAGAACAAAATGTGGAAGAGGAATTCTCAATCCCTTCCACAACCTTTTGTCAAAATACTACTGGTTGTCTGAGTGAAAAGTAGCTGAATTAGATTAATCTAATGTATTCATCCCAGTGGTTCAGGCACATTAGCTGTTTTTCTGGATGTTTAGTGAATTAGGGACAGATACAGTTACTTATTACTGATTTACTCCAGACCCCCAGGCGAAAAGCTGCACTTGAAATGAGATTGCAATAAAGAGGAGAAGATAGGCATCCAAATGACAAAACAGGATAGCAAAAAAGGTGTTACCTGCAGTTCCCCTGCTAGAAATGAAGCCTTTTCACTGACACAAAACAACTGTACTACAAAAGGGAATTTGATTCACGTTTAGGAGCCACAGCAGAAGACCGGGAATTGATTTTCCATGCATCTATGAGAGGAAACAAGACGTCTGTTTATCCCAACACAGGGCCTGCCACTGTGAAATTATATTTTCCCCATGACACTTATTTTGTTTCCGTGCGCCTGGACGCAGAGATGCCACGTGTATTTCACGTTCTGCCACGGCTTTCCAAGCTGGAAACCTCAGCAATCGGGGGAGTGAGCTAGGAGAAACACACAGATGTCTGGGGTTTGGTCCTGCACGTTTCCAGTGGTCTCCCAGGAGAGATGGACCTATAGCCTGCACTGAAGCTACAAAGAGCAGAAAAGTACTAATAAAGCTATCTCTGCATAACCCCAGATTGTTAAAATGGCCACTCTTGATATGAAGACTAGCAGGTACTGAATCCACTTTCCTCCTTCATCCTTGGCAACTGTCTTGGGATAGTGCAAACGTGGAAGCACCAGTCCAGTGATTCTGGCAGAGCTTTGATCAGTTTGCACAAGCTAGATAATCATTAGTGTTTAAAGGGCATGTCTCACCTCTGAGATGATTGCCTTAAAAACTGGACATCTTCCTTGCAGACAGCTGCAGTTAGATGACAATAATACTGTCATGCAGTGTATGACAGCAGTGTGCTTAAGTGGCCAAGGAGGCCAGTGGCACCCTGGCTTGTGTCAGCAGCAGTGTGGCCAGCAGGACACGGTGACTGTCCCCCTGCACTCAGCACTGGTGATGCTGCACCTTGAGTGCTGTGTTCAGTTTTGGGCCCCTCACTACAAGAAAGGTGTTGAGGTGCTGGAGAGAGAGACAAAAAAACTGGTGAAAAGTCTGGAGCACAAGTTTTGTAAGGAGCATATGAAGGAGCTGGGGGTATCCAGCCTGGAGAAGAGGAGGCTCAGGGGAGACCTTATCACTCTACCAGCTACCCAAGAGGAGGCTGTAGCGAGCTGGGGCTTGGCTTTTTCTCCCAAGCAACAAGGGATAGGACGGGAAGAAAGAGCCTTAAGTTGTGCCAGGGGACATTTGGATTGGATACAAGAAAAAATTTCTTCACTGAAAGCATTATCAAGCATTGGAACAGCCTGTCCAGGGAAGTGGTCGAATCACTACCCCCAGAGATATTGAAAAGGTGTGTAGGTATGGCACTTGGGGACACAGTTTAGTGATGGAGCTGGCAGTATTAGCATAATGGTTGGACTGAATGATCTTAGAGGTCTTTTTCAAACCAAATGATTCTATGGATGGCTAAAGCACAAAAAGAAGCCTATTTAGAAGACTTTGAGTGATGTCCAGTCCTCCATATGTACAAATAAGGCCATAAGAAAATGCTATAAATATTTTACTGCCATGACTAGGGACGGCAACATTACTTTTGAGTAATGAGAACATGAGGAAATGCAGTATTATTAACAGCTGGCTAAAACTCACTTTGAATTCTGGATAATTGCACTGTTTTTTCTTCATCAAACAAAGAAAATCATACAGGAATTTAACCTTTCCCCAGCTAACAGATCATTAGGCAAGGCTTTCACAAAGCACTTCAATAGAAAAAGCCATTGTCGTAGCAGAATGAATCTTAATAGAGCAGAACTAGATTTATAAGATGTTCTCCTTGCTCCTTCTCCCCCTCTGCCCAGTGCAGAGATGCACATGCTCAGCACTCATGTGCCACTTCAGCTGAGCAAGAAGGAATAACGAAAAAAAAAAGGAAAAATAAATGTGCAAGAATTCTGAGAGCCATCTTCTTCCTTTTATAAAGCCCATGTAGTTGGGGTGAGGCTGCCCGAGGCAGCAAAGCCCCAGGCTCTATCCCCTCACACCCAGCAGCAGTGTTGGTGGGGGGGATCTCACTGGGTGGGTGCCTTGGTGGGTTTGGGACAAACAACAACCAGTAGTCAGAGGCCACTTAGGCTTGGCACAATAATTAAATCAGAAGATATTTGTGATTTCTCAGACTTGTACATCATTGGTTGCAGAGGCTTGAACTCATCTAGGAGTGAACACAGCCCGACAATGCATGTCTGGGTGGCCACCAGTGAAGACCTGCTCCCAGTCCTGCCCTCAGATGAAGCTCTGCACAGAAATTAAAGCTTTTAACTGCTTGTATTGATCTCATACCCTGCACAGAGAGAGACAAACAATTTCAAAATGCAGAGGGTGTCTGTGAAACCACAAATGATGGCGGGGTTCAAGGGACAAGTATGTCCTTTGGGATTCTTTCCCATTATTCTTCTTTTTATACAAGGCTAAATTTTAATGTTCTCTGAAAGATGGATGGCACTTAACTCTGAAGCATGCCAACACAAAATCCGAGGCACATTAAAATATCTCTGTCAGTTTAAAATAATTGGAAAGACTTTCCAGTTGTAGTTACTGAATTAAACATTATACTAGAGACTTTATAAAGAGCACAGTATTGACCGCTGTTTGGTAAGAGGGACAGCTCAAGAATTTCTGGGTTTGAAAGTCTTCCACATTTTTTATTCTGCTTCAGGAATTTTGCTTTGGCGGAGTTTAGCATGAAGAGTGGAAATTCATGTGCATGCTGAGACAGAAGCTGGGAGCAGTCAGTGGGCTGAGGGGTGGCAGGACATGGCACGGTGTGCCAGGAGCTTTTCCAACTCTGGGAAGGCAACCAGAAGGATGGGAAAGAAGAGCCTGTTCCCCCTGTATCCCCACCATCCACCACATCCATCTCTCGCACGTACAGAGTATGCAAGCACCAAGGAGGGTGAGAGGAGAGCTGAGCATGGGGTGGGCAGCACACAGCTCAACTCCCAAATCCACAGGTTAGCTGAGAGACCAATCCAGTGAACAACAGATGAACCCTCCTGTGGATAAACCAAAGAAAAGTAGCTCTAGAAATAACAATTTCAACTAGTCACAGATATTGCTCAACTCTGCCTTCTCCATAAATTCTGACCAAGCCTGGAGTGTCCCTGCACACAGCTCCTGGTGCCAGCACTGAAGCCAGCAGTATCCCCTGCCCCTGAGTATCCAGGAGGAGATAGCAGAGCGATGGCATTGGGAAAGAACTGGCAAAGATAAGCCCAAAAAGAGCTTTACAGGGAGGGGACAGAAAGGGCAGTACAGGCTGTTCAGACTAGAGATGTGTAAGATTGCTGGTCAGAGCAATGAATGGAAAAAGATATTCCCACTTACAGAAAAACAAGTGGGTACATGGAAAATTTATTTACAAACATATTTGCACCACAGAAATCTGAATCCCATTTGCTCTGTCTCTCTTGCATCGAAAATCCTCATAAAACCACTTGTGTGTGGCAAGGACTTGATGCTTTCTTAGCAAATAAACATGAATCAGAAGATATGCAGCAGACAATTAGAGTAACTCCAGACCCATGGGACAGGTCTGCAACACTGGCTTGAAATCTTCCAAAGGATTGCATCCCCAGTCACAACAGCATGTCAGACAAGGTGACCAGAACCCCCCGTCCACAATCTGCACAGTTAGAGCACCAAAGATCAGCCTTCACCATCGCTGCAAGTTCAGAGCAAAGCAACATCCCACACTGTCCGTATGCACTGAAACATCCCACTGGATCATGGGAAGATTTTCCTGTTGTAGCTGCATGCTAAGCCATTCCTTCAAAGCTGTTGCTTAATGAGAATTTTAGAGATTTCAAGGCTACCAAGAAACCCACACAGTTGCTGGAAACTGCATTTTAATGATGACCATCCCAGCTGGGAAGTTGTTTGGTTTTAATTCGGTTTTCTGAAGCATTTTGCCATGCAGTAAAACCACACTGTATAAAGATGCTGAAGAATTCCTGGGCAAAATTGCTGGCTGGAGGGGAAAATTTGCTTGCCTCAGATGCATATTTTACCTGAAATGATCTGTCTACCTGGTCAGGCTCCTAATGCCCTCCAAGGAGGACTGAGGTTTTCAGAAGTGTCCCTTGCTCTCCTGACCTGCCAGGCTCTCCTATTGCTCCAAGGCAAGGTGCAACGTTGGAGGTCTGCTCTGAGTGACAAGAAGTGCTTTGGCAGAGCCTAATGGTGCTATAGAAAAGGGATCTAGTTTAATCCCATCTGAAGAATACCTGAAAGCTGGAGGAACTGGCTTTAATACTGCCAGCCAGCAAAGAAATGCTGCGCACTGTGTTAATGAGAACCTGGATTTTATATCCAGCTGGAGGACAGATGGGGGATCTGGGGCAATTCCCTTTGGAGTATCAAGGGGGCCTTTTTCCAAGGGAATTGTCATCATCCCTGGTCTTTAAGCAGCTGAACATTGACCCTCAATATTCATTCAAGTCTTTAACTAGATTTTTCATTTCACTGCCAGTGCAGAGGTGATTATGCTGACCACGTGAGCAAGGTTTAGTCCTTAACAGCACTGCACAGAAATAGCAGTCTGGGGGCTTGGTGTCAATCTCTCGCCAATAAGGAGCTTGGCTAGCAGCCATGGATTGTGGGCTGAGTTCCCAGCTGGCATATAACTTGGAAGACAACCACGAGGTCTGGGTTCAATATCCAATTGCTAAGGAGTCTGGCTGACAGCCTCGTTTTGTGGAATGAATCCCAAATTAATATAATTCTTTTGATACCAGACAAGGGGCATGGCCTGTTTCCAAATGCTCTAAGGGCTCAGATAAAAGCCATAGGCATTGGGTTCAGTGTGTAAATGGCATCGAGGTTGGATAACAGTCAGGATTGGGCTTAATCCTCAGATGGTGAGAAAAAGGAATGAGCCCTGAGCTCTGCCTTCGTGCAAAAAAAGAGAGCTCAAATGAGCAGAATAGCTCTGTTTTCAATCCTCGCGTGGTAAAGAGCTCACAGGACAGTAATGGTTTCTAGGAACAAGTGTAAATTGACATGGAGCTTCAGAAGAGATGTGGGATCTGGGTTCAATCTCCAAGTGCTGTAAAGCTCAGATAATGGCCAGAGGGGCAATTTCCAAACCCTCTGTTCCAGTCTGGTGTCTGGGAAGAAAACAGGATCATATTACAGCTAAGAAAGCTGTTTTCTCCTGCTGTATAACTTAAGGTATTTTCCCATTAGGATCAGGATGAATCCAGCATCTTCTAAAATTTCAGAGGGAAATGTAGGTGAGCAGGGAGAGTGCTACATGTTTGAGTGGAGCAGAAGAACAGAGCAAGGAAAAATAAGACTGTGAGCACCACCTGCTCTTCCACGTCTTCTTGGCCACCCCAGATCACTGGATTTGAGCCATGGAAATTGCTCCAGGGAAAACCTGGGTACAGTTCCTCATCATCCTCAGTGCTCAGCAGTCTTTGGGGGCTCTGTGGGAGGCAGCTTGTCCTGTCAAGAGACAGTGACAGCCTGCGTGGCAATTCCACCTCACTGACACTGCTTGCACAAGGGGCTGGTGGGAAACAGTGTGTGCAGCAGTGAGTCAAGTCAGCAGCTTGCTTGAGTCATTCCATTTTGGATAAAGGAATGCAAATAAAACGAGAAGAAAGTATTCAAATATTATTTTTTCCAGGCATTTAAAGCTGGTCTTTTACACAGGAGAAAGAGCAGAGGATGAGGTTTTATCAAAAGCTAAATACTGATCCTGTGAAAAGCTTCGAATTTCATAGCACTATCTTCCTGCTCTTGAGGAAATTTAAAAAATCTAATTCCAGTCTCTGGAATTTAGCTCCAAAGTCCAAATAGGATGGACCACAGCAGACTGTGAGCAGTGAATGCTGCTACAACAGACTTTGGATTGTGAACCTGACCTGCACTTAGTCAGCCTCCTGAGCACCAACAGCAGGCTTGGGGTAAAACCCTCCAAAACCCCTTCTCGGTGTGGGAACTACCCATTCCTAATGGTCAGGAGTGCTGGAGGCAAGCCCTGTCAGCACCATCCCCTGCACAGGTGCTGGGCACAGCCCAGTGCTCTGCTCTTTCCCCCGTGCAAAGCTGTGACTCTGGGATGGGTTACCCCTGCCACAGAGCTGCCTCCCTCCAGGCTTTACCTGTGCACGAGGAGGGAGCAAACCTGCCAGGCCAGGAACACGGCTGCAGACATAACCCAGCTCACTGCCAGACCTTTGCTGACAGAATGACTGTTTTATATGGCTATAAGAACAGCTATAAGCGCAGCTGTCTGAAAAGCAACAAAATCTATGATGTGTGTTTCTAAAGCCAATGACAGCTGGCAGTGCTGCGCTGCAGCTCATTCCTTCTTTTACACGGTTTAGTTAAAACACTTCTCTGCAATCACCGTGATTTATCAACAAACTGCAGTTTCTGGAACAATTTAAAAGCATTCCCAGATAGGTAAGAAGTGGTCAGCTCCTCAAGCTCTCAGAAGCTCCCAAATGGCAGGCAGCTAGAGATGGACAGGGACAGCTGATGGGAGGACCAAATGTCCTCCCTGGCCACTCACAGGGAGGACAGGGCTGTGAATCCCATTGGGATGGGGAGTGTTGAGGCAGGAGTACCTGGGCAGCTGCAGAGCATTACCCATGCATAGGAGAATGGTGATTTATTGAGTTTAAATCTGGCTTCAGGTGCAAAGATAAACCATTTCTGTGCTGCCAGGAGAGGCGACCCGGTCCTTGCACAGGGCTGCTCCCTAGCCACATGGAGGGGGACCTCTTGTGACCTCTTGTGACTGACTCTGCCCTCTCAGGCATGGGAAACCCTGCGCAGCCCAAAGACACAGAGGTACATAGAAGATAATGCCGTAGCTCTCTGTTCAGCTGGATGTTGTAACACAAGGCAGAGTGAGAAGGTGAGTACTGTACCTGTCCCCACACTCACCTCCTTCTGCCAGCTGTAGGGCAGATGGCAACAGCCATGAGGGGAACCCACACAACCCCATGCATCACTTGCTGCTCAGGCAAAATGCATCCACGTTGTTCTTTCAATCTGCCACAGTTGCAAGACAGAAGTTTTCTTTAGACTTTCTTTTTCTAGCAGCACCTGACGCACTAACACTGCAGCAAGAGGGTAGATATTCTCAGCACCTCCCTGTAAAAAAATGAAGCTGGGCAGCACAGGCTGAGCAACATCCTGTGCAGATGCTGCATGGCTAAACAGGGATGAAAGATTCACAGGTACAAAGCATGCTTTTAACGTGTTCCTTAAATCTCATAAAATGCTTAGCCCAGGTAGGCTGTGCTCCAGCTCACCAATCCCCCTCAGCAGCTCCCATACTCCATTTTTTGCTGCCTGAACTGCTGTCACATGGCAGACACACAGCTTGACTCAGAAGAGCCTCACGCAAGCCAGATCCACCCCACAGCATCCCTGGAGCCGCAGAAGGAGCAGAGCCTTGTACCAGGCCCTTTGCCTCCCACCCCTCAGATCTGGCTGCTCCAGAGCACAGTGACATTGATCAGTCATGCGAGGAGGCTGCACTACCACATCGGGAACAGATTCAAACTGAGGACTTCACTGTTGCCAAACCCCAACATTCAAAAATCATGAGTCAAACTCACAAAAATCATGGGACTGGCTCAAGAAACCTGGTTTTAACATAATTTTCATTGCCTGCTGTTTTCAAAAATTTGGGGTGCCTTTATAAGATGTTTCTGAGCTCTTCTACTACCAGGAGAGTTAAAATCTGGCTTGCTTTTACTGTTCCTCTTAGGCAGTTGATGTGCAGCAGAGCAATCAGTTTAATTTACAAGTTGTTTGACTGCCTTTCCCATGGGTGGGGACTGCAGCTGGTGGCCAGGGATGGCAGGGGCCATCAGTGAAGTCCCTCAGCGCCGGGTGCTGCAGCAGGAACGCTCTGCTGCCAAACAGGGATTGGCCATCTCCTCTTGCAATCCCTAGGAATTGTGAAGCAAACCCAGAATCCACAAGGATCAGGTGCTTTATTTTGTGGGTCTGAGTCAATGTTTCCTATCGTGCGAGGAGCCCCCGGCATGGTGAGCTGCCCGTCCTGTCCCGGCGCATCCTCTCCTCCTGCTGACCCCGTTCTCGCCAGGCCGGCCCTGGCTGTTCCCAGCCAGCAGAGCAGCTGACTTCCCTTGGAGGAAGAGGGAGTGACTACTCTTCGCACACTTTCTGAGCTGGGCATCTGGTATTTTTCAAAACTCTGAAACATTTTAACTGAAAACTGTCTTAAAAAAAAAAAAAAGAAAAAAAAAAGAACACCCAAAACCCCAACCAAAAAAACAGCACATAAAACCGGAAATGTTTCAATCTGAAATCCTTAATTAAAACCACACTCTTTAGTACATAAAGAAGGAAGTTAAAACAGAAATGTACTTTTGCACATTACAGACAGCATTATAATAAACACAGCGCTCTGCCAAGAAAGAGGCATTTTCAAGGCCAAAATAGATGCCTCCAGCTGCACTCGGATAATGTCAGAGGGCTGGTCTGCAGTGTGGCTGCATTTGAACACAGCAGCGACCGACCCGACCAGGCCTGGCGGGTGAGGAACACAGCAATTACCAGCACAGACTGTGAGCACTGCAGCAGGACCACAGCCCACCAGGCTCAGAGCTCCACCGCTTCCCACAGGTCCCAGACCCAGCTCTTAATCTGTAAAATATTTGAAGGAACTGGCCCTGGCTCTCTCTGCTCCTCTGGGCTCTCAGATATGGCTCAGCTGGAGGGACCCGGCTTGGCAGGAGCTCTCCCCGGATAATCTTTGGGGGAATCTTGTACCAAAGCACACAGGGTGGAGTCTGAACCTGATTTTGGAGGCACAATGAATGGCTGGAAAAGACCAGCATCGTTAGCATGATGTCCTGCACCAGGCAGCCTGGGACACACATGTGGAGTGCACGAGTCAAACCCAGTCCCTTAGCAGGACAGATCAGCTGTTTTATAAAGGTACCCACTGAGAGCTTATATCTGCTGCAGTTATGGAAATCAGCCTATCCTGTGTGAGATTTTGCAGTTATTTAGCATCCGTGGTCAAAATAGGCACCTGGCTTTGAGTCCAAATTTACCTGTTTTGGATTTCTAGTGGCTGGATATTGCTATACTCTTGCCCTGCTAGATTTTTGCTTCTTGTGGATAGCTCAAGATTAAGGTCAAGCCTCCTCTAACATTAAGTGTTATTTGGTGCAGGTATTCAGCATCTTCACAATAACGCAAGATGTTCCAAACTTCCAATCAATTCTTTGGCTCTTTGCTGTCCTGCAAGCCTTACCCAGCTCTGTCAACAAACCACTGCTGTGTGGGGCTTTTAGGACCTCATGAACCAACTGATTTGCCCTGAGAGCACAGGTCTGCTCAGACTCCTTCTCCTCCTCACCAGCTGCAGAGCCAAAGCAGCCTTGTCTGTACATAAGTGCCAGGAGAACAAACAAGACACATTTAAACAACTACAGCAATTAGCCTCGCACATGCTTCATGGAAAGATTGTTGGAGGGGAATGCAAGGATGTCACCTGCTTAGGAAACAGAAGAAGGAATCAGGAGGGTTAATTGGGGGGTTTTGTATGAAGAATATTTTGGGGTTCAAAGACAGGTGAGAAATGGACTCTGCATATCTCTCCAGGGACCAAGAAAAATAAAAGGAGCACAGAAAATGTCCCACAGAACTTCATTAATAACAAACAGAACACAGAGGACATCTATTTGAGTGTCTGACTAAAGCAGCTAAAATAACTGGAGTTGGTAGGAACTGGTAATTTTAATTACCATTTTATCTGCTAAAGACAGAGCAGAGCAGGTCCCAGACACTCCAAGCTGTTGGAATGTGTGAGGGAAAGTTGCTCTGGAGAAGGGAAAGTAACAGGGGAGGGGATGTTTATTACTTGAATATTATTGATATAGAAAGTTGATTAATAGTCCAAAAATGGAAGTAAATTTGAGTGCAAGTGGTTACAAAACCAAAAAGCCCAGCAGTTTAAGGCAGTGAAGGAATAAGAAAAACGGATTAAAGATAATGTATTTCAAAAAAAAGCAAATTTGAACAAATTCAGGGCACAGGTCAAGAGGATCTCTGGGGAAAGGAGTTTAAGACAGCATTTCCCAACCAGTGAGACATGGAGAGGCAACAGCTGTGCTGTGGGTCAGGGGAGAGAGCAGCAGAAAGAACAGCAGGAAAATACCCTGCAAATATGTACAGATTAGAGGAAGAAAGAGGAAAATATCAATTGGTAACTTAGTGCAAAAGACTAAGCAACATATTGACATAGAAACAGCTCTTTTCTTTAGTTTTCATCGAGGCAATTAACTGTGACATGACTGTTAGTTACATTAATCTGAACTGTGAAAGAGCAGCAGACCTGAAGAAGGACAGAACAAATGAAAGACCTCTTAGGAAACCTAAACCACAGAAGTGCTTAAAAATCACTATGAAGTCTGTGTCAAATTGTTTGCCAAATACAGAAGATTCATATGTATTCAATAAATACCTTTTCTGCATTTTTCACCCAGAATTTTACCACTATCAGCACTCCCTCTTACAATAATTCTGTATTTTACTGAAGTGGTTTTATTCCTGGTACATTGGAAGTATATTTATTGCTTTACCCTCCTGGGCACAGATCCATCCTCAATACTCTCAGCCTGTGCAATGGAGGCATCACCTGAGCAGGTTCATTCTTTGAAGGTGAGCAGGGAGGAACAGGCATGACCCATAGTGATGTAAGCATCCAAAGAGCCTTGGGTGAACTCCCTTTAAGCTCCATACCTCTTTATACTCCTGGAAAATAACCCAAAGCCAGCCCAGTCCTGTGGATCCACACTGCAGGTATATGGACTTGGATGGAATGGATGTTGAATTTCACAGCAGTCACCCTGCAGTCACTGCTGCCACAGCTCCTCTGCAGTGGCTGGCACATCCTTGGTAGCTGTAGTGATGGGGAGGGTGCCAGGACAGCAGCCCCAAAGTATCACCCTTTGATGGCACCATCAATGCCTAGAGCTGGCTGTCAAAACCAGAGGGAGCCACGTAGGCAGAAGAGGCAGAGGAGAGCACGACTCACTGGTGGGATGTGGGACTCAGCTAAACACAGAGCAGAAGGCTGTGCTGTGAGTTATTCCACTCTTGGAATGGATTTAGATGTCAGATGTCGGCTCTTTTCATGAGCAGATCCTCTGCATGGCTTTTAGTACATGTGTGTACCCAACTGCTGAGTGACCTACAGCACTGCCCTCCTCCTGCTCGCCTCCTACTACTGAAACACAAATCCTTCAACTGAAAATACATCAAACTCTGGAGCTAAAGAGTCATATTAAAATCGAGTATATGAGGTGCTGGTTTAAGCTAATGGTGTCATTGGCTTGCCTTCTGGGAGAGGGATCTGAGGTTTTTGCAATATACTTGTCAGACTTTTCAACTTATTCAGCTAAACAAATAACCACCAATAAACCCCTGAAAGGGATTCTGCCCCAGCCAGAGGAGACAGACTTCTGAGATGATTCTTGGGGATAAAGGTTGATCTAAAAAAGCATAATTTTTCAGGGTTTAACTGACTACTTCACTGGTTAAGTAAATGGTTTTATTTCTGGATACAACATAATCTCTGCTGAAAAATAAATTCGTGGAAAATATTAAAATCAACTTATTAAAATAAATCCCCCCATACTTCTTGGCGGTCTCTAATTAAATAAGTCTACCTGAAAATTCCATCGACTCAGATTACTTATGGGATATGCCCACTGGCTCCCACCTTTGGTAAACGGGAACCATGTGGGCAGCATTAGGAGAAGGAAGTGCAAGAAAAGGTGAGCCCAGTGAAAGGTAGATGGACACACCATGGCATTCTGGGGGAGATTAAAGGGAGACACCAAAGGAGGGATGAAAGCTTCTAACAGTGGAGAACAGGAAATTTTCTGTGTCTGAGGAAGGTTATGCTTGCTCTGAACAGGAAGGAAGGTGTTAGCAGCTGGAAGAAAAGACTAAGTCTTGTTCTGAGAGGAAATGCTTCAAAAGCATTTACTTTCCGGATTAGCAATGACCTTGCTCCATTTACTGCTGAGACTGTGCATGTTGGAAGCCTCCTCCTGCAAAATGTGGCTTGCTGTGCGTTATTGTACAGCTGACAAATGCTCCACATTCTGAACGGAGAAATATGCTCACAGCACTCAGAAATGACTCAACAGATTCTCACTCAGATTTCAGGTCATCTCTTCAAACCCTCAGTCTGAAAATTTAGCATAAGGAATTCCTATTTAAAGAGAGGTGATAGGACAAAATTACAAAAACTCAAACCACAGACCAAGGGTTCTACATGATCTTGTGCTATGTCAGCACCAGGGGGACAAACAGGGCAAGCATCTGGACACCAGGAGGACAAGTCAGCCACCAGGATCACCTCCTGGAGAGAAAACAGAGACAGAGGGTGCCCAGGATGAAAGCAGCAAACTTGGGCAGCCTCAGTCTCTTCCCAGCAACACTGACCAGATCTGGTGGTGATGTGCTGCTGTGCAACACAACAGCTTTGATCACAAAGACTGATGGCAATGAAGAAGCAGATATCTCTAGTGATTAAGGGAGGAATGTGAAATATTTTATGCACATGTGTGTAGAAATAGGCTCTACTCTATCTTTCTAGAGCACTTTGGCCATCCAATCAAGAAAGGCACAAAGGCAGCACTTGTGTTAGAGGAGGTGGCAGCATCAGGGAGAAATTTATTGAGCTGGTCTGTCAGGCCCTAATGGATAGTAGTATCTTCCAGGTGAATTTTACTGGTACTCCAGTGCTGACAAGTCCTGGGGTGGCAAAGACAACAAGAGTCCACAACTGTCAGAGAATCTGGAAAACCTGATTAGCTTTCTGATGGATCTTCACTCAAATAAAATCTAAGCACCACAAAGACAGAGCAGAAGGGCAACCCAGCCTCCACAGCCTCCTCCTTCCTGGAGGAGTTTTGGAAATGGTGTTGACAACCATGCTCCAGCAAGGCACTGCCTGGGACATTGCGTGCGTGAAGTTTTAACCACTGTGTTTCCTGTGTATTCCATTTCCTGACACAAGGGGTGCTGCAAGTCCTATCAGTGGTGATTTCCCACTTCTCAAAGGATGGAGATCTGCAAAGCTTCCTTAGCCTCCAATGGCTCCTTCCCAAGGACAGACTCACTAGGAGGTGCAAGCTGTTGGCAGCCCGAGGGCCCAGAGGAGCTGTTGACCGTGTGTAGGCCGCGGTCCAGAAGACTTGATTTCATCCAGCATAAGCGGAGCTGTTTTATTTATTCTAATGGTCTGATGGTGAGGGAGGAGTGCTCCCTGGCTGCCCAGGCCAGCCCTGTTCCAGGCAAGAGGTCCAGCACATAGCCCTTCTCCAGAAAACACTGCTCACAGGGACAAGCACCCATCCTCATGTGCTACCTGGAAGCAAAGTTTCAGCAGATTCATGCTGCCTCCCAAGAGACATTTAATCTTCTCTTAGACCTGTTGTCTGACATCCTATGTCTTTGCCAGCCAGGTGAGCTTGAGTGATTGCTCCACATCATGCTGGAGGACTGTTTGAGCATCCCTCCTCCAGCAATGGCTAAGAGGAGATACCTGGAGAAGAGCTCAGGAAGGACAACCACAGCATGGCTGGCCTCCAAGAATTAGTGGCTCAGAGCAGCAAGGATACAAGGCATCAGGAGCCTGACTTCCCAAATAAAAGCAATAGCAGGAGCCAGGGTACAATGACAGCCCCGGGACATCACATGCACCACGAATGTGATGAAGCTCAACTCAGAGTAACCTGAGGTGCCACCCAAAGATCTGAAAGCAAGATGTCCTAGCTCACATAAAACAGTGAGAGTCTGCTGAACCCTCAGAACAGACTCACGCCAAATTATAACTAAAGATCCAAGAAGACTTGACACAACACTGAGGCAATGACTAGAGAAATGACTTATGAAGTGCACAGCAAATGCCTGCAGGGCTGACCAAATGGAGGAGAAGCTTTTAAGAGCTGCAGAAGTTTTCCAAAGGAACAGAATCTGACGAGTGCCAATTTGTGTCAAAGATTTTCCATCTGCACACAAATAAATAAATAAGAAAGATGGAAGCAGACAGGGAGAAATCTGTGTTGTCCATCACGGAGCCCTATGTGGGTGTAGCTCCTCCAGCACAGTCTGAGCTGAACTCCAGCGAGACTGAAGTGTTGCAGATGGCCAGCAGTAGTCATCTGCGTGGGGCTGAGTTACACTCCATAGGTCCAGTTCTCCCTCTGAAATGAATACTGTCCTCTACACCTCCAAGGTGCTCTCCAGACCTGCACAGCATTGATCTGCCAGAGAAGGAGCAACAACGTCCCTCAGGCAGAGAGTGGTTTGGGAGTCCAGTGAGAACAAAGGAACAAGGAAGGAAGATGTGAGACAATAAGCAAAAGGGGAAAAGAAATAATTTTCCATGGTTAAGCCATGATATCCCAGCTCCCATTAACTCCCACTCCTGCTCTCCACAGCACCTTGGCGTAAGGACACCAGCCTTGCCACCCACCAACAAATCCATGGAGGGAGCAGAGAGGGAGGCATGGCAGGCAAAGAGGGGACAAAGGCAAGCCAAAGAGTGCGGGAGGGAAAAAATATTTTGGGGTTTATTTTTCACACAGGATTCACAACATTCCTCAGAAAATTTAATTTTGCTGTCCTGTTCTTGTTTGCTAACCAGAACCAATTTAATTTTAAAACAACACGCAGAGCCAACAGGGGAAAAAACATTTTGCAATGGCTCTTCGCTCCCACTTGGAACGGCGAGCACAGCTTAACTCGTTCGGCTCTCACAGTTGCAGCACCAGCTCGTGGGGAGCTGACCCAAGAAGCCTCTGCCCAGGAGGAAGAGGGAACTCACTGGTGGCCATAAACGATAGAATAAAAATGGGGTTTTTTGAGCAACTTGACAGGTCCCACTCCACACATCTGTGGGGGCTGGAGGTGGTGGGAGCAGAGAGCAATTTGTCTCATGGAACATCTTCCTGTAGCCCTGTCTCTCCACTCGACAGCTCACTCCAAGGTTTGTGGAAAGAAAATGGATTGTTGTTGCATTTAACAAAGAGCAGAAAGCTCCTATTCCTCTTCCACTACCAAGAACTCGCACATTTCTCATATCAGCATGTGAATCTTCTGTGGTTTTATGCCTTGTTGTGACAGTTTGGTAAACAAGCTGATAAAAATCAAGAGCTTTTCAAAGGCAAGGTTAACACACTCATGTGCAACCTGGCTTGTCAGAGAACACCAGAAACTCCAAACACGTTGCTTCTGCTTGCCATCTGCATGAGCTTATTCAGACTAAAATAACAAAGTGTGTTTCCTGATCTCCATCAACGTAAATAGAGCCATTAAACTGCAAGGCTGTTTACATTCTGGGAAATAGTCATTGCATTCATCCTGATTGCTCCTCATCCTGCAGCCCCAGCGTCCTCACACCGTGCTAGCCGTGGCTCTGCTGCAGCCCACAACCCCACTGACCACCAGCTAACTCCAGGCATCGGGACCCGCCACGTCTGTGCCACAAAACCAACGGAAACCCCTTCGCAAATATTGCATGCTGGTGTCCAAATTTGGTTTTATAACTAGAAACAAGGACATACTTGAAGGATCCAGCTCTCCCAGTTGTAATATCTGGCAGGCATAGAAGTGGGAACATTCACATTTTATAAAAGAAGATCTTTTGCTAGGTAAAATCATAAACATTAGAGCAGAAAAAACCCTGGAGCTTGCCAGTGGTGTGCTTACAATAGCTCTGTCTTCTGCGTCATGCAAGGACCAGCACTCCAACACAAGCACGTAGAGATCGCCCGGCCTCCATCCCAGAGGATTCATGTCCTGGAGGAGGAGGGGATGGTGCCATCTGTAAGCTGTTGCATCCCAGAACACCAGAGCCAGACACTGCACTCCTTTGGCCCAGGCACTCCATCTGGTCATGGAGGGCTGAGAGCAAACATTGCCCAGCCCTGCGGGGTCTGACCACGCCAGTCAGCACCTCTGCACCTCATGGGCACGGGGCTGCTGGGTGCTGACAGGGACATTTGCACAGTTCCTGGGAACACATTCCATTCTGGGTGCTGGCCTGCACTGCTAGACTCCTTACAGCCCTAATAGGTGCTCCCTGTAATTGTGGGAGACCGTTGTTTTTTTGTTGGCCTAGCTTCACCTGCAGCATTGTCAGGAATGAGAATTCCACATTTGGAAATAATAACAAAAGGATAAAACTGGGCAAATAATGATGCAGGCCAGGTCACACATTCCCATTTTATTAGACTCAAGCCCTCCTGAAAGAATTTCCTTGTATCTGCGTGTAATAGCTAAGTGCAAATATTTTCTAGAGGACATTCTGTTTCACAAAATGGAGGGGCTCTGTTTCTGTGCCGGTTACATCATAAATTATCCATTATAAGTGTGGCAGATTTTGCCTCTATGCTCTCTGCATAACAGCTCTGGACCTGCCCTTGTGGCTGTGCTTGGTGAGCCAGCTCTGCAGGTCCACAGATCCAGCATTCCCCTCTGCAGGGCCAGAGTCTCTGTATTACCACTCTTCACAGCTCCTGTCCTTGTCTCGGTCCCAGCTGAAAATATTGCACATGGCTCTTCTCTACCCTCTCCCTCTGCTAGCAATTAACTCACTGGAGCATTTGCGAACCAGAATGAAAGACAACATGGAAGAGAAAAGGTTAGTCCCATTTCCCACTGTCCTGGTGGGGACAATGCCACTCTGCCCAGCGTTCTGCCACCTGTCAGTGTGCAGCAGGAAGCCCACGGAGTATGGACAAGGCTAAGGGAGAAAGGAGTGCAGCACATTTGCTTTGGCTGCTGATGTTCTGCCAGTCGTGTCACGTGTAACCATTTAACAACGGGGCTCGTGAAACCAGCACAGCAGCATCTGCTTTCACCTTGGCTTTCAAGGCATCTGTGCCATGCAGGCACTGTTTTTAAAAGAGTGAAGCAAATATGGATTTGCACTTGCATCCGAGCACCTTGCATCCGAGTGAGGTGGGATGCACTGTGGGAATGGCATTGCCCCAGGCAGAGCCAGTACGTCCAAGGGAGCAATCCTGCCTCGATTCAGAGCTGTTAAACACAGCCCAGGAACCACTGCAGGTTCTAGAGTTACACACCCGCTGGGAGACAGGCTTTCATCACAGACCTGTAATTAAAGGGAGATGTCAATGTAGCATGTTAATAACTTGGAACATCAGTTATCCTTGGAACATCAGTTATCCTTGGAACATCGGTTATCCTGGGAGTTCAGCGAATTCAAAAATATAACTATTTTGATAGAGCTCATCAGTTAACATACCAACTTTAACTCCAAATAAATCAAGAAGGTTTGATGATTTCATGCCAAGGTATTTCTGCAGAAATAGAAAGTACTTCAGTGTAAGCACAGAAAGTCTCAGCCACAAACCAGGCAGGCACAGCATGTCAGCACGGAGCACCTTACATCTGTCTCTCTGCATCTAAAACAGTTAAAGAATTACTCAGTACTTTGCACAATAAAGCCTAAATATCATTACAACCCCTCAGGTTTGCTTTGTGGGGCAGATAGAGTGAAAAAAGATGCCTGTGGCTAGACGGTGTGTTTAATCATGTCCAGCCCTTTCCATTTGAGGTGTACATATCCAGTGTCTGTCCAAACAGGAAGGGCGCACACACAGGATAGTCAGAACAGCTGAAACTCACGCACTTAAGAAGGAAAACATCTCCCAGTTGTGCGTGGGATGGCTCTGAGGATCAGGAAATGCACAGAAGACAATGCCCGGGGACAGGGCGATCTCAGGCACGCTGCAGGGGTGTCACTGAAGAAGAGCCACTTTGGGTCAGGGATGCAGAGAGCATCGTGCCATGCACAGGCTCAGACCTGCTCAGAAGACACCTAACCCAGATGGGAGAGGTGAAAGCAGCAGCCATGAGCTGTTCTCAAGTGCGTGGCAATGTTTCATTGTCAAAAAGGCTGTGCTGGCCAGAAATGTTACCACATTATTCAGCATTAAAAAACATTTTCCACTTAAGAACTGACACAAGTTTGAAGCCAGTGTAAAAGCACCCTCTCAATCAGTGGTAACAATGGCATCATTCAGTTCTGCTGATGCTTCAGGAGAGATCAGTACTTCTGCCTGTATGGTTTTAATAAAAGCAGCCAAACAATCCCAGTGTGGGCTCTCTAGAAAGCCCTGTGGAGGGTTTGTGCACTTGAAAAAGGAACGTGGGATCCATGGCAGTTGAGGTGGCACTTGTGTGAACGCAGCTGCCCTGGGATAAAGATGTTCCTGGCATAAGCTGAAGCAGTACAGAGCTGTAGACAGACAAGCCCCTGGAGAGACAGAAGAGAATTATGGAGTGTTGAGCTAATTAGGTTCACAGCCTTAATTATTGGAGCACTACAGCTGATAATGCAAAACCAGCCTTGTAAACAAGCTTCTATTTTCAGCCACTCATGCCAACAACTTTCTTCTGAAAGCATCTGCTGCACAACTCAGACTTGTCACATCCCAAGGGCACGTTCTGGAGAGTGTAAAGAGGTGCTCTGAAGTCCTATAATATCAGGTAATTACAGCAAAAGAGATCTTGACAATTGCCATTTTTAAACAAATAATGAAAACATGATGGAACATTTCAAACTCATATGTGGGCTGGAACATGCACAGCTTAAGTGCTGGCTGCAAAAACCCAAAAACATGGGAATTCAGTTTTATAGATGGCTTGCAAACCTTCAGCTTCTCTTCAGAGCATCGTCCCCAAGATCAGAAGAACAGGAGGCAGGGTCACACACAGATATCTGCTAATCCCAGGACAATATGGATGGAGTCACAGCCTCACACCTTAACTGGTCCCATCCTTCTGCCCACATTAAAACTTTGTAGAGGCTCTGAAGGAGGAGGAACCATCAGATCACCCTGTCTGACCTCCTGTGCATCACACACTATAGTATTTCACCCACTTATTCATGTGCTGAGCCAAATAACTCAAATTTGGCTGAACCATAGTTTCTATAAAGGCAGCCAGAGTTAATATAAAGCATTACAAGATGAAGAGAAAACACTTTTTTTTTCCTTAGGTAGTTTATGTAGCTGGCTAAATATTTGTGTCCCAGTTCTAATTGGAATTCTTTGGGTTTGGCTTCCAGACCCTGAGTCTTGTTCTACCTCCAGTCATTAGATCAAGACAGTTTGCAGTAGATTATGTGTTTTTTTCATGAGACCACACAAATGAATCCACATTATAGTTGTTTTTCTGATACACTGAACTGCCCAAGTTTGTGAAGGCTCCTTCACAACACGGACCCAATACCTCTTGGTACCCAGTGGAGTTCCCTCCACTCCAGCACCTTCACTCATCCAGGTGAAACAGCAAGTTGAATCAGTTCAATATCAGTTTCAAAGGTGCATGGAGAGCCCAGGGAAGAAGAAGTAAAGAGTGAAGACAACTCTCAGTGATGAGGGAAAAGCAGGGGAGCTTGGAGATTGCACCAAACTCTGTCCTGCAGAGGGTCTAAACTTCCAGTTAGAGCAACACCCAAAGAGCCATTCCTGTTCACACGAGAGTCACACATCAGTGCAGAGAAAAGGGTGCTTAAAAAAACCTCAATCCATATAAAGCTCAGAAAAGGTCATCACATCATCGAGGCTGTTGTCCCACACAGCCAAATGTACCTCCTAGAGCCACCTTCACTGAACTCAGTAATTTGAATTTACTCAATAACAAAAAGCATTAGATTTTAAATGTTTTTTCTTAAATGAAAACAAATGATCCACTTTTATATTGCTGCCCACTCAGTGAAGCATTAAATGTTTCCTGGGATAGGGTGCAAGCAATGATGTAAGGTTTTGGGAGCCTCAGACATGGGGCAGCTGGAATAACTGGACTATCATGAGCTGTCAACATGTGAACAAAGATATCAACTATGAGATGAGTTTCTTGGGCATTTAAATACACACTTCACAATTCCCAGAGCAGACAGTGATTTATGACTCACCCAATTATCCCTGTCTCATGATAGTGTATAGCAGAAACATTAATGAGGGAACCAGAGCTAAGGGGAGACAAAAATAGACAGATTTTCCACATTCCAGTGCCCACCCAGGGGAACGTTTCTTAAATGAAAACAAATGATCCACTTTTATATTGCTGCCCACTCAATGAAGCATTAAATGTTTCCTGGGATAGGGTGCAAGCAATGATGTAAGGTTTTGGGAGCCTCAGACATGGGGCAGCTGGAATAACTGGACTATCATGAGCTGTCAACATGTGAACAAAGATATCAACTATGAGATGAGTTTCTTGGGCATTTAAATACACACTTCACAATTCCCAGAGCAGACAGTGATTTATGACTCACCCAATTATCCCTGTCTCATGATGGTGTATAGCAGAAACATTAATGAGGGAACCAGAGCTAAGGGGAGACAAAAATAGACAGATTTTCCACATGGACAGCCATGATATGATATGGCACTGATATTCCAGTGCCCACCCAGGGGAACATGGGCTGGGTAAATGGGGCAAAGAAGGTAGAAGAGGACCAGCTCACGTGTTTCTGCTGTGAGTAGCAGGAGAAGAACAGGAGAAGCCAAGATGCTGCACTTCAGTCCTGGGAGAGTGTCAGTGACTGACAAAACAAGCTCAGACCCCCAGGATACTGAAAACTTCAGGGCAAACCTGATTTTTAAATGCTGATGCATTTTGTTATTTCATACCATTACCCTACCATTGTGAACACATAAGGTTAGGCAGGTAAATGAAATAACTTGTCACTTAAGCCCTGCTGAGTGCTAAACCTGAGCTCAAGGCTCTTCACCACTAGCCTCACTCAGCCTACATCCCAGAGAAGTCATGTCAGATGAGCTGCAAGCACACTGCTCTGTCCATCCTGCTCAGAAACTGGGGGGGCTTGTCCCTGCCAAGGCCACACCCCAATGATAACTGTGTCATTATCATGTCTGTGCAGCTTTTATCTGACAGCACTTTCCAAGTTAACTCTGGCCAACCCCCCCACTTAATTGCAAGGACTTAGTCATTAAGAAAGTAACATGAATTGGCAGATTATGAGAAACATCTTTCCTGGAAAAGACAGCCTGAGTTGCTTAATAAACAACATGATAGCAGAGAGGGTGTTTAAGATTCAGGGGTCAGCAGGCACTCGTTACTATCACAAAAGGTTTTACAGGTTCTCTTGGACCTCCTAAAGAAGACACTTAAAAAACAGGTATGAAATCAGTAAGTCACAAAATAGAAGAGCTGTGTGTCTTCCTAATTTCAAAACAGAGGGCAAGCACCATGAAACAAAAAGAGATTCAGGACTGGTTTTACGTGCATTTCTTATGCAGAGTGGATGTGAGGATCATGGACGGAGCAGACCCTGGGGTCCCTGGCACAGCTCTTCCTCAGCAGCATAGGGAGGCATTTGGGACACAAAGAAGTGATTTCAAAGTCATCAGTGTCAGTAGGGAAAGAACAGCAATTTAAATTTCAATTATGACTTTTAATTAAAGGAAGCACTAATGTTACAATGAAAACATACAGCCAAAGCACGGAAGGTGTCTGCCTCCACACTGCCTGAACAGAAACTTCCTTCAGACACCAGGAGGCACCAGCATCCTGATAGGGATGCACTTCTGTGGGTGATGCTCGCAGTGCACAAACAGATACCTAGGAATTAGCCTCCTCCAGCTGAGCAAGCACAGCTTCTTCCTAAGCATGAGGTTTCTATTTGCATCTAGCCTCCCAATCCCTTCATTTTCTCCCAGGCTTTCTGGTGTATGAATATCCCCACTAGCTGACATCTTTTTGCCCTCTATAATGCTGCCAAAGACTTGTACCTGTCTGTCACTCATTAAGTTACTTGAAGTAAAACCTTGCTTTTTTTCCTCAGAACAGGATAGCCCCCACCCCCTCCAATCCCACACCATGTATGTGTCCCATAATCCAGGGGAACTGGAGCAGCTCCCATGTGCCCAAGCAGCCTCCAGCCATCACTGCAGCCACCAGCCCCAAGACTCCTCTTCCTACCATTCTTATCCCAAACACCATCACACCTGGACTGCCCCAGGAGGAACACTCTTGCATATGATGCCCAGCTTATTTCTGAGCATATGAAGTTTCCTGTCTGTCTCTAGTTAGCTTCCCTCTGAGACACTTGGATGCTGAGCCAGCTGAAGCCTGCACATCTGCTGGGATGAGAGATGCACTGTGGCAGCTAAACCCCCAGGGCTCACACAGTCCATTTGTCTTTTCTTGCGGCCAGCTGAAGTGAGGACATGCCATAACACCTAGTGCTATTCTCCTCCTCATCTCTTCCACCACCCTGTTCATTCAGTGAGAGAAACCCTTCCCAAGGACAGAAACCCTTGGGAGCTCAAGTCCCAGCCCTATCACAGGCTGAGTTCAACACTCTGTTCATAGATTGTGACAGTGGCAGTAGGACTCCCTCAGTGCTACCAGAGAACTGTGCTCCCATGTCAAGAGTCAATAATCCAAACAGCACGAAAACAAAAGGTACTGGAGTGGCTGGCACTGAGTTACGGTGTTGGTTACCCCACTTCTCTTCCCTCAGAAGTCACTTCAAGGGACATGTGCCATGGAGGGGTGCCCATCCCCAGGCACCTCCAAGCTTCACAGCCATGCAGACAGGCAGGAGGCAGCACTAATGCCACTGTGTGCCAAGGCACATGGCACTGCTCCAAGCCTACAAAAGCCACCAGCATGGATCTGCTCTCCAAGGTCTCAGTAAGCATTTCTGCAAAGCATAAACTCCTTAAACCTCATGTTTCTGGAACTTAAATCTGCCATTTTAAAGCAGCTTAAATGTGATGCGAACACTAATAAAAAAACATCCACCAGCTCTGCTGCTGCAAAACAGCTGGCTTTGAAGCTGGCTAATTCACTTAGCAGAAGCTCAGCCTTGCCGTGCTCTTGAACAAGGACAGAGGGACTGCAGGACCACCACTAACAGCAAAACCTATCTAGGCTGTTTCTGTAAACTGCTCAGGGCACTAACAAATTCAGCAAGGAGAAAAGCACATGTACTTTCCTGCTGCAAAGGCAGTGTGAGCAGCCCAAGTGCATCAGGTAACTCACACGTGAGCTTTTTAAAGCAGTGGCTGTGACCAGTTCTGGGGTTGGGGACGTTGCCCCAAGGGAACACATGGCTGCATGACACACAGCCCTTTGCTGGGATTCACACTCTCTAGAATTCACCGAAGCTAAAACTTTCATTGCATTTTCACTGTGTTTCAGGGCTGGGTAATTTTATGGACACTAATAACACTCAGAGTTAAATAAGATACTTCTATGAAAAGGTAATCAAATGTCATGCATGAATCAAGAAACCACCAGCGGTTCATTCAAAGAAGGCTGAGGAAATGGCAAAATAATTATCTCTGGAAGAAAAGAGGAGATGAACTTAAATATTAGCAATTAGCAATATGTACTAACACATCAAGAAACTTTACATCAGTAAATTAAACAAGGGCTGTTGCTTGGGGAGATGGGCACATCTAGCTCAGAGGTGGGCTTCTGCTGGGGCTAAGATAAACTGTGTCCAGATCAGAGGCCAGAAATGCAAGAGGGGATGGATAGGACCTAAATTAGGCATCATCACCTTGGTGATGGAGGCATCCCTGTGTTGATACAGCACAGGATTAAATTCTGCAGCTACACAGCCCTGGGCTGAGGAGAGAAAATCACATCAAGGAGGACACTGGAGGCCAGAATGGGGAGGAGACACAGCTGATACTGCTGAAGGCTGGCTGGGCTGTGCTGTGCTCACAAGAAGCTCCTGCTGATCTTCTGCCACAGCCAGCCCGTGACTGTGGTGGGTGGGAGGTGACAGCAGCCCTGCCCTGCTGTAGGGTCAGCAGGATGCTGTGGGACAAGGCATCTGCAGACACAGCCACCAAACACCTTCTGGTTGCATGGATTGGTGTGCACGATGCCCATCACGTGGTTTTTACTGAAGAGTTTTCCTGAAAGGTTAGTGAGCCTCCAGCACCACAGAGGAGCACAGAACTGCTCTGCCCAGCTCAACAGAAATAATGACTGAGGGTTTGTTTGTGGGGTGACCCCCACATCCTGGTGCTGCACTAAATCACCCTCCTATGGGTTCTCAGTGTGGAGAAAGCAGGCTGAGGATGTGGCTATGGCAGGGTGTGTTGCTGCAATCAAAATGCATTTCTGCACCCCATGTGGTGACACCGGGGTCCTCTTGTAATTGCACATTTTTCTGCACTGCACTGGCCCCTTGGGATCCTGGGCTGGGAGTGGAAGAGATGCTGCAGCACATGTCAGAAAAGATTTCCGGATACAGACTTTGATCACAGGGAAGAAAGGGCAGGTTGGGACATTTATGCAGGAAACAAATCCCCAAGAGCCACTTCAATGCAGTGTAAGGAACAGGCTTTTTTCCCTCTGAGCTGCACACAGATTGCCAGGGAAAAAGACCCAAAAAGTAACCCCCAGAAAAAGCATAAACTCTGGCAAATTAAATGTAAGAGCATAATAAAGCAAATAAAAAGATTTTAAGAAACAACTTACTAAAGCCTTTAAAACTAATAAAAGCTTTTTCAAACACATCAAAAGGAGGAAGGCTGCCAGAGAGTCTGTAGAGCCAGAAGATGGCTGAGGCAAAAAGATAAGACGACAGCAGAAAAGTTAAATTAATTCTTGGCATGTGTAGGAAACAGCTTGAGAAGGTTCCCACAGCAGAGCCTTGCTTTATGTGGGATGAGCCAGAGGAATGTCTCCAGCAGCAGCACCAGCCACAGGAGTGCAGGGACAGGGGCTTGTGGAGCTGAGCAGGACAGGGGAGCTTTGGTCACTGCTCCTCGCAGCAAAGGGAACACAGGAAATCACAGGGTGGAAATAGCAACTCATGCAGCCGGGGCAGCTTCCCTCCCACCATGTGTAACTGGGCAGAGGAGCCCATTACCAGGAGGGCTCTGAGGGTGGTACAAGGCTGGGTGGATTCCCTGGACTCTGAGATGAATGAGTAGGAAGAAATGCACTGTCAGCTTTAGGAGATACTCTGGCAATTCCACAGTTCTGCCCAGGCTCTCCGTTTAAGGCAAGAGATGTAGGACATCCCTCTGAGGGACAAAAAGCAGTCCCTAGAAGGAGAAAAGGCTGAAAGTGGACACCCAAATGCCATCACCCTCATTATTGCTTTAAGGCTGTTTTTTGGGAAAATGTCCCAGTAATTAGCATTTAGAGTGCAACTTATAAGTAAAGGATGGTAGTGGAGAGAGAGAGCAGTGCTGCAAAATAGGCCAGTCTTTTGGGGGTTCATAAAAATTTTGTTTGTGGCTGCTAGAGAGGTCAAGGTCTGTGCCTACAACCACACTGGAAATGCTTGGTCATAATCAATCCTGAACCAGCAGCAGCTGGGCAATGCATCCATTCCAGCTCCTGGCTGCTTCCAGCACAAATTTCATGTGATTTGGTACCAAGCATACTCTGTCACCATCACCCACATGACTGTAAAGACAAATCACAGTACCCCAGATGATGAAATTAGGCCCAGGGTGCTTATCCTGAGCAATGCTTTCTTGGCCTCACAGGGTCCTCCCAGGAGAGCCTGCTGCAATGCTGTCTGTGACAGGGCTGTATTGCTGAGGTTAACACTGTCTTCATGGAGAGAAAAAGAACACAAATACAGGAGTGGTGGGGAAACGGGGGATCAGAGGTGGAAATGTATAGGCTAAGGAAAGGTGCAATTTTATAACTGGATTTTTTTTTTAATATCTAGACTGCTCTGAGCACTGCCCAAGCCCCTTCCTCTCAGCACCTGCTTGCCCCACTGCATTTTCCAGCCTCAGTTTTTTCACCACTGAACCTTCCCAATGGGTCACAGGCAAGTCCCGATCCATTTCTCAGACTTACAAGACTGGATTTAGCCTACCAGGGCATGTGGAGCCTCCTGGATGAGAGGGTTCTACACAGCCACCATGGCCCCCTGACACCTGCAAGACACCTGGCACCTAAGGGAACTCTGCAGACAAAAACCCAGGAAGCCAAACACCTGGAGGCTGATATCTTCTATATTTGAGCCCAAATTGCCACACACAGTGCACTGGAAAATTTCACCAAAATAAAGAGCTTACAGATTATATGTTCATATATTTCATTTGAAAAAATAATTAAGTCTCACTTTCTTATTCACTTTGATTTCCTTGGGACACGAAATGCAGGCTTTCAATCTGGCTGTAGCAAGGGGAAATTTGCAGATGAATGGAAGATGGCTTTGCTCCTAGAAATGCTGGCATAATGACTCTGCAGCAAGATACCAAAGAACTTCAATTTATTCAATTTATTCTAGTGACAGATAGCATGCCAATCAACTCTTAAGCACCGGAATACGTTAAAAAGACTTTTTTTTTTTTAATTATACATTGCATTTTAATTTATCAAAGCCAGGGCAGTTTTTAGAGACAGAATGAAGCAAGACAAATGTATGCACTAGAAATAAGCCTCCCTTTTATACATACATACAGTGAAGGCAGTTAATCATTGGAACAATTTATCTGCATTGTGGATGATTCTCCATCACATGTTATCTTTTTAAGGCAAGAATAGAAAATTTTATTAAAGTCTGCTCTGGTTCAACCAGAAGCTGTGAGTTTAAAGTAGAAATTTCTAAATAAGATTTTTTGTCCAATGTTACTATGCAAAACAGACAAGATTATTGTATTAGTGTGTACTGACCTTAACAGTCAAGACTGATTGTAATGAGAGAGGTTTCCCATTAAAATAAATTATATTAAGGGCATTAAATTGTATTTCTTTGAACCACTCTAAAAATTTTTGCTTTGATATTGATATTCTTATTCAGTCAGTGTTTATTTAGATATCAAAAGGTACTAAAACTAATCATGGAACTTTCCGTTAACATATATTTAATATAGCACAATAGACTTACTGAAGCACGTAAAATATCTGAAGTATATTAGAAGTTTAAAACCTTGTAAAACTATGGATTACTAACCCAGTGCTATGAATGCATTTGGGGATTTAATGGGATGTTGGAGGATATTAATTTCCACCCCCTCTCCATCACAGCAGCAGGGTGAAGGAAAAGCTCCTCCAATCCCTCTAGCAACAGAGACAACATACTAGAGCACAAAAATGAATTTCTGCTGGACTTGCTGAGGTCTGGATGCATGAAGGTCCTTCTCCTCTGCTTCACACATGTCCTCCACTAACACAAACAACCACTGACAAGAAGGAACACTGAACTTTGAGTCAGAACTAAAATAGGTAGAATAGTCAAATATTAAATTAAACAGAGCTCCAGATCAAACTTTTCCACATTAGATTGAGCTCCAGCCTGTGCACACCACTCAACCTCTTTTAGACAACACAGACACAATCAGATCTGATTCATATTCCAGCTAGGATCAGCTCTTAATTCCTTTAAACGAAATCCAGACATAAGGTGCCACATGTTCCTAGGCTTTGTGGATTCCTAAATATTTTCCTTCTCCATGTACACGCTCGGGACACCTGAGCATGCACCACCCTGGGGCAGGCGGATACAGAGGGGGCTTTTGGCCAGGCGTGCTCCTCTGCAGCCAGACATTGCACGACTGTGCCTAGTTCTTGCCCAGCTGAAAAGTACTGCTATTTGAACTGGCATGAGCAGCCCAAAAGGATCAGCATTTCCCACAGGAGCCAAACTCGTAGTGGACTCTCATGCTCCCAGGTGTGCTCCTACCCCAGCCATGCTGTAACACCTTACATCTATGCATGGCCACTGCTTTGGTAAGGTAAAACTGCCCAGCATCCAAGGGAAATACATATTTTTTTTAAACCAATCAATCTACAGCTAAATTTTCCAGTGCTTCAGTCCAGCTGTGTTATATTCAAAGCTTTTTATCTTTGAATATGTAAAGCAATAGAGCTGGCTAGTCAAAAGCTATCAATTTATGCTGTTTTCTTAATTTCCAAGCCCTTTCAGTAGTTTGTTTCTGTGTTGGGCAAGGAAAGAGAAGTACAACCTGGACTAGTCCAGATCAGTAACTTCAGTTTTTCACATCACCCTCACCCTAATGGTGGGGAGGGCAGCACAGCCTCACCCACTGATTTATCTTCTTATCAGCTGTCTTCATTAACAAACACTTACATGCCACAGGGAATCAACAATGGATATGTGCTCGTTTGCAAACCCTCTAAATTAAATCAGAATGAAAGGAATGAAATAAGTTTATGAAACTATTGAACAACACTGGACTTGGCCCTTGAGGCTTTCTGCATGATTTCTCTTCCCAGTTTGACAGAGAACTAGATGTACTTATTTCTTTGAATATAATTTTTTCACCTATTTTGTAATTATTTCATCCAAACCAATGTCCTTGGTTTGCTTTAGAGACAAGTACTACCTCACAGTCAAAATATATCAGAGCTACTATTACCTTACCAAATCGATGGCTGTCAAAAAAGGAAAACAAATTTGTCCTTGACGGGCCTAGGTTAAACCAATGTTTCTTGTCATCTTATCACCCTGGAAGTGTTTTTAAATTGGTTCATAATTTGTTCTAGTATGTTCCTCATTATCACAGTGAAAATGACTGGTTTATAGTCACCCATGTCTCCCAGCTTAGAGAAGAAGGATTCTGCTTGTTGTGCTCTTTTTGCCAGGGCACAGCCTGTCCTCTGTGGACTGCTAAAGGTGGCTTAATTATCTGCATACTCTTCAAAAGTGACCCTTTGATATCAAGGGCACAGGAGACCTGTGGGAGCAGTTTCTGGATAAGCAATTTCAGTGTCACCATGGATGCCACCATGAGCAGAGCCAGACCAGTGCCAACAGTGACAGAGTGGCTTCAGGCTAAGGGTCTGCAAGTGTGGGCTCACCAGCAGTTGTTTACATCTGTTTGTCTGAAGTTAGGAAGAAAAAAATAAAAGAAGGAAAAAGGAAAGAACAAGAGAAAATGAGCATTTTAATTTCCCAATAAAATCTATGCCACAGTATGAGTCATTGTTTGCTTTTTTACACTAGTTGGGAAAGTCCTTCTGGTTTTAATAACTAATACTGCTGAGTTCAATAAAAAGCGCTTAATTTAATTTAATCCAAATCCTGATTAATGCCAGCTTCCCCTGGAATTTTATCTTTGTTTTAATTTGAGTCACTATGTTAAGGGGAAAAAAAGACAGAAGGGGTAGAAGTCAATTAGTTTCTGTGCCTGTTTCTGGGCAAAACACTGGAAAATAGAAGATTGACAGGTATGGTCTGTAAGCCTGTTTTCCCCATTCCTTGGGCTGACTTTCCCCTCAGAATGAAATGTTTGCTTAGTCTTAAAAAAGGAAGCTTAACAGCTCACAGCTCAGTTTGGAAAATAAAATATTCCAGGGCCAATTAGGATCAGATTTCTTTGCTGGAAGTATATTGCTTTTAATGTGTTAATATTCAAGAGATATGCTACTGTTTAATTGGACACAGAGAGCCCTTAAAGCTTGAGAGCTCTAACATGAAAACAGCCAGCCTCAGTCATGGGCTCTGGAGTGGCTGCAGAAGGAAATAATCTGGGATAAAACCTCTGATAAGAGGTTTGCATCCTTTCCCTACATTTGTCTGCACGTTTGTTTATTCAGATCCATATCTTACACAAATAACCAGTGCTAACAGATTTCTTTTAGGCTGGAAAGTTGAACATTCAAAAAGCTAGGGTAGAGGAGCTGCTGATACTGGAGTTCAACACCCTCCATGGCTGCGGGGGGATTGGCTCTGCCCAGCATCACACAGGAATCCTGTGACAGCGCCAGGGTTAGGATCCAGTTCTCCCACATCCCTCACCAGTGCCTTAACTACAAGTAAACATTCCCTCTCTTTTGCAGTTCTCTATCTCATTCTGCACAAGGAGTAAGCCAAGGTCCTGCCAAGCCAATAGTTTTTAATTACATGATCACATACTCTTGTAATGCACATATGCAAGGGAATTGAATTAAGGGTGCACGGACCTGGGTATTTTCTAACTTTTGTATGACTAATTTCTGCAGCTTTACAGGGAAGGTTTTGGATACGTTGTCTGTGATTACCTTGCATTACAGTAACAAGAGAAATAGATATGAAATTATACAAACATACAGAACTACTTGCAAAAGTCTGCAGCAGAACCACAACTCAGAATCGTAGAGGAGCAACACTGGCCTCCAACTCTTTAGCAAACAGAGCAAATTCTGGGAGCAGAAGGCTGGAGCATTAATTACATAACAGGCACTTCACTACATATGGGCTTTAGGTGTTTTTTCCCCTTCCAGTAGCCAGGGATGCTGGAAATTAGCAAGTCTGAGCTCTTTGTTGTGCTGGAAGCATTCGGCAGCGCTCTGGCACTGGCAGGCACTGCACACTCATTCTCACATGCTGCTTGAGCAAGAACTCATTCTCTGTGTGTGAGAGAGCAGCAAAAGCATGAGCAAATATTGCACAGAGAGGGGAAAGCACTTTTCTGGATTTCCTTGCTTCCATCTCATCCCATCTTTCCGAGTTGCCAAGACAAAGGAAGGGGCACAGACATCATCCCCTTCTCCCTTTGGAGTCCCAGTTCCAGCCCTCATCCTCCTCCTGCTAAGGTGAACACAAAGAAAAACAGACAAGATACACAAGCAAAGAAAAGGGTCAAAAAATGGATGAAGGAATTAAACTGTCAATAATTATCTTTTCAAGAAAAAAAAATTCTAAGGAAAAATGAAAACCACGTCAGTAGAGAAGTATATACAGGCTTTGAGCCCTCAGTTGTGCACAGAGTAATTAACCAAGCTCATTACCCAAAGAGGGGGTCATGGGAATGGGGGCTACCACCACCATCAGCCTGGCTACACAGGACCCAGAGTGAACCATCTGCACCCTGCAGATCCCTAGAGTGACTTGGGCTTTCCTGCTCACTCCAGCAATAATGGGAAAGGGATTCCAGGCACTGCCCCTGTACCTTCTAGGAAATTCCTTCCCTGTGGTTGTTGGGTAACTCTTCTCTAATAAAAATTAAACAAACAAATGTAATAAAGAGTTTTATTCAGAATAGAGGCCAATTTACTAGTAATGGCTGCATTAAGAGCCTAAAAGGGTATTGAATTACAGAGCAGTAAAGCCACAGAAAACAGCCTCTAGTTCTAAAATAGCTACAGGTGCCAAAATTAAGGAGGACCAAATTACTGTTTCCAGCGTTGGCCTGCAAACACTCTATGCAACATGAAAAATGAATAGCAAATGATTGGCTTTATATTAAGAAAAAGTTGTTTGAATATATTAAATGTGTTTCATTGTGCAATTTCTATATTTGCTCTGTTCCCCAAACCAGAATTATTCACCTAATGGATAGATTAATGAGATGACAGTAAGCAGAGGGGGAAGGTCGTCTATAATCAGAACACTTGCAGACAGTGTTTATGAAAAGCTATTTAACAACACCAAGGATGAGTACACTACACTTACAGCTAAAATGCTTCTAGGAGGGGCTGAACACCTGCACTGCTCAGCACTGCTCAGCACACAAAAGGGCTTTAAACCAAACCAAACCTGCCTTCGTGTGAAAGATGGCAATTCTGGATGACAGAGAATGAGATTTCCTGTCAACTGACCTTCCACCTCCCAGGCAAAGGAAAGTCAAGCCAGCCATTGGTAGCATCACTGTTCAATTTGAAAGAGCACATGTTCCTTGCCTGGAAATGTAAAATTTGGATTCAATGTGCTAGCTGCCTGTGCAGCCATGTGAGGCAGTATAATGGCACATGAAAGAAAAGGTCAAATTTACTAAGTGTTGAGGAGGTGTCATCAAGAGTCACATATTACTTCAAGATGTGTTTTCAGCAGCAGAGCCTGCATGAGCCCCTCTAAAATAGAAATCTCTTCTGCCCACTGGGAGTTGGAGAATTCCTCCCAGCTTGGGTGGAAGTTGCTGATCTCCACAGGCTTGCAGAAGATCTTTTTCCTGCTCATTTTTTCTTTAAAGTGCCACAAAATGCAACCAAACTGATGGAACGGGCCTCTGGCAAACCCCTGTACTTTTTTTCTTTCCCATTTGCAGAACTTTGCATGTTACCTACAGCAATTAAGCTTTTGCAGAGCAGTGATTGTATCCCACATCACCCAAGGAGCTGCTTTCACTCCTGCAGCTTTCCTTTTCTTCAACTAGAGTTATCAGTTTCCTTTCACCGGTGGTAGCAGCCAGGGATGGGGGAGGCAGATTTTTCCCTCTCTCCAGCCCCTTGCAGAAATGCTCCAAACATTTTCAACCTGTTTGGTTCCTGCCCCATTAGCCCACTTCTCTGTCTCTGCATTTCCCATCGAGGAGCACAGTGCTGGTGGGAATTGCCTGCCCAGCTCAGGAAGCCTGGCCAGCAGCACTGGCTCCACACAGCAGGACAGCTCTTTCTCAGGACTGTCTTCCTCACTGCCATCCCCGCTTCTTTCCAGATAAAACCTCCACCAGCACAACTGTCAGCAGCAAGAGCAATGTGCTAAGGCAAGCAGCAAGGCAAACAGAGAAGCCATAAGGCTCTCTGCAGGGTAAACATGAGCTAAAATCCAGAGTCACATAAATCACGAGGATACATGCAGTTCAGAGGGGAGAGGAGGAAAAGGAGGGACTAATTTTTCTTGCACCAGTCCTGGAGGCCCCTTCCTGAGATCAGAGCAGCTCCAGTGAGGCACTGCCAGGTCTGAGCAAGGGCAAGGAGCTGCTTAGGAGGATGGCTGAGGTGTATCTGTGCAGGTATCTGCTCCTGGGCTCCTTCCCCAGAGTTTTCATCCCCATGGCCAGTTAACTCTATCCTCTGCAGTGGGAGAGCTGAAGCCAAAATGCAAAGCCCCTCTGTTTGATCCTCCTCTTACAGAAGGTGGGGTTTGGTTCTCATTCAGACTGTACCTCACTTCCCAGGGCAGACCTGCAGCTGCAGACCACAGTGCTGAGATTCAGGAGAGATGAGGGGCTCACCTCAAGAGGTCTGGCTGACTCTTCACAGGACACGAGTGCCCTAAAGGTTTCATGGCAGGGCAGCTGGAGCTAGATGATCTTTAATGCCCTTCCCACCCAAACCATTCTGTGATACAGGGGCTACATACCCCAACACACAAAGTAATTTATGTGGTAGCAGCTCTTGTCATAAATTGAAGAACAGGGAAACGGGAGTGAGACACGGGGTAGTACATCAGAACAGCTGTGGCAGTGACACAGGGCAACTTGTGGGAGTCCCACATGAGCATGGCAAGGATGTGAAAACCTGGGATAAACTACCAGTATCAAATTTTGAAAGCACAAGCATTTTCATGCACTGAAGTGAAACCAGTGAATTTTCAGAAAACTAAATTCATTAGTCATATCAGATGAAGCATCCAACTCAGAATATTCTGTGTTTCTGTGAAATGTTCACTGAGAGCTCTGGAAACGGGTTGGCTGGGCATATCAAAGAACAGCTCCCGTGCCCAAGTTTCCAGTAAGTTAATGTGCTTTGCATTATGAATTCTCAAGTTCAGCTTGAGAATTTTGCATTATTTGGGTGTTGAAGGAACTTTGAGCTTTGCACAAACAGTAACACAGATATTTCAGTATTAAACTCACTTTCAATTTTCTGATAATCTCTGCCTGGCAAAAAATAGCAGACAAAATAAAAATATAATTGCAGCAAGATGCAGAAACAGTGAACAGCAGTTATTTCTTAATTCAGTAGCCTCACATTTTATGTGCATATCTGAACTTAACATCCATGAGTACTGTGTGTTAGTTTAACCTATTTTGCAAAGCTCAGGAGAAAAGATTAATTTGGCTCCTTTACAAGTCTCTCCAGTGGTTGAATACGCTTTGCTCCAACAAAGACATAGCAGGAAATCCAGGAAATTGCAAGAAAAAAAGGCATTAAGGCAGTGCCATGTGTGATGTTTCTGATACCTACAGAGATAAGGTGACTTACCTCTGATGGATATACTTTCCCATCATGAAACATATATAGAAAAAAAGGTTCTTTTTTTTGTTATCTAGGAAGCAAACAACTGAAAATACTGCTCCTAAATGCTCTGAAACAGTAAAGGTGGAATATTTATTTTAAATTAGCAGTATACTTGCACTTACTTTTTAAACTTCATTTACACTGTTAGTACAAGACCAGGGAAGTTTTGAAAATCTTCTTAAATAGCATTTGATAGTGGGTTTGTTCAAATCCAGTAATGTATTTGAATCCCAATATAAAAATCTGTGTTATTTCTCTGCAAGGACTTATTGGATCACCAGTCAAACCAGCCCTGGTATTCATGTGTCTGAGCTGTGCTGAAGGTATAGGACATTTGCTTCCAGAGATTTTTCAGATCACTCCTGACTCTTCTGGGTTTTCTTATCTCTACCTGTGAGCTTGGAAAATTATTTTCCCCCTCTATTTATTTGAAACCGAACTTGCATATTTACATCCGTGATCACTTTGCTCAGACATTGTGCAAGTGGAAGTGCCACCCATCTCGTTTCAGGCACTTGGGACTTAAGGATGGGGTTATCCAGATGCCTGAGGACAGACACAAGGCTCCCAGTCCAGCCTCCGCCTCCTTCTTCCCAAACTGCACCAGGGCAACACAGGCTGGGCAGCAACACACCTGCCAGTGGCCAGTGCTGGAAGAACAAGAGTCACCCTCCCATCAAGACTGGGAATGCTGATGCACCCAGTGCACTTTGAGGGGTACTGTGTGTCTGTACACACAGGATGGCAGAAACCCCCCAAACTGCTCCAGACACGTGACCAGGTGTACAAGAAACCAGAGCTGCCATCCTATACAGCCAGACATAGCTGAAAAGGGAGTATTCCACATCCCTCATTTCTTCCCAAGAAGTCAAGAGACTCTGAATTAGAGGACAGGGATAGAAGATGCTCAAAGTGCATATGGATGGCACATTTTGAAGAATTTGATGCTGGTACATAACTTAATTTTTTTCTCTTGCTTTATGTAGATACACATTGATAGAGTAGTCAAACTTCAAACCTCCCTTCCAGGGACAGCCACATCCCAGGGAACAACTCTGCAGACTTTACAAGGGCAAAGCCGGGAGGGCTGCTGTGCCAAGTGCTGTATCATGCCTGGAAAAATGATACAACAGACCAGCTCTTGGCAAAAACATGAAAGGCCCTCTAGGCTACCCAGCAAAACACACTGACAAATGTTTCTCAGAGGCACCACTGGATACCTGAGCATTGGACATCACACAGAGTAACAACCGGTTCTTGAGGCTTGGAGTGCTCACAGTGAGTCCTGACACAGCTCATCCTTCCAGGCAGCACCCCTGCTGCTCACACTGAGGGACCTGGGAAGCCTTGCCACAGAGGCAAAGAAGGGAAGGTGTTTCCCAAATGTTATTTTATGTAAATATGATAAAAGCTTCCCCAGAGAGTACAGGAGGGGTAGAAAGTGGCTCCTTGCACACACAATACAGTGATGCTGCAAACATACAGCAGCTCTGATGCACCAGATGTGCTCTGTGTGTACCCAGATGTGCTCCTGTTCATTCTCTAGTATTCCCCAGCTGCACTTGTGACTCATCAGCTCACATGCCAGAGTAGCTCCCATGCTGTGAGATCCCCATGGCACACTTGGGTGACACATGCTGAGGGATTTCTGGGGCACCTGTGGAGTGATTCTATCCTCCCAGGGAGCAGAACACCCTTCCTGCTGATGCACAAAGGCACCACATTCCTCATGGGGCAGCATTTAAGGGCAAGAGTAGCTCTGCTTTATCCTATCAAGGTCAAAGCTAAAAGCAGTGTATTGCAGTATGGAGAGTTACACAGAAGTACCATAAGGGATGCACAGTTAACAACTGCCTGGAACTGAGATCCATGATTTCCTGTCAGCTGATTTCTTCCCCGTGGTATCACCCAGTCATTCAGGTTGAAAATGGGCTGTGGCCAAAAATTCTTTGCCAGAACATGATCTGAAGAAATAACCTAAGTTTGGAATACAGCCTGTGAATATCTGCTTGCTCAGTTCCAGCAAAACACGGAAGGGAAGTGACTCTTCAAATAATTTCTGCTCTCTCCTACACTTTTTCTAGTTGCTCAGTTTGGAGATGGTAACACACAAATCCCACTCTCTCTCCTCCTCTGTCATCTGCTCAGGAGCTTACTCTCTGCTTGCTCACAGTAACACTGATGTTCTCACTTCTGTCCAGAAACCCTGGTGTTCACATCTCCATGTGGAAAAGGAAAGATAGCTTGTTTCAGCCCAAAAAATTTTGCTGCGTGTTTCTGTTTTTCCTGAATTACCCTTCCAATTCAGACAATTCCACTACTGTCTTAAGCTTCCCATCAATCTCCATAGGACTCAAGAAACAGTTACCCTCTACCAACCAACACATCTTCAATTGTGTGCTGAGGGCAGGCACTGGGCCAGCAGAATAAACACATTAGGGAGGGGAGCAGAACCATGCCCACATGCAGAAGGTACCCCAGCAGGGTTTTGGGATGGGTTTTGGGTTTCCACTCTATGCTTGGGCCAACCATGGAAGGTCAGCTGGGTGATGATGCCTCCCAACAAGCCAGGGAATGAAGAAAAAAAGCCAGGTGCCCACTGCCATCCAGCAAGCAGGGTTATGTGAGGCACCTATGGCTTTCTTTCATGATGCCAGTACTCAGCTCCTGGCAGGAGCTCGGAGGGATTTTACCATTTGGCCAAGCACAAAGCCAGAAGGACAGGAGCAAGCAGCAGGATGTGTGAGTGAGGAACATCCCTGCTTGTCCCACAGGCTGCAGTGAGTCATCAGTCATGTCTTGTGCCAGATTCCCTAGTGACAATTCTGCTGGTGAAATGCTCCTGGCTCTGGAAGCCTTAGCACAGGTCTCCTGGTATGTAAATCCCACCACATAGATCTGAGTAGCATATAAACACCATCATCTTCACCACTGCTTGGCACATCATAAATACAACTGCTCGAAGCTGGCTGTTGGACACTCATCCAAGCAATGGTGCTGTAAATTCAGAGGGCAGGAGAGTCTGCACAGGAACAGCCCAGGAGAGAGCAGGAGACAGCTGTTTCATTTCTACTTCTTACAGAAAAATATTTCCATGAAGTGTAATGTTTGGAAAATGTCTAACAACCCAGTTCATGCTTTCTACAGATTATGTGGACTTAGCATTTCTGTTGTCTATACTGGGATAGATGAATAGAGAGATAAAAGGAGGCATGAAAATATAAGACAGTTGGAATGCAGGAGAATCCACAGAATGTGCGAAAAATGTAGGAAAAACTAAATAAAAGAGGAAAAGACAAATGAGATATTGTCAAGGCAGCCAGTGAAGCAGCAGGGTCCCAGTTCAGAGGTGGAATCATTAAAGGACAAGTGAGGCAGCTCTTACGAAAAGCCTACGTGATTTTTTAACCCTGGAATTCACTAGGGAGAGTGTGTGGTCACGGGTGAATGCCAGAATAAATCTGTTTTCCAGAAGAAAAAGGGAATGTATTGGGAATTCAGTAGAACATGGGCTCAGGGAATGGGGTGGCTTCTGCACCAGCCACACCCAGGACATGCCCCCCAGCAGCTGGGAAGGAAAGGTGGGAGGCATCCACCCTGCCTTGCACCAGCAGCAGCTCTGGGAGAGCTCACTTGCTTCCAGAGTTAGGACCAAATACCATGGCCCTGTAAGTGAGAAGCAATAAAAATGCCATAAAGTAAAATTTAGTGAATTTGTTTGTGTTTCACCTGGGGAAAACTATTAAACCTTCCTCCCCTTCCTTCTCCAGCTTGTCACAAAAATCTGGGATCCTGATCCAGAAAAGTCACCCTGCCGACACAGCAGCTTCCAGGGCAGTTACAATCCTTCCACATCCCACGTGCAAGTGAGCAGCAAACAGACAAACCCCAGAGCAACCCTGTCCCACCCTCTGCTCTTCTCTGCTGCAAAGAGGGATGGGAAGATACAGATCCCCATGGAGACCTGTGCTGAAAGGGGACTGAGGAGCCCAGCAAGGAAGCACAAAGATCAAGCAGAAAAAGGAATTGCCTCAGAGCAAGACTACAACACAAAGGGCCTTCCTACTGATCCTGATGGAAAATAGTCCCATGTAGGAAGGGAATGTAAAGGCCTAGGACAGTCTGATGGGATTTCCAAAGTATGCATGCTAGTACAGAGCAGCCTGTGCATGTGCAACAAACCTGATCCTAAAGCTCTGGGGACATACCAGGACAGACACACCAACTCCTCCTTGAGACCCTGCATTTCCTTCAAGTGCACTAACAGCAATTGCAGCAGGCATGTACACTTGTCCATCCAAAATTCCCTGAGTGTCCAATCCCTTGCACATAAAGTATCAGTGATTTCCAGGCGAGGAACAACTCAAGGTTCCTATGCATGGGGGCATATCCTACATTTCCAGACATTTGGCAGCCCCTCAGGATTCCTGCATCTGTGGACACATCTGGGCTTCCCAGACATGGGGCAGCAGAGAGTTTGTGCACGCACAGCAGCATGCAAGGCCAGGAGACACATGAATTCCCCCAAGTCTGGCTAGACAGTGACAGACAAGAGAACACATGTGGGGAAACCTGGACAATTGGTCATGTGAAGAGCAGACTAGCCCAGAGCAGCCAGCAGAGGAAGCTGGTGGCATCAGAGATGAAAGACAGACACAGCAGCTTGGGTTCTTTTCCTCACACCTTCTACCTGAGGGCAAGCTGGCACTTGTATCTCTTGGGGACAGGAATGCAAAACTTGTGCTGCTTCTGGACTGTCCTGTCCTCAGAAAGAGAAACACGAGGCATGGAGCTACTCCCAGTCCCCGTGGGGCTGCCAGAAATAACACAAACCTAACGTCTCGCACCAGCTGGCGAAGAGGACTAATCTGGCTTCAGGAACTGCTTGAAAGAGAGCCAAGCCTCCCATCCAGTTCTCATGGCCCCCTCCACCTCCCTCCAGACCCAGTTCCTTTTCTGGCATGATGGTATCCTCAGTGCTCAGCTGACAGCAAGCTGCTCCTCGCTAGCCGCTCTGCCGACCCGCCCTGCCGCGCTCCCTTGGCGGGGCTGCTCCGCGCCTCCCGTCCCGCACACAGAACAGGCCCTGGCTCTGTGGTGCCCACACCACAGGGACATGGCAGGAAACCCCATCTGTCCCTCCGTCCCGGTGCCTGTCCTCACTGCTGCACCTCTTCCCTTGAATGAGGCATCTCAAGAGATTCCCTGCCCATGCCTGCATTTCTCTCCCTTCTATCACCAACCTGTGCCTCTTTTGAACTTCCAGCTGGAAGGTCTGCACTCCTCTGTAGGAGAGGAGCTTGGTCATATTTTAAAGTATTTTTTAAAATTTCTTTTTAAAATGCAATATAACGACCACAGCAGATGCATCAGCAACGTAATAACTAGATCTGTCTGCATTTGCAATGAGGGTGCTGAGACACTGGCACAGTTTGCCCATGCCAAAAAGTAACCATGGATGGGGCTCTGAGCAACCTGGTTTAGTGGAAGGTGTCCTTGCCCATGACAAGTGGATTGGACAGGATGACCTTTAAAAGGTCTCTTCCAACCTAAAGCATTCCATGATTCTTGATTCATTTCAACCAGCATCTTGCAAGATAATGAAAAAGAGTGGTTTTGACAGTCACATAACTAATTGCAACTAATGCAACCCTTTTTCAGTGACACGGCATAGCCCAAACCAACAGCTGTGAAGCACAGTTTAAATTAGATGCTGGTGCAAACATAAGGGTTAATTTTCATGACTGCCATCACATACACCTTGACTTTGTTCCTGCCACCACATCCCTCCCTGCAGCACTGCCTCACTGCAGTTTCTGCATTAGAAAAGCTGTGCTAAAAATGTGAGAAAGCATTTCTTTTCTTGAGTCAACACAAAAGAAGGAGGCTGGCACACTCAAGAGGCTGCATGTAAATGAGTCCAAAGGCTATGTGTTTCAGAAAAAAAAGTGAAGTCCAAAAACTTAATTTTAGAAGGGCAAGACACTGATGAAAAGATACCCTGCATTACAAGTGGACAGAGCTGGGCAGAGCTGAACTCAAAACATTCCAAGCCTGATTTGGTCTGCAAGGTTCCTATCTCCTTCTGTCACACATTATTAAACACAGATCAAAACCAGGATCTAGGATTACAGAACACTGTACAGAACACTGGGCTAGGGACATCAGAAGACACCTGTCCTATAAATAGGAATCATTTACCAATTCAGAGCAACACACACATGTTTTGGCAACCTCTCAGCCAATAAAAGCAGAAGCCACAACTCCAGAATTATCCAAGTGCTATTATTTTAAATGCGAAACAATGGTTTACATCATCATGACTTAACTCCTTATTTTCCAAATTCTCATCGTGCATGTCTGTGCTGAATCACACCAAAAATTAACCCTTCCTAAAATTAGTCCACTGTCAATTTGGAAAATTACCTTTTTTTTTTTTTTTTTAAGGCTCGAGCAGAAACAACAACAAAGAGCAGAACCTTAGGTTTGGAGGTGATAATTTGGTGCTTTTGATTTCTTCATTAGATTTTTGCCTGCATCCAAACACCCCAGGATTTCATCTTCAAATCTTCAAAGTCGATTCAGTCACTCAGATCACACCACTTTTCAGGGCAAAATGCTCAGAAACACCAATCTGGGATTTTGAACAGAGTTGCAGTGCTGGCCTCCAATTTGTTGACACTTGGGTTTCTAGGAAAAATTAACAGGAACACGTGCAGGGGTGTGTGTGAGGGAACAACGTGAAGTGCTGCTTCCAAACAGGTGCAGCCGATTATCTCAGGCAATGCTGTGCAGGAAAAGAAACGCTGTTTTCTTCGCGAATTTTAAGAGCACTAAAAACTTCCAGATAATGGGAAGTCCCTGAAGCTTTTAGAAAGTGTTTTCTCATACTCCATACCTGGTATGACAGCTGCTTCTTTGCAGCTATGGGGAGTTGTGGTTTTCCATTTGTGAAAATTCAAGTGAAATCTATCATTTTTTGGAAAGAGCCTAAGTCCTGGTGTTCTCAAATATCTTTACAGGTTGAACATTTGGAAAGGATCCAAGACTCCAATCAGAGCCTGAATATGTGGAAATATTTAACTCTCTAAGAAACAGTATATAAAATAAGCTGTTTCTCTGCTTGATGACTATTTCAGGATTGACTAATTACTTGTCATGATGCCAAACACCACAGAGATGGCTCAAGAGGATAATTTCTGAAACTTGAATTTGTAACATTCTATCAAAGGAAGGCTATTTCTGTGTCAAAACCCTATATCTGGAAATTTATATACAGCAAGATCATAAATGAACTTTTGGACACCCAAGGTCAAGTTATTCAATGAAATACCAGCTAAATCTTTTCTGGGAGGTGGAATGAACAAGCTTTTAAATAAAGCAGGAAAATAAAGACTACTGTATCAAACACAGGTTCCTCCTGAGGAAGCACTCACATTTCAGATAATTGGTCTCTGGATCTTGTTTCAGGGAAGGATTTGGTGGAGCAAAGACTCCCTGCTGTGCTGGTCAGCACATCAGCTCCTCCCTGGGGGTGGTTGTAGCAAGGAGATGTAGCTGAGGTTTCCTAAATTCAGTCACCTCTGTCCAAAAAACCCTGACATAAACTTGATCTTTCTTCTTACACCAAAGCACATCACATCAAGGCCAGGCGGGGGCTAAATTCACCTCCTATTTTAATGGGAAAAGAACCAGAGCCCATAGTCCAAGCTCAGCTTTGCTTCCAGCTGAATGAAAGGTCCCATTGGCCAAGTTATCAACAAAGGCTAACAAATTCAGTTTGGTTTCAGGACTATTTAATTCCTGCCATCACCTATTCTCTAGGAGGCACAACACTCATGCTGCACATTTCTACAGGTTATAAGGATAGAAAGGACCATTCTCAGCATTATAAATCTGCACATTATTTCTCCAAGATTGCCCTGCACTAGGTTCTAAATCATAGTTTTCTTTTTTGCCTTTCTTCTCTAATATTTCGAGATATTTCCCTTGAACTTTTTCTTCCTCTTGATACTTGCACGTTATGATTAAGTTTCTTTTTAATCTTCCCTAAGTAGATGATTATTAGTGAAATCTTATCTATAGCACCCTATTCCCAGGATTTGGTCACGTTTACTGCTCTTTTATGAATCTTTCCCAACCATACAGCATTTTGGCTAAAATGGGCATGAGAATTGGACATGGTGCCCAGCACTGCTTCCCAATACCATTTCCAGTGTCAGAGTACCCCTCTGACCCTTAGAGGGTTCTGGGTGCACCTGTCCTCCTATGCTGCTCTACCCATGTGGCTTATGCTCACCAAGCTATTTGCTACATCCCAAATTCCTTTTCTTTATCTGACCTCAAATTTAACATTTTCTCTTTAGTCCTGTGAAGTCCAAATCTATACTGAGTATCAAAGCACACAAACCTTAGTTCACCTGTAAAACAACCCAATGCCAGTCCCAAGCTCAGAGCTGTACAGAGCTCTCTGTCACAGGAGCTTGCCAAAGGCAAGCAGCAGATTTTAGACCAGTGCTCTGACACACCATGTGGGATAACCAAAGGCTTTGGCACAGAGAGGACAAAGATACAGCAGCTGCTAGAGAGAGTAGCTTTGTCTGTTTAACATCTTACCATTGAAAAATAACCTTTTACTTGTCACTAGGGTCACAAGGGATCTGCACCAGGTGGAGGTGGGTGTTGTGGGGGGTTCGGGGAGCTTTCACCAGTGCCCGTGGTGGCTGCAGCACAGCTCAGTGACAGCTGGTCAGTGAACTGAGCAGAGGCAAGAAAAGGGGGCTCAAGGCCCGATTAGCACCATGGGAGGGAGAATGAGAAGGATTTTGGAAGGGGAAAGGGCCAGGCAGAAGAGCACAAGGCTGTGATGAGGGTGGATAACCATCAGAAGAGGCTGAGCTCCAGCGTGGCGGGAGGAACAGCAGCACGGCAGCCCGTGTGTGGGAGAGGGGGAGCAGGAGCAGCATGAGTGTGTTATGAGGCCACAGGGAAGACACAGCTGTCAGCCACAGCCCTGCAGAAAGGCATGAGAGGGATCAGCAGGGGAGACACACATGGAGTTTGGTTTTGGCCAGCCTGAGAAAAGCAGGCAGCCATCCACCGTGCAGCTTATGTGGGATGAGCGAGGCTGGCTGGCAGAGGGAGGAAAGAGGTCCCTTCTGGGGCATTTCTCACCTCAGATGGGTGAGCTGGGTCCAGACCAACACAGCAATCCATGACCCTGAGGAAAGGAGGCTGCAGAGGAGAGTCTCATGTTTGGGCAGCAAAGGGGCAGGGGAAGGCACTGAATCCAGCCAGGAAAGAGGGAGACCTGTGTGACAGGGCTTTGGGTAACCTGGTCTGCTGGAAGATGTCCCTGCCTATGGCAATGGGGTTGGAACTAGGTCATCTTTAAGGCCCCTTCCAACCCAAACCATCCCACAACTGTATGTGGAACACCATCAGTCATTAGCAGCTCCAGAAATGCATTCCTGTATGCCAGCCTTGAAAGGCACAGAAAGCAGCTGTGGCAAATCCTGACACCACCTGCAAACAACAAAGTCTCCTCCTCTTTCTTCCATATTCATGTTCTGAGGGGCTCAGAGGCTGGCAGTGTGCCTGCCTGGCAGGCAAGGCACACAGCACCACAGGCAGCCTTCTGGAGGTGCAACCTGCCTCCCACCCAGCCCACCCAAAGCAGCATCCTCCCTTCCCAATCGCCTTCCTTACAGACTTGCTCCTTGTTCCTGTCACCTCAGCACACCTGGCAGAGCATCTTGCTCCACAGCTCACCCCAGCAGCATGAACTAAGTGTCCCCAAGCCTGCCTGGCTGCTTGTACAGCCTTTCCACACCAGCCCAAGGCCCCATACCCACCCAAACTCTCCTGTCACACCCCATGGCAGGCACAACGGAGCCCCAGCACACTGCTCTTGCATCCCTGTCACCTTGGGGTGGGTGACAGAGCCAGTTCTCCCCACACCTGCACTCTCAGATAGCAATGCCCTTGCCCAGCAAGGAGACAGAGACACAGGCTGAGTGCTGCATGTGTGAGGGAAAGCAGACTGCTCAGCAGGGCACCAGCCCTGAGCAGGTTGGAAGAGATACTGTTCATGCCAGTAGGCTCAGACAACAAGCCCTGGTGGCATAACCACCTAAATGAGGTGCATAAATTTAGGGTATAGCCGCCTAAATGCAAGGCCTCCAGAGCTACACACTTTTTCTGCTCTGTGTGTACACCCCTATGGTTACAGTCTGCTGCTAGTCCAAGGACTGTCACTGTTCCCAGGTTTCTGTTCTGTGTAGTAGATAATACATAATGGCTTAGACCCACAGTTTTCCTGTGCAAGTGTGTGTTGGGAAGCACCTAGAAACTGTTATACAACATCGAAATATTCCCAGAAGGACCCTCTGCAGTTGGTATGACTGCTACTTTGTCAGACATCTAAGCAATTTCTTGGCCTGTGCGCCCCCCACCTCCCCAAAAAGCCTCCAAACAAATCCCAGAGCTGAATCAGTTTCCTCTCTTTAGAGGCTCCACTAAGTTTTTTTCCTAGGATTTCCATTTTCTCTACTTCTTTTTCTTTAAAAATATATAAATAGTCACATCGTCATATGAGACAAGTAGAGACTGACTCTTATGGGTAAAAAACAGATGTTTCCCAATCTTCCCTAACAAAGTAATATTTTATATATGGCTCTTCAATGGATTTATAGCCAATGAAGGGATGTTACAACATTAGCTCATGGAGGGGGTGGGTGATAAAAACTGGAAAGGAAGAGCCAGACAAGGAAAAAAGAAGCTATCCAGAGCGCTGCAATTGGAGAAGCATGACAAATGGGCAGCACAGTTTTAGAGGGCTTCGACAGCAAGGCAGATTGCCTGGCTGGGAGTGATTGTCCACAGCTGGAGCATCGCAGAGACCATCTGGTATTTCTTAAACATGCTTTCCCCAGGTGATCCAATTCTTGGAGTGGCCCAGCAAAGAGAGGAAAAAAAGGCCTGCAAGTCGCAGTCCCATTTCCAGAGTTCCCCTAATTAGTTAATAGAATTACATTTGAATGGTTTCAGTTTCTCCTACAAAACCTTTGTTTTTGCCACCTTTTCATCAGAGGAAAAAAAGAAAATTTAAGCTCATGGAGGTTTTCACTCCTTTAAGAAAGTCAGTGATTGTGTCTCTTGGCAAAGCATTCCAATATAAAACTTAATGAAGTAAAGAGAGATCCAAAATTTCTTTTGAACACCTTGTAACCTCACTTTTCCCCCACCACTTTTAGCTGCACAAAGCATGCATATCCAGAGCTTCTCACGTTACTCTCCAACCCCCATGTATCCATCCCCAGTATGAGCCTCTGGAAAAGCAGAGCATGGACTGCATGGGGGACGCCAGGACTCAAGGGGCTCTTGCTTACAGGATTTTGACCCTTTTCTTAACTTGGAAAAAGTGTTAAAGAGTTTAATTAACTGTGCATGCCACACAGTCCCATCTGTGGAACAAGGAGGGATGGCAAAGAAGCAGTGCAACAATATTTGCTGCTGTCCTTGTGTTCCCCATAAGGCAGCCCCTTCCAGAGCCAGGAGCACTGGGAACCAGCTAACGAAGGAAAGAGCAAGGGGTAAATAATGAATGAAGGGACAGATGGGAAAAGGGTTAGAGCGAGCAACCGGAGAAGCAGCCCAGGGAAGCAAGCTGCGTTCCCAGCAGCAGGCAGTGCCCCGGGAGCAGCGTGGGGCAGGAGCAGGGTCCGGGCACAGGGATGAGATGATCCCGCCGCTCCTGCCAAGCCAGGCTCACCAGCCGTGCCTCCCCCCTCCTCCTGCTTTCTCCAGCAGTTACCCAGCCACAAAGCTTCCCTCTGTCAGATGGATCCTGCACGCCACAGTCCCACACCCCGGGCTGGGAGCTCCTCAGCAGCTTGCAAATACCACCCCGGTATTTTCCACAGGGAGCAAACACACAGAAATGGTGGCTGGAGGGATGAAACCAGCAACACTCCTACGACTGCAGCAAAATGAGTTGCTATGTCACAATTTGCCAGAGAAGTTTTTAAAAATGCTGAGGGCTCACCAGGCACAGAGTTTCCTGCCCTGTCCACATAGGCATCCACCTTCCCTGAGTCTGTATTTGAGCAAAGCTAGTGGGGTCGTAATCCCAGTCAAAAATACATACATAAGATGCTTCAACTTCTTCAGGCTGAAAAAAAATCTAATTAAGTTAGAAGAAAATACTGGAAAAAGAAACCAAAGGGATGTCTGAAGGGGATTTTGGTTGGGGGGTTTTTGTTTTGCTTTTAGGTGATGGCTAAAGTCAGCATATTCCACCATTATACTGGAAGGGGATTTTGGCAGGAAACCCATCCTTATTCAGTGGTATAGATAGCAATAACAGAAGATAATATAACCCATGATTGTAATCCAAAGAAATAGCAACCAACTGCAAATTACAACGTATAGAAAATTAATGCAGTATTTAAAAAGCATGATGAAAAAATTCATGCCTTTCTGAGTTATGAGTGGAAATTTAAATATAGAGAAAAGAAGGGAAACGAAGAGACATAGCTGTGCTCTTTTGTGCACATGGTAAAATTATCAGTGTAACTACAAAAATATACCTATAGGCACTCTGTAGTTATGAAAAAATATGATGATGATTTAATCATAAGAGGATTATATACATCACCATTTACTGATGACCAAGACATGAATTAGATAACATCTGCTTTAGATAAACACTATTAAATCACCCACCCTGGATAATTTGCACCTCCAAGTGCACTAAGGAGATCTCTGACCTGTTGATACTAATTTTTAATAAATCTTGGAATGCCGAGTAATTCTAGAAGGGTAGGTGAGCCCTAACCCCATGCTGGGGTTTTGGCAGGACTTGCTGACCTAAGGACCAGCAGCCAGTCAGGCTGACAGCAGAACTTGACAGAGTAATTAAAAGATAATATGAGAATCTAACAATAATTCATTATATTCATGTCTCAGCTAATTACTAGCCAGCATATGTTGTACAGCATCAAGTCCTGTCTAACTGATTTAACAGCTTGGTTTAAGAACTTGCATTAATAGAAGTAATTTGGCATAAGTAGATGGACAGAAGTGGCTAATGAGACAAAAAACTATCCATTGTTTGCTTCCCATCCCACAGGACGCAGTGTTTTTACCAATCACTCAGATAAATACAAGATCCTTAGAGGCAGCTTGCAGATAGCGCAAATGAAGGTTAGTAAATAACGAACAAAACAGCCTTCACTTATCCTGTGATCCAGTTTGTATGGCTAAATGGCCACCATCCAACCAAGCGTGCTTTCGTTCAGCCAAGCACAAGATAATACACGTACGGGAAAACAATACAGGGCTTGTACCTCTGGGATGGACAGGTCTGTCCTGCGTGGCCACAGGACCACGGAGGAGGTATGACAGGACTTAGGCAAAGTGAAGCTTGAGGAGCCAAATTTATTCAGCCTTTGAAAGAAAAATCCACAAGGCTTGAGTGCTGCATGTAGGCATTGTGTTAGTGTGGGAGGAGAAGGGGGTTCTAACCTGGTGGTCAGAGGCAAAGCAAGCTCCAGGGTTGAAAGTCAGAGTTAAGCACAGTGCTGGCAAGGAGAAAAAGTAACATTAGCCCAGCTGAGGAGGAGAAACATCACACAAAAAGCTCTGGATGATCTTGGGGCCCGGCATAAAAGCAGAGGGTGAAACTCAGTGGTACAAAAGGCAGGTATAAAAACAGCCAGGTAATGTAAGACTGGAAGGAGCCCAGACACTGGCACACTGGGGTCTGCTTTAGGCTACAAAACCAGGGAGATCGGAAGCATAGGCTTATTGGGAGCATCTGAAACACAAAACCTGCTGGTAATTAGGGACCTTTAACTGCCCACACATCTGCTGGGAAAGGAAGACATCAGACACTGCCTTGCTTCAAGTTCCTGGAATGCACCGACAAAAAAAAATTGGTGAAAGAAGCGACAGGAACAAAACTGGGAAGGAGTCTCCTTGAGGTTTGATTCTCACCAGCAGAGAAAAACTGGGGAAAGCCATGAAGGTGGAGAACACCACAGGCAGGGAAGCCCAAAACGAGTGTTTGTACTTGTTTGAAAAAGAACAGGAGAGAGTGGCAGAATAAAAATAGTGCTTTGTAAGGACAGAGGCTTCAGCAATCTGAGAGGGCTGGCAAGTGAGATTTTACTCCAAATGAAAAGGGAGTTTGGGAAAGACAGTGTTTTGTAAACACACAGCAAGATAAGGGAACAGATGTAAATTATCTTAAGGCAGGGGTACGATTAGGGTAATCCACAGGCTCCCCTGTGGCTTGAAGCTTGCAAAGGAGAAATGGCAGCTCCATCAGGCTGATGTGGATGAGCACAAAGGAGCAGCACCAGGACAGAGGGACTGAGCGAAGAGCCCAGTGCTGCACAGAAACTGCTCCCTGCAGTCAGCACCAGCGGTAACCAGGAGACATTTGATAACTACATCAGTGGGAAGAGACAGACCAAAGAGTTCAGCACCTCCTGAGGAGGGAGAAAAGGTTAATAGATTGCTTTATGACACTGAACAAGCCACAAGCCCTTCCAAAGCTATTAGTGCGTGTCAGCCCTCCCCCTCTTCCACCAAAATCTGTTTTCTGTTAGGTTTATGTGTTTTCTTTATTCTCTACACAGCACCCAGAACTGGCTGGTTCTGGTAATGACATTACATATTATAATGTACGTATAACTGCTAATTTTAAGATTTGCAATTTATAAAATGTCTTCTCTGTGCGGCTAGTTTAATTGGACAGTAAATTGAATTTAATAAATCCTGAACATGTCACAAGAAGCCATATTTCCCACAGTTACAAAAATAATAACCAAATCAGATAATGAGAAAGCCAAAGTGTGGCTTAACAGACTAGAGGGTGTCACCTGAAAAAGAGATTCACCTTCATGACCTCTCTCACACACACACATGCTGTCAGCACAAAACGAGTTGTGAAACTACTAATTAGGGTAAGAGAAGGCAGGGGATCCCAGGGGTTTGGCTCACAGCTGTCTCAGGAAGCAGAGGTATAAATTGGGTCAGAATTTCACAATAGTCAAAACCCACAGAGTTAAAGCAGGAGTGCTTAATGCTTTTTTTGGTTCAGACTTCACGAAAAGAAGGATAACGTGAGGACCAAAAAGTTAATGCAATTAAAAGAATCAGAGTAGAAAGGTAATGTATGAAAACTGCAGAAGTCTGATGTTTTAAAATAGGTGGAGGTCCGTCAGCAACTATCTGCAGGAATTCCTGGAAGACGAATGAGGTTCTAAAAGACCAGAAAAAGGAAAATATAGTGGCTATGTTCAACAGGCTGAAAAACCAAGGAAATTGCAGGCCAGCCAACATAACTTCAATTCCTGGAAAAATTTTGAAAGAAATCATCAAACAATCCATCTGCAAGGAAGGGCTGGAAGTAATAGCCCTGCCATGTGAAGGCAACCTGACTTCTCTTTGATAGAGCAACGAGGTCTCGTGAGTGAGATAGAGGCAACAGATGTTCTGTACCTTTACTTTCTCAAGGCTTTGCCTCCAGTTTTGTGTAACATTTTAATTAGAAAATTAGGAAAATAGAGTCTAGAAGAAATTCCATGTGGGAAATGCACAGCTGGTTGGGAAATGGTACACAAAATTGCAGGCATGAACAAGCAATATTGTAGAAAAAAATCCATGATTACACAGACAGAAGTGTCACGTACCAGGTACACGAAATAACCCTGCTGCTTTTCTCAGTCAAGAAAGGCCTCAGCTACAATATTGGTCTCGTTTCAAGGCAATGCACTTAAAAAATATCCCAGACCCAGTGGAGGGAGCCCAAGGGACTCCAACAAAACCCAGAGCCACAAAAAAATTGTAGAGGGTTGAAAGGGATCTCAAGATGCAGAATCAGCTACATACGTGTCATTCAACTCGAAAATAAAATGGACAAGAGAAAAGAGCAAATGAAAGGCAGTTGTTCAGTGCAGAGAACAAAAGTCTTCAGGGAAACATGATAACAAGCCTCAAATATGTAAAAGATTTCTGCAAAGAGAAAAGGAGTGCTATAAGCTGTTCTCCATGTCCACGGGGAGAGGACATGCCATCATGGGCTTAAACTGAAGCAAGAGATTTTAAAATTACCAACTCCGTGATGATATAGCTAATTACACCCCAGAGCCGACTGCCGAGGGAGGGTACATCCCTGCCATCACAGAAGGTTTTAAAATAAGCATAAAGCCACCTCCTTTAAAGCCACCATCCATCAACAGTGATGTCCCCACAGCCTGGGCAATGCTGGTGCCTGGCAGCTGAGCCCCAGCAGCCTGCAGGCTTTACATGGGCATGCCCAGGAAAACAATATATTTCAGCTACAGCAAACACCCTCAGAAGGCTGTGTAGTAAAAACAAACAGCCACTTTGTTTCAGAATGAGCTCATATAAACAACTGATAATGGCACAAAACCACTCAGTTACCCGAGATTGTTTTCCAAGATTTATCCTTCCCAGGACTATTCCATTGGATCTGATCCCAAGATCTCAGAAGACACCTGCAAACTATCCTCAAAAGGTTGGCACCTCTGCTGTCATTAACTGTGGGCTTGGTGCAGAGAGTGATTTAGTGACATTTAGTCCCTTCCTCCCAGGAAAGCCTCCAGTGTTTCTCAGCAGCTCTCTCTCCCCCTCTTTCCCTCAGGAGTTGATGATATTATTGTGTTCCCTTTGCTGACAGGACTTCTCCACCAGTACCCCAGTTGTGCTATTGAAGTTGACAAGTTCTGGGTAACTCTTTTCACTGTGCTTTTTTAGCTTTGAATGCCACTTTGTTTTCCGTGAAGGGTCCAAACCCCCCAGAGTTTGACTTTCCAAGTGTACCAGCTGGTCACACAAAAGCTATTGCCCCTTCCCAGCCACCCTTCCCCAAGCAGACACCAGGTACAGATTTGCCATGGAAAAGGCTAGAAGATGCCCTCTTGAGGTCCTTTCTAGATCTATTTTGTACAATGCTGTGGATAATGTGTGTGATATGATGGACAGAAGGGCAGAGAGGTTGATCCAAAAGGCACTCCCAGCCTGTTACACAGCCCAGGGCACACCCTCCTTGAAGGGAAGCTGGAGAGGCAGAGCAGTGCAGACCCCCCTGTGCAGCACCAGTAAAACAGCTACGATACACATCACTGCTGGGCAGACCACGGGACATTGAGGTTTCTGATCCCAAACAAGATGCCAAAGAGGCAAGGAAGCTGCACTTACCTTTGCCACAACCCTGTCAGGTACCACCTCACAAGGTGGCCCACCCTCCAGTCCCGTGCAGTGAGGTGTAGCTGGGGCATAAAACCCATCCGAGGAAAATTCCAGCAAAAATAGCCAGAGTGGCCTCACTGCCTGGCAGCACAGGCACCAAAAGCACACCCTAACCCTAACCCTAACCCAAACCCTAACCCTAACCCAACCCCAGGCCCTGCTTCCTACACACACCCTGTTGCAAGGGCAGCCTCTGAGCCACGGTTCTGTCAGAGCCAGCACTCCATGGGCTGAGCCTCAGGCCCTACAAACATGTCCTGCTCAAGGACCACTGTCCCCCAGAGCCACAGCATTCAGCAGGAACCACAGAACCACCAGGGGAGGTTCACAAGTGCAGGAAACTCACATGTCACAGGTGCTCAGCCTGAGCCCTGTGATTCCCTGCCAAAGGACAAGTACAACTGGGGTTCTCACTTTGGGGAAAAGCAAGAAACCCATTTCTGTGGGATAGTATCTCACTAGCAAGCTCTTCACACAGACACACTGTCCTCATCTCTGCTCTGTGCCTCCCACGTGTTCTGCAGTAGCCTCACATAAACTCTGCTGCCTACCCTGCCTTGTTCCACTCATGCCACATTACACAACCCCTTGTGAAAAGGGGGTGTGCACTCTGTCACCACCATCACACACCCCAAACCACTTACCTTGGGCAAAAGGGGTTGGCTGATAACACCTCCAAAAGTAGACTTCCTCAAGGAAAAAACCTCACAGAGAGATCACAACTGCTGTTTTGGCAGAGTTTAAGCTAATTAGTGATGGGGAAGTGGGATGCCAGTGTAAAACACCTGATTGCAGTGTTGGACACAGAGGGTGAAATGCACTCTTCAGCAGCTCTCAGCTCTGCTCCTGTCAGCTCCATCTGTGTTTAGTCCTTCCAGTCTCTCTCAGTGCAGTGGGCAGTGACACTGATAACAGCCTCAGCAGTGTGTGCACATGTGAGGAGGGTCTGCCCCCTTAATCTCTGCTTTTAGAGGCTGTGCTCTATGATATTACAGGATGGAGAGCTCCCACCACACACCTTCCAGCCTCCTCACTGGCTTCCCAGTGCAGATGTGGTGTGGCAGGACAGGCCAGAGAGCTCTCATCATCAGTCTCTGGATGCAGTGAAGTCATCTGTGTCACACTTTCAGGGAGAAGGTACAGCAGAAAATTGTTTCTCTGGGTTTCAGAATGAGCAGTGGGACACTGTTTTGTTTCCTCTGGATGGGGAATCCTATAGGGAAATCCTATAGTCCATGCTTGTTTCTTGGGAAGCCTCAGTTGCACCTAACACTTCGTGTGAGTACAGGAGGGGCCAGTTTTTCACATGTGTCTATTGACCTGAACAGTTCCCTCTTCCACAGGCTTAACAGGCTTTACTTGGGAACAGTGCAGAAGCCTGTGGATGTCCAGTCTCTTAAACTACAAATGCAGTGCACTGCCCCAGCCCAAACTGGCACCACAGGTGGAAGAATTTGGGTTTATTCCATTGAAGCCTGATGCTGCCCCACTCCCCACACTCAAATCTGCACACACACTGCCCGGGGCCGTTCCTCACACCTCACCTGCTGCCAGCCCAAAGCTGTGCTTTCCGGCCCCCCCCACCTCCACCCGGCCCCAGGACTCCAAAATGACCTTCCTGTCACCTGAACATTTCTTCTGAGGGCTGCAAAGGATGGGAGCTGCTGTGACAATTGCAGCTTCTAATGCCCAGCTGATACAAAACACAAAAAGGATCGCTGCTTGCTCTGTGAATGTTGAAGGAGAAAAGAAGTGTTTCTAGGGAAAGATTCCTTCTCCTGCCTTGTCCCAGGGCGGGCTGGGCCCAGGGAGCTGGTTCCCAGAGCAGGGCAAGCAGTGCTGTGCACTCCCCCCTCTACCACGGACTGACCTGGGAGCACGAGAGATGCTGATCAGCAAAACGAGATATCCATCCCCGAGCATCACAGGGAAACAGCAGAGACTAACAAACCTCCAAACATTTTACAGCATTTAAATAGCACGGTCACAGATCAAAGGCAATTGCTCATGTCAGGGAGGCAGGCTCAGTAAGCCTGGAAAGATCTCATACAGAAAGCAGAGGCAAGATGCAAGAGCAAGCCTGCAGACAGGAGCCGAGGAAGGCTCGACGAGAGAAACCAAAGTGGTCTAAGCCAGAGCCTCACATGTGTTCCTGGAGGAGTGAGAGCCAGAAAGACTGCCTGGTTTCACTCAGTCTCAGTTGTGTCTCAGCACAAAAACACACATTTCATTTTAAGACACCCTCTTACCTTGGAGTACCTGCTGCTGTGAGCAGCTTAAATCCCAGTATAACACAGCCCTGCCTGATGCCTGAAATAAGGAGCACTCTGGGAATTACGTGCAACTGGTGAATAGATTTGGAAAAGCCCTCAACTTACATTGATGCCACAGACTTCAGATTCATGCCCTGCACTCTAAGAGCTTTCATTCCTAAACCCATGAGGGTACTGCTTAAAAGTTTGTTGGCAGAATCCATTGCCCACATTTGCAGGAAGAGTGGGAGGCCTGAAAGTCTTTCAAATTGTTCATGTAACTATATTGCCTGTGAGGAGGAGGAGAAAGGGAATGGGACTTTTTATCCAGACCACTAAAGTGGTAGTGGCAGTGACATGGGAATAAAAATGCCACACAGTAGTATTTCTACTCTCAAGCTCTCCTAAAGGAGCTATCCCATCATAAAGCATCTTTATTCTCATATGACTTTGGGCAAGATAGTCCATTTACATTTTTTGGGTACAACTGAAGAACTGGCAGTAGTAGGAGCCCTCTCACACAGAGGTGTGGGGTTCAGTATTGCTCCAGTCTGGGTTGGGCACTGGAGCTCATCCACAGCACGTGCACTGCATGAGGCCAAATGACTCCTCCATACAGACCCCCAGGGGGAATCCCTGGGCTCAAGGATCCCATGGATACTCCATCCCTGCAAACTCGCTCCTTCACTAAGAACTCCCTAAACCACATCTGCATTCTTGCTCCTGCACCTTGCCTCATGACCTGGGGACTCCCTGTAGCACTGCACAAACCCACTGTGAAGAACAAAAAGAAGTCCTCAAGCAAACTCTGTCTGATTGAATTTTGAAGGTAAGAAATGTCCTTCTTCAACAGATGTACAACCCCCTCTACCCACCCCAAACACCAGATCCATCACAGAGAAGGGAAATATTTACACAACTTAGTAGAGTTCCAGTTAAATATTATGCTTAGCTGTCTAGAGACCATGTTCTCAGACTATGTCTATGAAATAAAAGATTAAACTTCATAACAATTATGAAGTTGCTCTGCTCACATTCAAAGGGAGTTAAAGAACATTAAAATAGTTCTTTGGGTAATATTCTGGTGAAATTGCTCTCTCCACCCTGGAGAGTTGGAGCTAAAACCTTCTGAACTATCCTGTAAACACACTTGGTAAGGCTAAGAGCTAAGCTGATAACCAGGTAGCACCTCTGCTCTGCAGGTTCTGTAAAAAATGTGAGCAATGCCAGAGAGCTTTTGAAGCAGCAAGGGAAGGAGGATAGGGGAGAGCAGCTTCACTTCTCAAGGGAAGTTTGTTTAGTGGAAAGTAAGCAAGTTGTCAGGGGAAAAGCTGACAATGTTGATTCCAGCAGTTGTACTGGGAATAAACAGCCAAGTGGATTACGTTACAGAGAATGAGAAACGGCTCTGAGGATCCCATTTAAATGCTGGGCCTTCAGGAATGATGTGATTCAGCTACACTCAGGGCCCCGACAGCCAGTGACCCCTGGGCTGAGCCTTTCGGCAGTGCTGGTGTCACCATCCAGCCTCTGTGAGGTCCCTGAGTGCTCCAACACAGCTGATGTCCCCAGGAGAGGCAGAGCTCACTGGTGAGGATGCAGACCCATGCTGGCTTCAAGGCAGGGGCTGGGCACTGAAATAGGGTGGCAGCAGAGTGGGGGAGGCTGTGCAGGACTGGTTTGCCTCTCCCAGCCCAGCAGCAGGGGAGGGCTACCACGGGCTTTGCCATCTCCTCCCCAGACAGAGCACAGGGCCCTGTCTCCTATAAAAATAAGATGCCTGCCTGCCTTTCACAGGAAAGGGACCTGTCAAGAGGAGAAGGGGGTCTCATTTGATTTATTAGTCTCTTCCTCCTTCCCATCATCTGTGGCTCATCCAGCTGTAGTGATAACAAGAAGAGATATGAGAGGACCCTCTTGGCTGCTGGGATACCATCCTTCTGCCCACTCACTGCCTGAAGACATCAGTCCTTTACAAGCACCATTAAATGTGTATCCAAAGTGTGGCAGTCTCCTCCATCGAGATTCTATTCCCTGGATAATACAAACAGTTGCCAGAAAAAGAGTATCCTCTCGTCTCTGTCTAGGCCATTATCCCTTTATATTTGCTCTTTAATATTTACTGGGTTCACACAAAGTGCATGCTCTGGAAAGAAAAAAAATCAGCTGCAGCTTAAAGGACTCCAAATTTAGTAATTGCTGCAGCCCCATCGACGTGAACAGTTAGCAGGGAGATTTCTCCAGCACTTCACATGCCGTGGTATTCTGCTTAGGTCAGACTGTAGAAAATGTTCTGTTCAGGGGAACCAAATCTGGAGTGTTTGCATAGGTGCCAGCTGCAGAGGCCTTATGAGTCCACCTCCAGTTCCTGCTGGTCCTTTCCCTCCCAATACCCAGTAACCTTGGTAGGAAACAGAGGCAGCCAGAGAGATGCTGGTTCATACAGAGGCGAGGAACCCGAGGGTTTTAACACACCTGTGAGTTAGCAAGAACTGGACCCAGCTCCTGGCTCCAGAGCTGGTCTTGCAGCCTTACCTGTTAGTGTGAGGTTGCTGTATGTGTTTGAAAACTGCTCCTTTAACAAAACCAAGTGCATCTGAGCTGCCTTTTCCCTCTGTAGCTCCAACATTATGTCAGGATGCTGGGCGATCTTACAGCCTTTCTGCTTATCCAGGGCAATGTCGCTGCGAACAATGTCTACAGCAAAAGGGAAAGAAAAGAGGAGATGGCCAAACCTCAGCTTCCATTTTCGCCAGATGCTTGGATCAGCTCCAGCCATATGACAGTCACACAATCACCACTCGGCAAGAGCAACCCAGCAAAAACATCCAAACCCCTTGGATCCACCTATCAAGTGACCCTCCCCAGCCCAAGTCTCCTTTTCTCCCACACACAGCTCAAGCTGTATGCTCACAGAACCTACAGACCCCTCCATCCTTTACCTGCCTTGCTGTTGCTCTCTTACAATGCTGACCCCTCCCTTGCAGGAGAGTGAAAAAGTTTCCCAACATTTATATTACAACTCTGTTACATGTGTATTTGACACTAAATAATGGGAAAAGACTAAATCCTTTTCCAGTAACCCCTGGCTTCCACTTAACCTTGCCTGTCACAGAGGTGATGAAGAAGGCTTGTTCTCACCTTGTTTATCCTCACTGCAGCTATCACAGGTCAGCATGGCTTATGACTCTGAACAAGTGTCTGTATCCTTCTAATGCCTGACATTCAGGAGGCAGAAGGATTATTCAACAATTGTTTTCTCTTCATGTGAGCATTTTCTAAGCCATATTGTGAGACAAGAATATTATATTCCCTAGCCTAGAACTACTCACCTGCTGGGGAAAGGGAATGATGGAGTAGCAAGGCAGACCAAAAATCAAGTAAGATCTGGCAATCTAAGCAGAAGGTGAGTGGTGCAAACCAGTCCTTGCTAGGTCCCTTATGAGTTTAATAAACTCTGTAACATGTTCAGATCCACAGGCACCAGATGTCTTTGTCTATTTCTTACAAAACCTCGGGTGGCCAGCTCTGATAAGCAAGGATTGAAGCTGGAATTCTTCCACCCCATTGCATAAGGACACTTTGCCTCACAAGGCTGATCTTTTCTTGGTTCAATTCCCATCTAGCTAGAAGCTTGTTGTCAGAAGAGAGTCACACCTTGCTCCACACACACTCTCCAGCTCTTTTATTGTTAAACACATGGAGAAACACCAAAGTTGCTTCCAAAAGTCATGCTCCTGTTTCTCAGGTTCAGCAAACTTAGGTTCAAAGCTGTGCTATATCTTGGGCTGGCAGGGAACTGCCTCCAAACATGTGGTGGAGGACTAGAAGCCACATTATCTTCCTGTCTCTGAGCCTCATCCCGGAGTCACAACACTTTCCTGCCTGGGCTGTGTTCTACCTCTTTTCTGTGCAGTTTGGGATGAGTAGAGCTTCTCTAAAGGCTGTCTAAACAGACTGCTCAGAACAGCAATGTCACTAAAGCACCCATGGTCTGTAGTCAGCCATGAGAGTCCTCTCCTCCACCCACAGCCAGCACTCAGGAGTGGATACTGGGCAGCATCCAGATACCATGAAAATATGGTTCAATATTTCTATATCCAGCACAAGGGCATCAGTGAGATGGAGGAAGAGGAAGGACTAATGCTCCTTTGCAGCTAATGAGCATGGACTCCCCAACTGTGTGCTTTACTGCCCATTCTCTTGGGTAGGCACTGAGTGAGACTTGGGCCTACCCAACCTTTGCCCAGATATTGAATGATAAAATCCTGAACCCCTGTTGTGTGAAATATTTGGAAACTGAAGATTGAGAAACACAACCCAACATCTGTGCCACACGAGAAAGACTATTGCTACCATGGGCTGCTGGAGTCACCCAAAGCCCATGACCTTCGTGGGTGATGGATTTCCCTTCCTACAGAACTGAAGGCAAGACTTGTACATCCCCCACCCCCAAGGAAAAATGAAGCCAAACACATCAACGAGGCCCTGAAGGAGGAGAAAACTGAGAGGCAGACAGATTTGAAACTAGATGGTCAACACACTGTCTGCAATTCTCTTTAAACTGCTGTAAGGGTGTCCAGGCTGGGTCAAACCAAGTTTGGACGACTTCTAAAACCCAAACCAGGGCAAATGTAGACCCATATGGCAGATCCACTGGCTCAGAACCAGGGTCAGGGGCCAGCACCTTGGAGGGTGCAGGGGACCATGGCAGTGGGTCCTGTTTGACACGCATCTTTGGGGACACAGGGATGGCTCTGCACGCACTGTCAGCAGGGCCTGGGACAGAGGGCAGGCCCAGGAATGAAGAGCAGGAGCAGTGTTTTGATAAAGCTGCTGTGACAGGGATTGCCACCAGGATGTCAAAACACATGCAGACAAATCTGGAAGAGTGTGGGGAAGGCATGCAGGGCACAGAATTCAGAGCACCTGATAGTTATCTTCATGGGGTTCTCTGGGAGCTGCCACTGCAGACACTCAGGAAGCAGAGGCAAGACGTGCAAGATCCTGTCTTCTCAGACTGGTGAGGGACCCAAGGAACTTGCCCAAGACCTAAAGATGGAGGTGGACCCCACAGTCATTACAACTCCAGCTGAAACTGTGGGCACATGTGTGGGATATGGAGCTCACCAAGGAGCTCAGTGCCTGGTGCTTCGTACTCCAGCGGGCTGTGCTCAGTGCAGGGAAGGAGGCAAAGGCACCTCAGACCAAGCTTCTGAAGGCTTAGGGGATTCTTAGCAGGAGCAACCCGAGGGACACCGACAGCAAGGAGTTCACAGCTTTCAAATCTTAAAAGGAAGAGACTGAAAAAAGACAGACGCATGGAAGCTAAAGAGGAGGATGGTACCCTGTAGGCTCCGGGCAGGGCAGCTCCGAGTGGGCAGGAGGAGAAGGGCACTCACTGCCTTCCAGAGCCTCGAGTAAAAAAAAAAAAAAAAAAAAAAAAAAAAGCGATAAACTGCAGAGCACGGGACCGAGCAGCTCCTGCCAGGAGTGCGAAAGAAGAACTCCAGATGCGGGAGGGCAGAGGACGCCGAGTGTTCCGGGGCGGCGGGCCGAGCCGTGCCCCGGCGGGCCGGGTCAGTACCCTGGCCAGCTCAGGCTGCCCGCACGAGCGGAATGGCGGGAGCACACCCGTGTGGCGGCCAGGTGAGCTGCGGCTGCCGGCAGCACCGCCGCAACCCCGGCAGGGCCCGCTCGGCACGGCCCCGCGCCCTCACAGCGGCGGGAGCGGCGGAGAGCGGGCCCGCAGAGCTCTCCCCTCGCCGGCCGCGGGGCCGGCCCAGCACACTCTTCTGCCCAGGCTGCTCTGGCCCCGAGTGCCGCACTCCGCCCTGGCCCCCGCCTCGGGATAGCTCCGAGGATTTCCCGCACGCCGCCCGTGGAGGCCACCGAAACCACCAAGGAAATGTTGAGGAACAAGTTAGAAAACACGCTTCAGGGTGGCACAACGGCAGGGATGCTTTTTCCCGGGTATCCCAGGAGCAGGTGGGCTCTACCAGCCCCCTTCTGTGGGTCACCTGCGCCGAGGGGTTTCAGTATTTCCCACAGGGCAGAGAAGTTCCAAGCTGAGAGAGCCCGAGGATGGGCACAGCACACAGAGACAGCTCCCAGCCAGAGCCGGGCTTCCCCTGCACAGAGGGAGCGAGCTCCTCCAGCCGAGAATTTACACACCGTCAGTGTGGCCGGGGTGCAGGCGACGTTCCCATGGCTCATGCCACCACCTGCCCATAGACAATTCCATTCCAGGAGCAGACACAGACTGCAGCTGGGCACCTCACCTGCCCATAGACAATTCCATTCCAGGAGCTGCTGGAGTCATGGAGCAGACACAGACTGCAGCTGGGCACCCGGAAGATGGCAGGAGCAAGGACAGGGCAGGGGGATGTGCTCATTGCCAGAGGGAGGAGTGACAGAAGGGTAAAGAGGAGGAGTAACTCATCTTTCTGTGTCTGTGTGTGAAAGGGAGCACTGCCCACAGCGATCACCGCCCCAGCAAAAGCAAGAGCCACCACTGCCATGGCAGCAGAACAAGCTGACTTTAGCCATCCTCCTCAGGGGACTGTTTCCTTCAGATTTCCAGTCTTGAAAAGTGAATTCAAAAGGGGGAAAACCCCTCGATTTCATTCCAACAAAACTGATCACTTTTCCTAGAAAATGGAATATTAGAAAATTATGTTAGTACCAAAATTAAACAGATGTTTAATGAGTGACCAGGCAAAAGTCTTACGATTTTCACATTGCTAAACTTGTAAAATGCCTACTTTTTAAATCAAAAAATTAAAATGCTTTTAAAAACAGGTTTATGCTGGAACTGTTATAAAATGCCCAGTGATTGTGAAATTGGGAACACAACTTTTATTTAGAAAGACAGAAGATTTCTCAAGCCACAAACTGCATCCTCATCATGTCTGTCTTTAATGGGCAAATTTTTGACACATTAGTATCATTCCTTTATTTTAGCTGGGAAAAATTCCCTGACAATGAGTTCCAGAAGTCATTTCTCACCATATTTTAAAAAAAGATCATATTTGTTCTTTTTATATGTAATAATTCCACTGGATGCTCCCTATTTCTTGTGTAATGAAAACAAGGAAATAATCATTCCCAAATTGTCTTCTCTGTGTGACACCGAGCTCATAGCATTTGTCACAATCTCTGTCATTTTTTCCAAGATGAAAAATCTCTATGACTGAAAGATATGACTTTGATCACTTCCATCATCCTACTCCTCACATATATATTCTTTACACTGATTAGTGTGTCAGCACCTAGTCTACTTATAGCATAAGAATGTTCTCAGCGATTGTTTCCAATTATTTTCTAATATCCCTATCATTAGATCTACTTTTTACTTACTTAAATGTATTCAGAGACCAATCCATAATAAATTCAGACATTTTCCTTGGATGCCAACTACTAATTTAGAATGGATAGTTGTACAAAAAGTCACATCTTTCCCTGTGCATGTAATTTTGCATGAATCACTTTTAATTCATTCCAAGTAAATGTAGCATGGAAAGAAGTGAAATTAACAAAAAATATGCAATTTTAAAATAGAATTTAGGATGCTTATTATAAACAATTAAATACATAATCACAGAAATCTTTTTATCTCACCAATACACAAGCAAATAGTTAACAAATCAGAAGTTAATTGTTTGATTGCACCACTTTCTGCAGTTATTGAAGCACTTTTCATGCATGATGATAGCAGAACAGTTTTTATATTAAAAAGAAAAAGTGGAGATAAACAGGCAATCTTTGTAAGTTTCTCCTGCTCAGGCTGTATCTGCCTTACCTTGTGTAAGGTGATTTCTACAATCTGTTTTTTTAAATTTATTTTTAATTTCTAAGGAAACAACTAAGCCCTGGGGCTCCTTGTAGAGGCAGAGCAGGTTGTAGCTCCTTCCCACGTGGTGCCTGGGAACTTGGGAGCAGGAGGCTGCCTCAGAGCTTATGGTCTGGCAAATCCCAGAAGTCCAAAGGACATCAGAGGATCTTCCCATCTTGGGGATGGAGCTCTTGCTATGCCTGAAATGCTACAGCCCTCTCTAAGGGGCTGTGTTTGAAACACTTGGAGAGTGAAAAAAAACAACTATTTCCTCTTCAAGCTCTGAAAGGACAGATGTCTAAACTGTCAAGGGACACACAGCAGACAGAAAAGGGGCCCTGGGTGACCAGAAACAGAAGATGATTCCTTGAATAAAGGAAAATTCGTTTGTTTGGTTTTACCAGGACAACAGGATGGTTCCCCATTCAGCGACATCTACTGCAGTTTTACGAGCTGGCAGAGGCAAAGGGACACTCCCAGACACGGGCAACAACGTTCCCTTTCTCTGGCTCAGGTATCCTCATACCCCATGATCATCCTCACAGTCCTGCTCACTAAATTCACAGTAAAGCTGTTGCTTTTTTTTTTTTTTTTAACTTGAAATAATTTTCTGCTGGCTCAGCAGAGGATCAGAAATGTGCCAGAGCCAGCACAAGGGAAGCCGCAGCAGAACAGTGCACAGATCACAAAGAAAGCATGGGGACCAACCCTTCTGATGGCAAAGAAACACGAGGTGAGATTTCCTGCCTTCAGGACACAGATTTGAAGGATTTAATCTGACCAAGACTGAGAGTGCTGCAGCCCATCTGCCTTCAATGCAGGCTTTCCTTGGCCAGGGCTGTCCCCTGCACCTCTGCCTGCTCACACAGCATTGATCAGTTTGGCAGCCGAGCAGGCTGAAGTGCAATCACATCTCCACCACCACGTTTTGGTCAGCTGAGATCCCTGTACTAACTTACCACAAAAACTCAGGCTCCAGGCATGGAAGAGGAGAGGAATATGCCAGAAGGGGCAGGAGAGTGGGAACAGCAGCCCTAGCTGGGGTCATCTCCAGCCCCTGTGTAACCACAGTTAAATCCTCAGGTCATTTAACACATCCTCAGGTCAATATAATCTTCCTTTCCACTCAGGCATGTTCTAACAGCAAGGCATCCTAGAAGACAATTGTGCAGTATGGACTGAGCAAGGGAGAAAATCTGTTCCCATGGCTAGACAAATTTTGAGGCTTAGACACAGTGTTGGGTACCTGAGGATGCCTGGAGGAATGGATCCAACACTGAAAGAATACACAGAATGCCAGCATTACACAGCATGATGCGAAATTTCCCACACTATACTGCCAAATCCCCTGACTAGCATGGAAGGCTTAAGAAACATGTCTTTGTAATTTTCTTTTTGTTGTAATCGAACATTTTTCCAAATGCTATCCCCTTAAAAAAAAATAAAAGTGATAAAGTAGATGGAAGCAACTTGCCAGCAATTAAAAGAGTATTTTTGAAATGTGTTGTCCATACACGTCAGCTCAGAAACTTCTTTGATGCACTACCTATAGCATGCACATGTAGTCCCTTTCCCCTCTCCCTCTCCTTCCCCACACAGGGACACACAAAGTGTCCTTTGGTCTCTTCTCAGCCATGCAAAGGCTACAAAAGTCTACAGAAGGCTGGGGCTCAGGAAGGAGAAGCTGTGCACTTGGGCCAACACATCTTTGAGGACTCCAGCTGTAACTCCTCTTTTTTCTGCTGGAGTCTTCCTTCCCAGCACATTTGCCCAGGGGGAAGCTACAGCAATGTCTGTGCCAGCCAGGCTGTCCAAAGCTGGTTTTGTGGCTTTAGGGTGAGAGGCAGCTGAGGATCACCCTGAAGATGAGGAGGCTCCACATTAGCCCATTAAACTCACACTGCAGCACCAGCAAGGGGCTTCCAAAATGGGCTCTAGGTTCAGGCACTGAGACAGCACTGCAGCACCTCTTGCTGATACAGACCAGGACTCCACACATGGAACACTCCAACACCAGGCTCCAGGACAGCAGGCAAGTCAGGTTTTAACAAACTCAGCCTCAGAAGAGGCTTTGTACCGACAACAAGCCATGCCTTTGCTCCAAAGAGGAGCTGCTCAAGCTTGTTTTTCTGGAAACCAGTGTTTCTTGGTGTCCCATTCCTCAGACCCAACTGGTCCTTGGCACATGTGAGGCAGCTGAAAGGACAGGCTGAACAGATTGCTTGCTAGGAAACCCAACAGCAAAAGGAGAAGCAGCCCTACTACACAGACTGAGCAGGAAACCTTACATCTTGGTACCTGCCATGGAATCAGACATGTGCAGAGAAACACATCTCCAGATAACAAAACACAACGCCGAGCACAGCTGGGGAAGAAAAACGAACTCAGCAGGGCACATACAGAGAAACACCATTTAAGGGAGGGAAAAGTCTCTCAGGCTAAAAATGTTACACCTCTTGATCATAAAATGTCAAAAAGTCTCTGGCACAGCCCCACCTCCTGGTACCACAGAGCCTGACACACATCAGACTGGGTTTCTGTTTCTAACAAACCTCAGGCTGGCCAATGCCTTATCCAAAGAGGGTGCACTCCAGGACTGACCACCCAAAGTCGGGGCTGCATGGGATGGAAGCCACCAGGCACGCAACATAGGTGAGGTGCTAATGTAATACATTAGATAACCTAATATTTAGCAAAGTCCAGGAGGTACCGAAAGCCATGCTGCCACAACAGAGACTGCACGCCCTCTGTCTCACCAAGAGCATCTACCACAGGCATCCACTGTCAGGAGCTGCCCTGTCAGGTGCTGACAAATCTGCCAGCAAGTGATGAAATTGCTGTGCCAGTTTTATACGCTGTCCTGAAGCAAATTGCCACATGCACCCCATTCATGGGCATCCCAGGCAGTAACCACAGAGCAGGCACCACTTTATTGCCTTTGCTGCCCAAACATGACCAGTTTAGACTGGGGTGAGGCTGTTCACACAGGCAAAAGAAAGATATCATACACCCCTGGTAACACACAATACTTCTGGTCTGTGTTTCCAGGAATAATCTGAACAAGGAATGAGTTACCCTGAAACCTAAAGGTGACACCTTATTTTAGGAAAACTAAGCACATTTTAGATACAAGTCAAAAGCAACTATTACTACCCTCAGAGAGCACCCACACTCTCTGTGAAAGAAAGAAGTGGGGAAAAATGGGTTCGTGAGCCAAAGGCAGGCCAAGCTATGAGCAATTTCCAGAAGGTGGAGGTGTGCACAGCTGGAACCATTTGAAAGGGAATAAAATACAATTTTAAGTGCAGGAGAAGAGTAAGATGAATCCCTGAGGAGGTCTGATAGTCAGGAAGGCAGAGCACCACAGAGAGAGAAAAAAACATCAAAGGGAACAGTGAGGAATACCTGATCTAAAGAGCACCAGGGTGGCAGAGGGGTTTACAGGATGAAGATCCCTGTACAGAGCTTCACTCCAACTCTAGCAAGCACGGTCACAGGGTCCATGAAGGATGATACAAAGCAGTCCTGCTGCTGTTGTGCCTCATGCCTGAGGGCCACACCAGCGTGGCCTGTGAGCACACAGTGGGGTGCAGCTGCCTGTGATGTGAACACCACTCACAGTCACTCACTTGTAACTGCAGTTCTCTGAGCAGTCCTGCACACGTGCCCTTCACCTCTCAGCCCTGCACTCTGTGGGTTGCTGCAGCTTAGAGGAACACAAGAAGTGCCTTTTCCTCCCCCTCTGTGCACAGGCCACAGGAGAACACAAGGCATGGGAGCACCCGTGGGGGCTGCAAAGAGAGCCCAGACTCTGTGGGCACAGGCCTGGAGTGCACCCACAGGCAAAAGGGGCAAAAGACAAACACTCAGAGCAGAAAACAACCAAACAGTCACTTATCACATCCCTAAAAATCACTAGGGTGCTGCATAACACTTTAAAACTCACTGATTTCTCTGTTAAATGTTTTCTGACATTTTTAACTAATCAAGCCCCCCAATATCTTCCCCGCTCCCATGCCATTATAAGAAATTTCAGAAAAGAGGTACTGGACATATAAAAGCCCATGGACATGGAAAACTACTTCAACCACCCCAGACAGCCTGGGGAGAAGGAAAGGTACCTAGCAGGATGCTTGTTGGCTTCCCCCATGCTCGGGTGCTGATTGCCATCAGTTTTCTGTGCTGTCTGTTGAAGCTGTAAATCCTCAGCAGCAAGAGCAAACTGCATGTCCTGATTCCAAGCAGGTCCTGGGTGAGCCACAGATGAGGGAACAAAAATGGAACCAGGGCTCCAAATGGAGAAGGTGGCTGCTCATACCCAGGACAGCAGGGCAAAGAGCTGTGGTGGCATCAGGATTTCATTTTGGAGATCTGGATTCCTCTAGTGAAGTACTTAGTGCAGCTTCAGCACAAAGGGATGTGAGCTACTAGCAACTCCAGCCCTTATCCAAATAGGGTGAAACTCCCTGACCCTGGAGCTTGCACACAGATCTTAAGAACAAATACGAGAGCTTTGCTTCCAGGCAGGAAATCCCTGTTACCACACCTTTCTGATTTACACCAATGCTTGATACACACCACATGTGTCTTCCCCTTCCTTCACCCACATGCACAATGGTCCTGTTCCATATTTAAGTGATGAAAAGTTAAGACCTGTGGTTACAACTTCTATGAAAAGCTTCATTTTGAAGGCTGCTACATTTCAATTTTATTGCCATGAGGAAAACTGGAAAAAAAAAAAGCCAAATATTTCAGTCCTTCCTTAACATGAAAGCTGTTGTGAAGACATTTAATAAGTGTAAGCTCTCTCCTGCAAGTTGTTGAAAAGTGGAAGGTGGGAAAATTTATTCTTACAAATGTTTTGTATGAGTCCCATCCACAACTTTATGCACGACACTTAATTACTACTGTACAAGGTGTCTGTGGCAAGTTTGGTCAGCATTTTTTCCCAAAGTGCATCTCAGCAGGCAAAGCTTACAACAAACCCTTCGACTGAGATTTGTTACAAGAAAAGCAAGGAATAACATCGGGATTGCCCCAGCTAGGAGAGCAAATGAAAGATGGAGCACAAAAACTTACCCACCTGCCTGCGTGTGGGAATAGAGGGACATTCATCTCAGAGATGTTATGTAGGGAAACAGCGGGAGTGAGAGCCATCAGAAAACTGGCAAATGCATCTGCTTTTTCCATTCAGGACTGCTGCTGACTAGATCTCTGCAAAATTTCCTCTGCTCCACAGACCTGCCCAGTGGGATCTGTCTGGCATTAATTGGCCTTCAAAATTACTTATGGAAAAATCTTAAGCTAATTTTTGTAAGTCGTTGAGTAAGGAAAAAAAAAAAAAGGGAAAAAAAGCAGCTTGTTTCTTTAAAAAAAACAAAACAAACTAAGCAAGAGAGAAAAATCAATAAATTCTTGCATGTGGACATCGTATTCTGCTTCTTAATTGAAATGCCTTAGGACGGAGATACAGCCCTAAATTTTCTACTCAGTTTCTTTGTGTGAATTACGGGCCGCGAAAGGTGAAAGCCTTTTGTGTGCCGAGGTCCGATGGGGAGAAGGGCAGACGGCGAAGAGGGGAGCAGCGGAAAGGCGGGGGCCAGGCGGTGACTTTGGAAAGGGCTCGGAGCGGGAGCAGCCCCGACCGGGCACCGGCACACCGGGACCGAGGGACAGCGGGAGCCCAAGGGGCTGCGGCGGCACAGAAAGGCGCACAAGGGCGAGTCCGTGCAAGGCAGGGCTCCGAGAGCCGCGGCAGGAGCGGGGCCGGGGCATCCCGGCGCTCCGATGCCCGGCCCCGCCCGGAGCCGCGGCAAAGTCTCCGCTGCGGCCGGCGCTGCCTGCCCGGGGCCCGGGGGCAAGGGGAGACGGAGAACGCAGCGGGGCGGGGGAATGTGAAAAGTCCCGCTCCCCAGTGCTGCTCTTTTGTTCCCGGCGCCCGACACCCGCCGAATCCCCCGGTAATGGGGGGAGCGAGCTCCGCCGCGCTCCTGGGCTCCCCTCCCTCGGGAAAGAAAGGGTACGGGAATTCTCCCCTGCCGGTGCCCGGGCGCGGCACGGCCCCGCCGGGCGCGGGGAGAGCGGGGCAGGCGGAGCGGGACCGCCCGGCTCCCGCAGCCCCCGCTGCAGCGCCCGCCCCCCGCCCCGGCCCCGGCGCTCACCGTCCTCGTAGTTCTTGAGGTAGTAGTCGGGGCCGGGCCCGCCGCGGCTCTTGGCCGGGTTCTTCACGTTGTGGAACTGCAAAAAGTCCGTCCTCTTGCCCGCGAAGCGCAGGAAGGCGGGGGCCAGGCCCCGCGCCAGGGTCACCAGCCGCCGGGAGCTGGGGAGAGGAGAGAGAGGGCTGAGGAAGCCGCGGGCCGGGCCCTCGCTTCCCCAGCACCGCAGCGACCGGGCCCACGGGGCTCGAGGTCCCGCCGTGCCCCGCCCGGGGCCGTGCGCGGGCCGAGCGGCCGCGGAGCNGGCCCGGAGGCCGGCGGGCCCGGCTCGCCCCGTCCTGCCGGCGCCCTCCGGACAAGTGCAGCGGCGTCCAGGAGGCAGAGGCGCTCAGCGCCACGCGGGACCGTGCCGCGGGCCGAGCCGCCGGGAGGGGAGAGGAGCGGGCAGGGAGAAAAGCGGGAGCCGTCCCGGCTGCGCTTCTCTCGCGCCTGCCCGCATCCTCGCCCTGCTCCTTCCCCGGCTGCCGAAAGGACCCTCGGAGCGGGCGTGCGGAGGAGACCCGCTCTCCTCCCCGACTTACCCAGCAGGGAGAAGGCTTTCTGGCCGTCCCAGCGCCTCCAGGCCGCGGCCGCTCCGCACCGCCGGTGGAGCCCAGCGCAGCTGCAGCCCGGCTCTGCCCCCGCGCACGGCTGGAAGTGCGGGGAGCGGAGGGCTCAGAAGACCTGGCCGACACCCGCTCTCTGCCCGTCGGGACCCGGGGAAGGCTCGGCTCGGCTCGGCAGGCGGCCCCGTTCCTGCTGCTGTTTTTTGTTCCATTTTGATTTTTTTTTCTCCCCCTGCGCTGCCTCGGCCCCGTGTTGTGCTTTTTTGCAGAGGAGCGGTTGCTGGAGCGAGGGGAGCACGACATTTTTGCAGTCATAACTGATAAGTCTCCGAAACGCTTTCTCCATTGCAAACATGTGCATCTTAATGGAAACCATGGCCTCGCTCCCTCCGTCACAACAAGCGCCGCCAGCAGCGCGGAGCCCGGCGGGGCTGGGCGGCGGGGCCGCCGGGGCGCCCCGCGGGCGGCGTGGGGAGGGCGCCGGGGGGCTCCTGCCTTACCTTAAGAAATCGAGCCAGCCATCATGAATGATGGAGGGGTCCAGCTGCAGGGAGAGGAAATTCTCACTGATTATCCTGACAGGGCTCTTGGTGTTGACATCAAGGAGAATGAGAGTTCTTCCCTTCACACCTGGAGGTTTCTCCACCGGCACTGCTCTCCTGTCCCCAGCCTGGGAAGGCAGCGAGAAGGTGGCCATGAGGGCCAGCCCAGGTGCCATCAGGGCTAAGAGCCCTGGGGGGCAGGAGCTGGGACAGGGCATGCCGGAGAGCAGGAAACCCCTAATTAACTCGCTGTCTGCAGGGGCTCGCTGGTGGCTAATTGTCCTTATCTAAAGTGTGGGGCGCTCTGCCTTTTTTTGCAATGTTTTGGTGTTGGTGGAGGGGAACTCACGCCCCTGACCAGCCTTTCTCGCAGCCGGTGCCAAGACTCCTTGCAGCCAGCACCGCCCCTTTAAGAGATGCAGGCTCCAGACATTTTTAACTTTTTGAAGGTAAGGGGAGGCTCCTGGTTTAACCCCCTCGGCTCGGGGCCCGCCGCCCTGCCGCAGCCCCGCCAGCCCCGAGCTTTCGCTTTGCGCCGGCTGCGGCGCACGTTTTCGGCTCCGCGCCACGCAAAACCGGGACGGAGCCGGGACACCGGGACACCGGAGAGCTCGGGACGGGCACCGGCGCGCGGGGCCGGCCAGCACGGTTCGAGATGGTCGCCGGCCGCAGGAACGACCGAGACGGTAAGGCAGCGAGGACGGCCCTGGCTGGGGGGGCGGCGGGGGGGTGGGGTGGTAATCACCCCGGAAAAAACCCCAAACACTACCTGAGGGAAGAGTTAGCTCCAAACTGCGCCGGGACCCTCGGGGCTGAGCGCTGGAGGCTCCGCGGGACCCGACGGGCGCAGCGGGGCTGGGGCCGCCCGGAGCCCCCGGGCGCGGCGCGCTCGGTGCGCCCTGCCCGGAGCACCGGACCGTGCTCGCACGAAGGCCATCGGGCACTGCGGGGAACCGGGCCACGGGGAACCGAGCCGCCGCTCGCCTTTTCCCGCCTGCCTCAGGGCCACCGGTGTCCGACCAGCGGCAGGGAAAGAAGAGGGGCGGCAGCAGCAGTGCCCGGTGTGGAAACGTCCCGATGGGGACGGAAAGGACACCACGGTTTGATGGCAGCGACAGGACCCCCGTGCCGGGGCCAGCCCTCCCTCGCTGCCTCCAGGACGGAGCGGGGCAGGACGAACCGGGCTCGGCGCACTGCAGAAGCGCAGGCGGCTGTGGTTGCCAGCTCTGGGCGCAAGGTCGTGGCACCGGGCCGGGGATCGGTGGCGGCTGCCGACAATCCCGGGAGCCTCAAGGAACATCCATCCGAAGCGAACATCCTCTCCTTCAGCAGCCGCTTCCCGGGCAAGCCCCGAACTCCCACAAGCAGCCTGCTGCCTCCGGGACAGCCCGTGCCCGGGCTCCCGGCCGCCGGGGCCCGCCCCACTTCCCGCGTCGCCCCGGCCACGGACGCAGGGCCCCGGTGTCGCTGCCGGCCCGGGAACGGAGGGGGGCTGAGCCGGGCCAGGTGCGGCCCGTCGGGGCCCCGCAGCCCCGGGGATGGGGCGGCCGCAGCACCATCTGCTGGTGACGGGCCCGGCGCGGCGGGGGAGCCGGCACCCACCTGCGGACACCCTCCGCGCCGCGCTCGGGACGGGCCGGGGCTGCGGGCGTGAATCTCGCCGCAGGAGCGGCCGAGCGCCGGGGACCGGCCAGGGCGGCTACGAGCGGCCCGGGCAGCCGGGGCAGGGGCACTCCGAGCGCACGGGCAGCTGTCCCGGCAGGGCTGCCCGCCCCTGGGAACCCTCTCCAGCTGCTCCCGGTGTCCGTGCCGAGCTGCCTGCGCGCCCCGACCGCCCCAGCCAGGGCCCGAGGGGCGGCGGGAGCGGCCCCGGTGAGCCGGCGGCGAGTCCCGAGCTCGGGAGCCCCGCACTGACGGGCAGCACTCGGCCCGGGCCCGGTGAAGCCCGCGGACAGCGCTGTCTCCGGCGGAAATCTCCACTGTCCCTGTCCCTCTGCCCTTGAAGCGCCCCAAGACAAGAGGGGCAGCCCCCCTGCCAGTCCCGGCTCACTCGGGCAGGGCTGCGGCCGTGCGGAGCCGCTGTGGTACCGCGTGGGGAAGGATGAAACGTACCTCTGGCTCTGCTAGGGGTGAGCAGGGAGCGCACGAACTGGGATTTACCGTGAAACCATCCCGCCAAAGAGACGGGAGCAGGGCTCAAGCCGAAGAGGCTGCAGAGCGCAGCGCAGGCTGAGCCAGAGCAGCAAAAGGGTGCCCGGGGCAGCGGGCTCTGAGCGCTGGAATAAGTAAGAGGATCCGGGGAAAAGAGCTGTGCAATTTCAGCTGTGCAGAGCCCTGGCATCCCGGCACAGGAAGAAGGCAATTTAAGCCTGGAAATTTGTGTTCGGCTGCAAACACTTCTGCCGAGGTTTGCAGTAGCACTTAAAGCTGACCCAGGACCTAAAGCCTCTGCTTCAGAAGCTGCGCAGCTTTTTGGGTCATCTCCAAATGAGGAACACGAGTTTCAAAATTATCTCGTTATTTTTTAATAATTTTTTTTCTATGCTTTCAGAAGATGAGATCAAGGCTTCAGGGGTATTTGTTGTGATTGCAGGCCGAAATTTTGTATCGTGCCTCCCTCCAAGGATGATTCTATTTCAAACGAAATTCCAGAGTGTTCTGTAGTAAAAGGGAAAAAAACCCCCCACAAACAAAAACTAAACAAATTATCCACTTTAAGCTCTTTTTTATATTTTTTTTCCTTACAAACACATTACTTCGAAAGAGAAATGTGTTTATTCTGAAAAGTTCCCCACAATTAGTCTCTGCTTTGAACGCAAACTCCGGATGCACTGAAGTCACTTATCTGCGGAGATATCACCAACAACATTAAACAGCAGGGAAAGAGGCAAAAAATCTCCCAAATGCCGGAGTCACCTTCAGATTCTGGGAAGACGACGTTAAAGGAAATATCCATTTACCTATCTGAGCTTTCCAAACCAAATCCTGTGCCCTCGCAAACGCCATTGCACCCCACTTTGCATCTGACCCCAGCAGCTGCAAGTTAAATCTAAAAATACACAGTTTCGGGCTTTTTTGTTTGTCGGCCTGCTTTTCAATAAATTGTGGGCTTGCTATAGAAAACCTTTAGAGGCTAAAAATGCCTTGGTTGTCTGCGAGCGCCGGGGCAGCAGCGGAGGCGGGGGAGCCCCGGGAGCCGCCGCCGCCACCGGGGAGCTCGGGAGCGGCCCCGGAGCCCGCAGCGGGGCCACGGCCGCCTCCTGCCCCCCACGCACGGCACACAGGCGCTATCTCCACTTCCACCAGCTGCCACCCTGCCTCGCCGTCCGCAGGGGCGGCGAAGCGATGCTCCTTTCTTGTATTACGGTAATCACTTTAGAAAGCCTGACTCACATAAAAAGTATCTATAAAGATTTACTCGCGGTTTTGTCAGTTTCGAAACAGGGTTCTCCGTTTTCCATCTCCTCCAAACTTGCTGGTTTTAATCTCCAAAACAGTCATTGGAAAAGAAAACTGGGGGAGGAGAAGCATTTCTATAAAGAGCTTAACCAAAGCACATTAAATATTTTCCCAACATCACCAAATAAACAACAATTCTCCAGCTCCCTATAAACTATTTAAAGCATGTCATATCATCTCTTCTGCTCTTGCCAATGTACTTTTCTTTTAATTTACAAGCTGATTAGAGCAGGGGCCTGTCTTTTTGTATATATTTGCAAAATATTTGGCACCCTTTCAGTCAGTTGCAGTTCACAAACACTTAAAATTGCATTTAACTTCATTATTATAGGTAGTCACCTCGATTTTTCCTCTCTTTTGTAGAGCTACTGCCTGTGAAAGTGCTTCTTGTAAATGGTCTGAGCAGTTGTTGAAGGTTTTCAGCAGAGGAAACCTCTTCAGATGGAAAAAAAAAAAAAAAGAGAGAAAAGAAAAAGCACCACGGAAATCTAAACTCACATCTCAGGCTATACAAATTGGCCCAAAAGAAAATGGGGGAAATCTTCTTAGGAGGAACATTTTTAGTTCACTAAAGAATAAACTTTGCTCATAAATGATGAAAGTTATTATCATCAGAGGATGTCCTGTACCAAACAAACCTCCATTAGGCTGGGAAGGATAAAACAGGCTAGACAGCCCCTAAAAAAAAAAAATCATCATGTCTTTGATTCCCAAGATATCAACCATGTCTGTTTCTTTAGTGCTGTCAAGTAAATCTGAGTTATGGATGCTCTAAAAGAAGCCAGCAAGGAGAAAATTCAGCAAGTGAAAATTAAGAGTGTTACCCATACTTCACAAAAATACACTTTCTTTTCAAGCTCTTAAGCTTCTGCCCTGTAGCATGGTATGACAATTTCTTAGAAGAGCAAGACCAGTGAATGTGGTAAAGCTGTGATCATCAGAGCATGCAATTGCATGACAGATTCTTTTTACTGAGCTTTTTGCTCTTTCTGCAATGCAGTGTCCATCATTTTCACCACAAGAGCCTTAACGTCTGGAATGCAACCTCCTAAAACTGCCAGTGCCTCAAGGTGGGTGTCACAGCCCGAGCTGCACTGCTGAAACCATTTTCTAGCCTGTTTATGTATCATGTCTAACCTGATCAAACAGACAGAGGACAGTTGCTTGATTTAATACAGCATCCACACATTGCTCTTTAATGTAGGTGATCTGGGAAGTTCTGTAAAAAGCAAATTCCCCTGTCTGAGCTAGAAGGACTGGCTGGTTAGGGAGCTCAGGCACAGCAGGAGGAAAGCAAGCCTACTGAGAGAGCTTCCTCCCTCCACACATGCCAAAGGCAAGGCATCCATCAAAGCCAACGGCCTGCTCAGGAAAAGCACAGTTGGCAATGTTGTCTTTGCATTTTTGCCAGCGTGAAAGGAACACAAACTGGTATTTCCAAATCTAGCCATAGGAAAATAGAGCACATTTCTTTGAGAGTCATTCTGCACTCACTAGCTGCATAACGAAGAAACCTGTAAAAAAAAAAAAAAAAAAAGTGGGGGGGACAGGGGCAAAAAGTGCTGGTGCCATAAAGGTTGTGAGGTTGTGATTGTGGGCTCTCCCTGGGTGGCATACCACAGAATGAAACTGGAGGATGAAACAGAGTTTTAGGCAGCTAACAATCAATAATTTTTTAATAGGTTTTTTTTTTTCAGTTTTTGTAACTTAATTTCCAGTTCTGTGAGAAGTTAGATACCATGTACTCTGTTGGAATAAACAGCCTTTATTGTTTCCCTTATCTGCCTTATTGTTTTACTTTATCTGACTTCTGATCCTTGGTCTCAAAAATTCTCTTACAAGCCCAGGGTACCCTGGTCCTGCAGACTTGTCCATTGAGAGAACTTGTGAAATCCCAAAGTGTGGAAGTCCCAGTAGGACTTCTGAAATCCTTGAAAGACTGAGATGCACGATTTCCATAAAGCTGCAGGAATTGCTCTGGGGTTCAAACCAGGTGCCATCTCAGCACACGGAAATCCCCTTTGCCCAGTGCCTGTTCAGCAAGCAGAAAAAAACCCACATAATGGCTGAGAACATTTCAGTGTACAACAGTGCCCTTGGACAGAGAATGCTCTTTGGCTCCATTAACTTCTCTGTACTCATCAATGGCCAGGTCTGATTTCACTTTTGTCTTTCATATCTTGAGAAGCAGCAAATACAGCAGCAATTTGTCACAGTCAGAGATACAGAGTGAGAACACAGCAGTGAGACTGGAGCTCTGCAGTGCCCTGAAGACCACAATAGCCTTGCAAACCTTTTTCTTCAGATTAAGCCCAGCCCTGAGCAGCAGAGCAATGTGTAGAATTATTCCTGTTTCACATCATCACGTGGAAAAGAAAGAGCAGGGAATACACCAATTTTACAAGCCTGAGAATGAATGCAAGTGAGTATTTGTCCCACCATCTGGGGGAGATGATAGAGGTGAAGGAAGAGGGACTATGAGGGGGATGGTAAAAGTTGACAGAGACCTTCTATTTTTCTGGAGGGATGCTTTACATTCCAGCAGCAAAAATGGAGGAAGCGGACATGAGAATTAGATCAGAGAGGGGAAGTAAGAAGATGGATGAAGTGCAAGACTGGAGGAGCAAACGAGTCAATTATGAAAAAGAGGAAGGAACTGTGTGCAGAAATCAACGAGGAGATGGAGCTCAGGGGAAGGAACAGCAGCCAAAATGCTCTCAAATCAGAGAAGCTGCTGGGGTGAGAGAGACAGAAAAGAATTGGAATATTTCAGGTAATGATAAAATTGTAAACCCCTGCCTGCTGTATTTATTTGCATAGGGCAAATAAGCTCTCTGTCACCAGCTCTGTCCAGACATCTGATCGTGGCCCTGCTACAGGCAAAGACAGGAAAAATCAGCTGTGTCAAAGCTGCAAACCATTGGTGTGCATTAGAGAAATCAGAAGCAATGCATGAAACTCAAGGCTAGAGAGTAAGAGGAGAAAACTGTGGGTCATGCCTTAAACTAGATGAAGTAGAAATAAAGTTAAATGCCCATAAGGAACCACGGAATTTGGATGCTCAGAAGACAGCACCACTGAATGAGGGGGAAAGGCCAGCAGTACATCAGTGACCTGTACTCACGGAGGGAGGAGTCTCGGGCTGATGCCAGACAGACTTTAAACCAAATCCTCTGCTTCCATTGCCCAGAAAAAGCAATGTTCTTTGTGCACAAATTCCAGAGCCCTTACAGGAACTCATCCTCACCTCAGCATTGTTTAAGGGCTGGCATGTCAGCAGAAGTGAGGGGTGAGGTGCAGAGTCCCTAACCCAGGCACAGAACCTCACTGCCCTGTAGGGAAAGTCCATTTATTCAAAGCACAGACATCTTTATCCTTTCTACCACGGGCAACTGGGTATTGCCTTGTATCTTCTCCCTTCACAGTTCCCCTTCTGTTGGTCCTTTAGAACAGCAACAGTTGAGAAAGCTAAAAATAAAGCTATATAAGCAATATAATAGGCATGCAATTGCATGTCTATTTTCTTTGAAAAAATGATGCTTTATTTCCTGTTCAATGGAAAATACAGTTTGATGTTACAACTATTAGGTTTTGACCGAATGCAGAAATTTGACTGAAACAATGACATTTCCCCCTGTATTTACTATTACCATATGTCACTGATTATATATTTAAGTTGCAAAGATGAATTAAATTTCGTGGCTTCCTCAAGCTAGATTCTCTTGGAATGGACTGTCTTTTGTTACTAACCAAAATGCTGGGAAAACAGTTTAAATCAAAACAGCAGACTTTTGGTATCATTTCAGGAGAAAACTGGTTATCACAAACCAAGTGCTTAACACATCATCATCCAGAAGGCTGGGTAAAGCCTTGCAAAACTGCAGCCATCATGGCCAGGATAGAGAAAGAGGGTTAATTGAACACCACAGACTAAGAGATGGAAAAAGGAAGGCGGGGGGAAAAGGACACTGTTTGAAGCTCTCTTGCCTGGGGTCTTATTCCTTCTGCTTCTGAAGTTATCACATATCCCACATCACAGTGCTTATTTCACTTACTTAGGGAAAGTCTCTTCTCTAAGCTGGCTACAGAGCATTAGTGACAATCAGATTGCACATATGTTCCAGGAGAAGCCAGCCTTGTCCTTGCTAGATTTCCTCCTGCTTTCTGAGGAGGAGGGAAAAAAAATTCTGGTGGTTTTTATTTTTACTCCTTCTGTTTCCCATCATGATTTGGATTGCTAACATTTCTATCCCCACTAGGAGTCCCTGGTGGCTCCTGGCCCTTTTCTAAAGGACCAGCGGACAGCAGAGCCCCTGGGCTCCCATCAGCCAGGAAGGAAGTGAATTGCAACCCACAGCCTCCAGGACTCCGATCTCAGACCTTAAAGTCAAGGTGATGTAAAGAGATTTTAGGAAACTCCCCATGTCCATGCCTCCCACTTGCTCCAGGTCCTGTCTGGACCTGAACAGCCAGAACTGGAAGAGGACAGCAGTGACTAGAGGAGGCACCACTGGCAGGTTTGTGGATTATTGCAGGCTGTGACACAAGAGGGATCTCAGTGGTGGCAGACAGTGTAAAAGCAGAACCAGAACGGTGCTGGTGAGTGGGAATCAGGTTGTCATTCCTAACTGAAGAGTTTGGGAAGAACAGGTAGAAGAAGTGGGATTCAGCATAAGAAGGAGCGCTATGCTGTGCCTGCTGAAGGACTCACCAGGCAGGATACAGCCAGGACAGGCCTCAGTGAGAACACTGCAAATTCATGTCATACTTTGCCAAAGATTCAATGAATTGAGCATGTGCTAAAGCTGAGTTTGTTTTGTCTTATTTGGAGCTTTGGAAGATATTTCCTATCTTGACTCATTGAACACACTCCAACCACACACCTGCAACTTCTGGAGTGCATCCTCTCAGCAAGAGGCTGGCTAGCACGTCGTCACTTATGCAGGGCAAATCCTACTGAAAGCACATCTGACCACAGCTTTCACACCAGTTTACTTTTACATGTAGCACATGTAAGCTAACATCTGGCAAGAACACAACTATGTCCTGGTCGAGATGGAGCTCATAGCAACAGATGGTGTTTGATACTGCAGGAGCAGAGAGGCTCTACCCTAAACTGAGCATTATTTCCCTCCTGAGTTTTTACCTCCTCTGGCCACTTCTTTCTCTGAGTGGAGCTGCTGCCACTATGGCTTTGCAGTCCCCTCAAGACCAAACACACTCTCAGGCTGCAGGTCAGTGCCTAGTCCTAACATCCAGGTGATTTTGCTCCTATTGAGGCACGCAGAGCAGCAAGCAGGGTGCTGATGCAAGCACTACATTGTACATCAGCATGTGTGAGGTTAGCAATGCCCTGGGCCAGGCAGTGCCTCCAGTGCGGGAGGAAGCTTTCTCTCCAAGCCCACAGTAGCTCTGCCTGCAGGCACCGGTAGTCAGCAATCTAACAAGCAACATCTGCTGCCTATTTGGGGGCAAAGGATGGAAAAGCCAGCAAAGAGTAGCCTACAGACCCAGCTCCTCAAGACTGAGATTTTCGTACTTAAGGGAAGAGCGTTCGGAAGAGAAAATCCAGCATCAAAACAAAGGTTGCTGTGACTCTGGAAGACACAAGATGTGACTAACCGCCTCTGCAGCTTCACCCAGTTACTGTCCGCGACTTTTTAAATTTTTTTTTTGGCCAGATCTTTATTTTGCCAGTTAAAGTGCGGCGAGAGATTGCCACCTTGTGGTTCCTTCTCCTGCAGTGCCATGTTTTCCTTCCCACATGTTCCAGGCGAGACCAGTGGTTTCCAAACCGCTGTCCAGGGATTTCTAGTGACAAGGGTACTATGGACAAGAATACCTTCCAAATACTTAATTAATTGAAAAAAAAAGCACGTCTGTAATTCACAGTCTTCAGTTCCTATACTGAGAAACTTATCACTAGAAAACCTTTCAGGACTCTAACTTGCAAGTTCATAAAAATGAGTAATTACTGGCATGGGTACACAGCTGCCAAACAGCAATACAAAACACAATGGCAGTGATGCACAAAACCCTTTACAATGTTCTGTCTTTACAACATTCTCAGCACCAAGAAGTCTGCGAGAAATTCAGGGCTGATGACAGCCTGCCATTGCTAAAATATGGGATGATCTCAGACAGTAGTTCCCACAAGGTGCTAATAAAGAAGGAGCAGCCATGTGCTCACCCCCACCTTGCAGACAGGATGGCAGAAGCAGGTCCCGAGTCCCTCTGGGTACTGCTTAGGGCAGCTTGTGAGATCTGTCCCTCAGGCACCATAACCTGGGGCTAGGTCTGCACAAGCAGGTTACCAGGTGGCTCCTTCATCAATCATGCCCAGGCAGAGCACCAGGTAATCTTTCCCCAGTGGTACTAAAGGGGAGTTAGAAAGTGGACGATCAGCAGGAGCTTGTGAAGCAGCACACAGCCCCTGTGAACACCCAGTGAATTCATCACTTGGGGAAAAAAAAAAAAAGCTGCATCTCGCAGGGAGAGAGAGAAGAGTCTCCTGTAACACAGAAAGAAGCACAGATCCCCCTGGTAGCTTTTCATGCCTGTCTGCCTGCTGACATACTGACACAGAAAATGACCTATTTTCATGGGAGCAATAATGAGTGAATAATCAGAATTTTTCGGGCACTTCCTTTGCCTCCATAACATTTTCTAGCTTATTGCTTTGCCACTACTGAGCCTGTTGCAGTTGTAAGCAACTGCTTTCCAGTTCTCCAGCCTCGTTTCAAGTTTGTCATGAATGCTGGTCCAGGGAAGACACAAAAGTTTAAGGAGTCCCTAAGTGCATTCTTGAGCACATACTTCTGAAGCTGATAAACTCTAGCAACATTCCCCATCAGGTCTAGACACGAGAATAAATGTAGCTACAGTGTGGTATATTTGTTTCCTAGAGACTCCAAATCTAACAATTACCCACCCCCCATTAAAAAAACCCCAAACAAACAAAAAAATCAAACCACTCCCACGGAAAGAAGAGAAATTAATCTGAACTGAAAAGCTGAAGAGTAGGGCCTCGACAGATAACAGAGGGAGGCTGAATACAAATTCCAGTTTCAGAGACCGCTGGCGGAAGCCCCTCAGCAAACCCCGACCGCGCAGCGCGGGGAGGCGCAGCCCCCGCACCGCAACCCGCAGGCAGGGTACCCGGGATAGCACCGGGAGCCAGCGGCTCGGGCCCGCAGCCCAGCCCGGCTGCCAGGGCAGGGGGCTGCCCGTGTCACCGCCGATGTGCTCCGCCGCGGATCCGCCAGCATCTCACCAGGAGCGGAGAGCGCGGTGCGGCCCGCCGCGGGGATGCTCCCGCTCGGGGCGGGCGGGCGAACTCCTGGGTCCCCTGCTCAGCGTCCCGGTCTGCGATCCCGGCCGGCGATCCCGGGGCGGCAGCTGGGGCCGGAGCCGGGGCGCCGTGCTGCTGCTCTTCTTCTCGCTGTCGCCGCGGCCGCCGGCCGGGGCCGCCTGGCTGCTGGGGCTGCGGCCCGAGGACACGACGCCGGGCCGGGTGTCTCTGGAGGGCGGCGCGGTGCAGGCGGCGGAGGGCAGCCGCTTCCTCCTGCGCCTCTATTTCCAGCCGCCGCCCGAGGGCAACGGCAGCCGCGGGCCGGCGGGGGAGCGGGAGCCGCGGCTGGTCTTCATCGAGGAGGCGGCGGCGGGGAGCGCGGCGGCGCGGGGCCCGGCGGAGCGGTGCCGGCTTCTTGCTGCGGGTGCGGCCGGCCGCCCCGCCGCTGGGCACCTGGCTGCTGCCGCTGCCCGAGGCGGGCTGGCTGCGGGCGCTGGGCGCCCTGCTGCTGCTGGGGCTGTCGGCGCTGTTCAGCGGGCTGCGCCTCTCGCTGCTCTCGCTGGACCCGCTGGAGCTCCGCGTCCTGCGCAACAGCGGCTCGGCCGCCGAGCGGGAGCAGGCGCGGCGGGTGCAGGCGGTGCGCGGCGGCGGCGGCACCTACCTGCTGTGCACGCTGCTGCTGGGGCAGGCGGGGGCCAACGCGGCGCTGGCCGGCTGGCTCTGCGCCTCGCTGCCCGGCGGCGGGCCGGCGGCGGCGGCCGGCGGGCCGCGGGGAGCGCCCTGGCTGCCGGTGCTGCTGTGCACCGCCGCCGTCTTCCTGGGCGGCGAGGTGCTGCCCTACTCGGTGTGCTCGCGGCACGGGCTGGCCATCGCCTCCCGCACGCTCTGCCTCACCCGGCTGCTGATGCTGGCCGCCTTCCCCCTCTGCTACCCGCTCAGCCGCTTGCTGGACTGGGCGCTGCGGCAGGAGCTCAGCGTCTTCTCTACGCGGGAGCGGCTGCTGGAGACGCTGCGCGCCGCTGGCCCCCACGGCGACCTGGTGCGGGAGGAGCTGGCCATGGTGCAGGGCGCGCTGGAGCTACGCACCAAGGTGGTGGAGGATGTGCTGACCCCGCTGGCCGACTGCTTCATGCTCCGAGCCGATGCTGTGCTGGACTTCGCCACCGTCTCTGAGATCCTCCGATCTGGCTACACCCGCATTCCGGTCTATGAGGGTGACCGGCGCGACAACATTGTCGACCTGCTCTTTGTCAAAGACCTGGCCTTTGTCGACCCTGATGACTGCACTCCCCTGCAGACTGTCACCCGCTTCTACCGCCGGCCGCTCCACTGCGTCTTCAATGACACGCGCCTCGACACGCTGCTGGAGGAGTTCAAGAAGGGTGAGGTCACCGGGCCACCCTCCGCACCCCCCCGGGCTTCCCCTGCCCCCCTCTGCACCCCCAATGATTTCCAGGTCAGCAGCCTCCACGGGCAGCCCTGCATGGCCTCCTGGCAGCATGTGGCAGGTACCAGGGATGCTGGGGGGAATCGGTCCCTGCATGTGCTGGTGTGTCGATGACCCTGGTGTCCCCTGGTGGAACATCCCCGGGTGGATTGAGGGCCAGCAGCCCGTGATGTACCTGTGATGTTATGAAGGCTGTCAGAGCCTTTGGCTCACAGGTTGCTGTCTCAGCAGGTGAGCCTGGCCCCCAGGGGCTGATGGCAGCAGGGGCCTGGCAGCATGGGCATGGCACCTGCCTTGCACCACTGCCCAGACAGCATTCGCTGCTCTGTTCTGTGCCAAGGAGTTGATGACAGGAAATCGCTTCTCATGACTTAGCTTTCACATTTTCAGCTTAGCAATGAGAATGAGGTCTATAAAGTGTTCCTATGCAAGTGGTTTAAAGAAAGAAGAAAAGATTAAGCCCTTAGAAAGAGCTGTACTTTTTTTGCAGCTGTGACAGCATTCATAATGCAGCAGCTGCCAGCAGCCCCAGAGATGCTGAGAGCTGTATTTCATTAAGCATACCTTGAGAATACACACAGCATGTGTTTTTCTCTCCCACTGGGAGCTGTGTTTTGCCGCGTGCTCCTCGCTACGTCATGCTGTGGTGAGTCTAAGAAATGGCTGCAGCAGTGGCATGCTGCATTATGTAATGCGTGAGGGCAGCGCTTGGCTCCTGGGCTGCCTGGCGCCGCTCTGCCGCAGGCAGGGCTGCTCGTAGGAGAAAGGCCAACCTGGTCACTCCAGATACACAGGAAGCCTCTCTGTGAGTCATCTCCTGCTCGTTTGTGGAGGTGGCAGGAGGAGAGGGTAGGACATTTCTCAGTGTGCCAGGAATGTGCTCATCAGGTACACGCAGGTCAGCATCTTCTCCAGAGATGTTCGGCTGTGCTCCCACACCACTCGGGATCACAGGCAGAGGAGTTCTGTGTGCCACCACCTGCCCTCTCTGCCCCTCAGCAGGACTGAAGACTCCCAATGGAGAAAATCAGAAAATTCCCGGGTTTTATTCAAGACTGTTAGCAAAAGCGTTGAGATTGTTCTCTGGGTTCAACCTTGGCGAGCTGCAGTAGTCCATGCCTGCCCCCTTCCCCCCATGTCAGCTGCCTCTTGTCTTCCTAATTCCTTATGTGCTTTGCAGTTCCTTCCTAACTGTGTTTTCCTGCGATAGCACTTAAGTTCACCTGAGGTCTCTTCTACCTCTCTCTTGTCTAGAGATGTCAGATGATTTTGGCACCCACTCTCTTGGTGAGGCTCCCCTGCAATTTATCTGATTTACTTTGATACACTTCCCCTTCCAAATTTCTTCTACAGCATGGTACCCTATGGACCAATAGACCTATAAAAATGGGCTTGTGGTTGCTTAGTTCCCTGCCCTTTGCTTGCTGTCCTCTGTGCCCTCCTTAAACAGAGCTGCTTGGTGTGTGCTGCTCTGTGAGCTCATGGGTATGGTAACAAACCTGGCTACCTGCCCTGCACTTTCATATGCTGATCTTCATCTCAGATGAAGATTATTCATCCTTCTTTAATATTGCTCCTTTGAACTCTTGGCATATCACTTCAGATTCTTCCTCCTTTGTGTCTGTCTGCCACTGTGGCCTTCTGGGGTGTTTTGCTACAGCTCCTATTTAGAGCTCTCCCTAAACTCTTTGTCTACTTCTACCTCTCTTCTCCTTGTCTTTTCTAAACTACATGGCTGACAAGCCTTGCTTTTGGTCTTTATATCTAACTCTGCATGGGGTTTAGCATTTCCAGCTCTTCCCCCAAATGTTCTTCTTTCCAAGAATTGATGTTTTCTTCTGATTCATCTTTCCTCTTAGTCACCCCTGGCACCCTGAATTCGCAAACAGTTCCCCCCAGCCCAGCCCTGAACCCTCCTAAACTGTATTTTTCCAGTTCCAAATACAGGTTCTCACACTGGCTCCCACACTGTGACAGATGTTAGCTCCCAGCTGCCTTCAGCCCATCCACTGCTGCATCAGCCCTGTTCACTTGACTGTTTAATTTCCAAAATAAAGATTTCCCATTTGTAATTAAGAATCTTTATCACTGTCTCCTTTTCTGTGTCCATTTGAATTATGGTGAAGTATCTTGTTTGATCCAATCAAGGTTGCTTTCCATGGCCAGGTCTTCTGAGACACCTTCACTAATTAGAAAGTAGGTTGATTGCTTGTTGGCTCAGCGAGTGTTTAATGAAGGCATTCATCACTTCACACATCCAAGGTGCCTGCAGGACAGCAAATGCTCCCACTGAAAGCCCAGCCTCTTTCTAGGAAATTAAAGTCTCTGGTAAGGATGGGCATTAATAACCACCTCCAGGTCCTTATGGCTCTCACAAGCCTTTAGAAAAGCCAGCTTTTCTTTCCTTTTCTCATGACTAACTCAAACAATTTTTGTATCTTTTATTTCTTTTTGTTATTATAATGTTTATACAAAATTCCTGTAACATTTTATATCCTTCTTCCTTGGATAGCAATGTGTACTTCTGATCTGTTTCACTAATGATTAATGTTCTGCCACATCCACTATACCCATACTGTCATTTTTTGCATAATGTATAAGTAACGCAATTTCACTGCCAGAACTCCTTGCCACAGTACACAAACATTTGTTCTTCCTTACTGAAAATGTCAAGGGATTATTAAATGCAGTGCTTTGGGACTCTTGCTCACACCTCTGACAGCACTTTCATTTTCTGTCTCCTACTCACTGATATCTCACTATTGTCCTTGTTTACCTGAGGCATTTCTTTTCTCTTGCTGTTCTGTCCCAGCTATGAAGATAATCAGCCTTTTTTCCTCTTTGGTTTTCTATAGCAGGGTTTGAGGGGAAGCTTTCCTTCATTTGTTTCTAGGTGTGCTCACACTAACCTTGTTTGAGTGCAGTTCCATTAAGATGCATTGGTGTTTACCTTGATTTTAATCCACAGATGTGTCACAAACTGCCTCTCCCCCAGCAGGACCTTGTGTGGAAGGGATTACCTTCCACAGACCTGTAGCATCAGCTTTCCATTTAATTTAACATTTAAATTGTATTAAATAGTAGCACACACTCAGTAGCGCCCAGGGAGCCCCTGGCCCAGTGTGGTTATGATGCCCAAGAGAGCTGTGAGCTCCTGGTAAACAAAACCTGGCCCAGAACTCTTCTCCTCTGCCTTTTCACAACCCTGCTGCTGCAGCCATTGTTTGATTTCTCTTTCAGTAGTGATTCCTGCAGACAGGTGGTTAAATTGGGAGTCCCAATGGGAGCTGGGAAAAACCCAGAGAAGATTCTAAAAAGCACCAGAGGGGCAGTCTGGCCTGCAAGAGAATAGTGTAGATTTCAACCCACAGCCCAAATGAGGAGGGCAGCTGCAAGAACCCTGTAGAAAAACGACATTACAGCAGCGTGAGACAGGTTCAGCTGAAGGAAGAAAATATTTGTGCTGCAATATGGTTTTGACTTCATCTTCTCAGCAAAAAGAACTCAAATAATGAGGGCTGGACACCAAATTTGCCATCTTTTCAGGGAAACTAGACACAGTCTTTTATAGAAGGCATACATTGTAGTGCAGCATTAACTGAGAAGTGCTAAGTGAAGGACCCTAGACAAAATGTGTCCCCTCTTCACTAGCAATAAGAAAATACATACCAGTACAGTAATTTTACTGCCTGCAGCCTGGTGAAAGAAGATGAAAATACTGAAGGAGTGAAAAAATTGGGAGACAATTTCTTGGCAATTTGTATTGGTACACCTTGGAGTACCTGGCTTTATTCTGGGCTACCAGGGGAAAATATCTAATACACCAAAAAAATAATTGCACCATATTTAGCAAGCTGCAGCTGTGTCGGGAGGCAGATGAGCTTTCTGTAGGATAAACTTTACCTAGGGAATGTGGAGCTATGAGGAAGGCTTTATGTATTTATTCAGTGTGAAATGTTGTGGGTGATACAATCTGTTTCTCCTCCTTTCTTGAAGATAACCAAGCAATGCATGTTGCAGCTCCATTCCAGTGACAGAACTGCTCCTGGAAACCTCCTCTGTGAGGTCCACCTCCTTGTTTTGCAGTGCCTCTGGGAAGTCACAGTCTTGTCCCTTCCTCGAGCTGTTGATGGGTTTGTTGACTGATTTCCTGGAGGGGTCTATGTACAGCACTGGCACCTTGAGCAAGTAACTTTCCTCTGTCAGAGGAGCAGTAGAAATTTGGTCTTAATGTTCATTTTCCTGAAGCAGGGCAGAGGCTGAGCTGCAACTCAAATTAGCCTTCTGTGGCTTGGCATCTTTTAAGAGTTACTAAGAATAAATTCTCCAAACCCTAAATTTCAGGCTTAGCAGGGAAAACAGCCTGTCCTGTGGAGGACAGCTCTGCCCTACGGTCTGTCTTTACATTTCAAAATTGCTCCACAGCCTCTATTAGACTTCTGCAAATTGAATGTAGCTGGAGAAGGTGCTTACATTTGCCAGGAATTGGGGTCAGTACCATTTCAGATGCTTTTTGTACCATCCTGCTGATCCCGCAGGCATTGTAAGCACACAGTGCTTCAAATTTAACTCAGCCTTCAAGAGATTTCTGCAAGTGTTTTAGTCACTCTGCTGGGCATCTTGATGAGCTGAAGCAGTGCCCTCCCAAGGCAGTTGTATGGGTTAAGGAGCCAGTTTTTCCCAGGAACTATCACCTACATGTCCCCTGGAATGTGACTGCCAGGCTGAGAGCAAGCGAGCTGCTGATGGACAAAAAATGGTCTCAGTGTCTCATGCTGCAATTCTGCCTGAAACATTACTGTGCTTCTCCCACTAAACTGTGCCTAAATCTTACTGTGTAAACCCTGGACTGCTCTACCCACCCCAATAATCCCAGGATCAGGGATCCTGCTCTGGGCAAGCATTCAGCAAAGCCAGAAGGGAGCCAAGTCCTTGGGGGAGAGGGCACCCTGCCACCCCCTTCCCTCTTCATAGCTGTCAAAAGCACCTTCACACTGAGCTGTGGGGTACCCAGGAGGTCAGGATCCTGTTGCACAACAAATGGAAGATGAGATTCTGTATCCCCTCTAATCTTCTCCTTACCTTTCTGATCTGCAAAGGTAATAGATGAGCAGATGAGCTACACCAAATATTCCATCTTTTTTACAGTTTTCCTTAGGATTAGGAAAAGCACAAAAAGAGACTATGAGAAAGGCTACAAACAGATGTAAGCAGGTGAAGTTTTTGTCTCCAAGAAAGGTCTGGGTTAGGTTAGGATTTACAGTTTTTCCTTCACATAGCTCTTATTCCTGCAGAGCTGTATAGCCCTGCAGCCCTCTTGGTTATTTCCCCCCTGCTTGGATGTGCATTTCCTCTCGACACAATGTGTGCTTTCACCCATGGTGCAGTGGTGGTAACACAGGGTCACACTCACATTTCCAGTTCAAGGTGTTCAAATCAGGGTCCCCACTTTCTTCAGATCAGGTCAGCAAGAGGGCACAGAGATGCTGGCAGCCCCTGTGAAGAGCTCTGAAGAAAAGCACACAGAAAATAGATTTCAGTTACATCATGGTTGTTTCACAAATCAACGTTTTTTAAAAGTTACTCTTTTTTTTTTTCTTTTTTTTTCCTGCCTTCCATTTTGTAGCTGTAAATAGTTCAGGCACAGGTCTGTGCCTCTACCTTTGATCTCCTTATAACAGCTTCAAATCTTACTGTAAAATTTATGAAAATTATTTTCATGCCCAGGATGTTCATCCTGTGGAACAAGAGACAAGGCTAAAGCATCTTTAACATTCCGCTGACAGGGTACCTATATTAAAAAAAAGATAAAGAAGTAGTCTGGGCTATATTTGAATGCAACAGCACTTTCTTTCCCAGAAGTCAAGGCATTTCCATGTGTTCAGACCCCGTTCCCTCATTGAGGAAGATACTTTGAGGTGGATCTATGAGCCCAAGGTCATTTAGGTGCCTATGAAAACAAGGCTCCTAAAAATGGGCATAAAAGCTTCGGATAGCTGTTCAGATGCTTGTTCCATCTGGAAGCTCTCAGCTGTTTATATTAGCTCTGTAATTTAGCATTTTGAGGCATTAACTTTCCACTGAAGCTGTTGTTTGAAAAGAGCAGATTTCATGTAGCTCATAAAGAATTTAGTGCAGTTGTATCCCATGCTGAGCAGACACTTAATCACCTATAGACTTCCTGTGCCAGAGCCGTCCTGCGGAGGCCGGCTGAGCTGCTCGCACAAGGGAAGTTAATTGCCCATTTGTTCTAGCATTTGCCAAACCAAGGCTTTGATTCTCAAGTGTTTCACTGTGCTTTCCTGCATCAGCAATAGCCCTGTAAAGTTTACATGTGACAGCTTGCTAGTGGGGAAGCAGCTCACCCTTATAATTCATCTCATTTGAGCTATCAAGCAGTTGTTACAATAGCACGGGTTTTGGAATCAGTTTTACAGATCTTAAAGCTGTTTTAGATCAAGTTTGGGGGTTTGCTTAAATGATTTACCTCCCTCTGTTGTGCTCCCACTGAGGCTGACCTGCTGGATAATGGCTGCAGAGGCAAATGTGACCCCTCTGGTGTCCTCAGGTCTGTCCCTATGCCACCCTCCCTTACACATTGCTCCCACCTCACTGCCCGGATTCTGCCCTTGTACATGCTCTAAAGGCCACTGCTTTCCCCCCTGCAAGTGCAGCAGCCCCCAGGGCTGGGCAGAGGGATCCAGCTGAGCTTGGCAGCATTGCCCAGGAAGGAACAAGCCATGACCATACAGCCAAGGCACCTGCAAACCCCACGCCGAACTGTATGGGGTCTGTTAAAAAGCTGATGGGAGGAGATACAGGACCCAGTCAGGTCAGGGGGTGGGGCACAGCTTTGCCAGTGATCTCATGTCCCTCAGGTGGGAAATGGGAGCATGCCAGCCCTCTCCCAGAGGGGAGCAGCTGCGAGCAGCACTCGCTTAAAGGACGGGACTGGCTGGCATTCAGGACTTTTTGTGACATGGATACCAGCTGGCCAGCATGGGCTGGGATCAGCTCCCTCGGTATGGGCAGCAGCAACCACACTGAACTGCAGCAATTTTCCTTTGTTTGGTACCTGCTCCATTTCTAGTGTGGGTATTAGCCTGGAAACGTGAGCCTGGGGGTTTGGAGTGTGAACACAAGTGTTTATTTTCTGTGAAAATAAAGAACTCTGGAGTGCTCTAACAGCCCTACTGGCTCTGCCCCCAGTGCAGTGGAGCCATGGGTCCCCTTCCAGGCTAATGGTGCTGGGTTATTTCTAAATAATCTCATTTGCAGTTACGTGAGCATGGAGTTTGAATCACATTTCTAGTGTAAATTGCAGTGTCGATGTAGGTGTTTGGCCAAAAAAAGAATTGCCTCCATCACTCTCTGACTGCCTTTAAGTAGCACCTAAGCTTTTTGTAAGGGCTTGGTGGTTTTGGGTTGCATGTAAATGTCATTAACAACAAGCTCTCAGCCAAAAGAAATAACTTTTTCCCCCTCCTCACTCACCCAAGGACTTGTAGGAGACCAGATGGCCCCAGTGTTTGGGAGCAGAGTTTGGCAAAGGAGACCTTTTCAAAAGCTGGACTTTGCTAAGATGAAATGTAGCTGTCGCTGCTGTCTTGCAGCCAACTCCTCTGCTTTTTTCTTCTTAAGTGCTGTGCTGCTTTATGAACAGAAAAGATGCACAAACCTACGTATGAAAGGAGTGAAATAGCCCAGTCTAAAGAACATGCTGGATTTTCAGTGCCCCAGGGCTATTGATTTTGGGTTTTTTTAAGTAAATCTCAGTGCTACTTGCTGCAATGTTATGTTCTCATTTCTAAATCTGTAGGCGTGGGAGGCAGCGAGCTGCTCTCTGAAATCTTGCAATAAAAGCTTGGTATGAGGAGGAGGGAATTTATACTGTGGAAAATGCCCAAGATTTGCTGTGAGAAATGTATAGTGCTGATCTTCAGCTGAGAAATGTCATCTGCTCGTCTCAGATGCAGGGCAGGGTTATTTGGAGGTCACCTGATCCCAGCAAGCCGTGTTTGTGGGACTGCCAGGCTGCTCTCCCTGGGTGAGCTTGTCCTGCACCTCTGCAGGGACAGCAGGGCAGCTCTGCAGGCAAGGAAGGAGCAGTGCACCAGGCAGGAGCCCACCCTGTCACGTCTTTATGTGTGAATGCTGCTCACATCCCCTGTCGGGAGCAGCAGGAGAGCTTGTTGGGGTGGGTTATGGGAGAAGTGGATGCAGAGGCAGCTGCAGAGCAGGGAGGACCTTTCCCCATTTTGGGTGACCATTGCTGCCCAAGGAGCTCAGCTCCGAGCCCATGGGGAAATGAGGTGTTAGCAGCTTCCCAGAGTCACTGCAGGACTTCAGGCTTGGGCAGGCATTGCAACAGGAGACCCCAGGGATGCAGAGCAAACAGGGGGAGCAGAAGTTTTTGGCTGTGGTGCCAATGAGGGTGCTTTAAAGCAGAACTAGAGGTTCAGAATCTGTGTGCACTGGTGGGCAGTGTGGGAGCCACACAGGCAGTAAGAAACCCAGTGCTGTTCATTGGCAGGTCGGAGAACGTGTTTGAGGTAGAAACCCAGAAGTTGTTTGTGGTTTGGAAGTCGGGTTCTGGTCAAGATGCTGAGCAGCACCATAAATCAGAGCAGCCAGTAAAGGAAGGGAGAGGTTGAAAAAGTCAAAACAGCTTACAGAGAGCTGGACATGCAAAAACAAATAGAAATGTTTCAAGTATGCCAAAACCAAGAAACTTGAGAATGTGTCAGCAGAGCTGCCAGCTAACAAGGGACAAGTGAGGAAGCTGAAACTGTGATCCAGGAGCACTGGAACTTCCAAGCAGGAGTCAACATCATTGCAGCTGAAGGTCTTGGACTCACTCTGTTTGTTTAAGGTAGCATAGAGAAGATGCTGTTAATGGCAGGGCTTGGAGAAGAATTTCAGGTGCAAGCTGATGGGTTGAAAAGTGTTCAGTGTTTGCATCCAGATGGTTCACCCAGGCGTTCTGCAGGAGCTGGGCTGAAAGCTGCAAACAAACATTCATGTTTCTGCATAAAAACCAGCTGCTCTTTCAAGGAGATGGAGGCTTTGCCCATATTTTATGAAAAACCTCAGTATTGGTCTACACATGATGGATAGAAAGATGAGGGGGAGCTGTTCCTGGTGATTTAATAGGAAAGATAATTAGCAACAGAATAAGAAACACCAGAAGGATATGGGAAATCAGTAGAGCCAAGGACACATTCACATTTCTGTGTTGGAGAACATTGTCTCATTTCTCTGTTAAGAGTTGCTTCATGTAAATGAAGCTGAGGGTAAGGAAGAGACGGTGAAATGTACTCTTCATTCCTGCACAGGAGGCTTTCAGAGAGCTGAACAGAGTGACTCACAGCCTGGGTAAAGAGAGAAGGTAGCCCCAAAAAGGAGCCTACATGTACAAATCAGTCTGGACAGCTGCTGTCCTGTTAGGCTGGGCTGCGTGTCCAGCCCTTCTCCTTGGGTTAGCACACCTGGGTGGGTTTGGGTGACAGTGTCTGCTGTGATCTGTGCCTCCCACCAAACCCTGCCCACCACGCCGGGGAGCCCTCTCACCAGGCCAGGTGTCTCACTGCCACTCTGCTCTTCCCTGCAGGAAAGTCCCACCTGGCCATCGTGCAGCGGGTGAACAATGAAGGGGAAGGAGACCCGTTCTACGAGGTGATGGGCATCGTCACCCTGGAAGATGTCATTGAGGAGATCATCAAGTCCGAGATCCTGGATGAGACGGATCTGTACAGTTAGTGTCCCGAGCAGCTACTGCGGTTGCAGGAGCCAGGGTGGGAGCCTGCACAGACAGACAGACGTGGGTAGGAAACAGGCCAGAGCAAATTGTGGTCCTTCCCCAGAGTGATTTGCTGATGTGATGGGAAAGACAAGAATGATGGAGAGATGCTGGTGAAGTGTCTCTATCTTGGATGCTCAAGATAGAGAAGTACCAGCATCAGCAGTGGGTGGCTGGGCAGGACCTGACCTAGGAACATCTATGTTGGGCATGAAATGGGTGGTTCCCTAGCTCATTTGCAGCTCTGTGTGATGCATCCAGCCTGGAGAACCCAGGGCTTGTTCCTGAGGAATAAGTGTGGTTTACAATCCTGCTCCCTGCCCAGGAGCTGCTCCCAAGGCTGCATGCACAGCAGGTTTTATCACCCCGCTGCTCCACGCACTGCTCCACAGCAGCGCTGCCACAGGGTGCAGCCAGACATGCCTGTCCATACGTGTGCACGTGACAGGGCGCCCTGCAGCTACAGCAGCCTTGTGAGTGACCCCTCTGCTCTGCCTGCAGCTGACAATCGGAAGAAGGAGCGGGTTCCCCACCGGGGACGCAAGCCCCAGGATTTCTCCATCTTCAGGCTCTCAGAGAGCGAGATGAAGGTGAAGATCTCCCCGCAGCTCCTCTTGGCTACCCATCGGTTCATGGCAACAGGTACACTTCCCCTTGTGCAGGCCGTGCAGCACCAGCCCCACAGGGGATCCCTAAGCCATTCCTGGGCTCCCTCCCACTGACAATTCCCACCCGCTGGACCTACAGCCTGGACATTGCACTGCCCTGGCAGAGCAGGTCTGCGTTTGGCTCCCTCTTGGCAGTGGGTGCTCAGGCTGCAGGAGCAGGGCTGTGCAGCTCAGAGGATGAGGGGTTCCCAGCAGTCTCCTGCCAAGCACAGCATGTGTGTGTTGCCTCCCCTCTAGAAGTGGAGCCTTTCAAGTCCCCCTACCTCTCCGAGAAGATCCTGCTGCGGCTCTTGAAGCACCCCAATGTCATCCAGGAGCTCAAGTACGACAGAAAGAACAAGAAGGCAGCGGAGCATTACCTCTACCAGCGCAACCGCCCTGTCGACTACTTTGTCCTCATCCTGCAGGTGCCTGGGGCAGCAGCAAGCAGAGGGTGGCAGGCGTGGCCCTGTGTTCTCCTTGCCACCTTGTTCTAGGCTGCTTCTGTCAGCAAAGATGCCCATCCTCTTGTATGGGACGGCAGGGGTCCCTGCAGCCCTGGGTGGGTCAGGAGCAGGGGGTGCTTGTCTGAGAGGGTTTTCCTCCTCCTCCCAGGGGAAAGTGCAGGTGGAGGTCGGCAAGGAAGGACTGCGGTTTGAGAATGGGGCGTTCACCTACTATGGCGTCCCTGCCATCATGGCTGTTGTCTCCTCAGGTGAGCTCTGTGGGCTCCCTCTGGCCCTGCCTTTGCTTCAGCAGCATCCATGGAGGCTAAACCAGCTGGTGCCAGAAGGGGCTGGCCATGGGGTGGGGTGGCCCTGCTTTGGGGATGGGGCAGGAGCCCTTCCTCTGCTATTCCCACACCTCCAACTGTTGTTTCAGAAAACGATGTGCGAAAAATGGGAAGCCTGGCAGGATCCTCCTTCCTCCGTAAGTATTTTGGGACAGGCTGAGGCCCTAAAACCTCTCTACAGCACTGGCTGGCTGGAGGAGTGATGGCTTTTCTCTCCATGAGAAACAGCTCAGACTGTGCTGAGGTAGGCAGAGAAACAACATGCTGAGGGGCTGATACAGCAAAGACCCCACAGAGTGACTTGGAGGTCCCTTTGAGGTTTCTTTGGTGTCCTTTTGAAGTTTCTACCATGTGCTGGCTCTCCGCTGGTGGGTTCCAGCATGACTGGTGCTGAAAGGGGCAGTGCCCACAGGTAGGTGTTGTGCTCATTCTAGGTGTCAGTATAACACCTCTAGACCCATTTGCCTTCCTGAGGCTCAGGGCACAACCTGAACACGGGCCCCACACTGGGCTGCTTGGGAATTGCAGGGATGGGTTGATTTACCTGTGACCCATTTGCACGTGGTGGTGGGAAATTAGCCAAGTGCCAATAAATTCCCTGCCTGCAGAGCTGATGGGTTAAGAAGCAGATCCCCTGCTTGCAAGAGTTAAGAGGGAGCTATGAATAGGGGAGATTGAGAGGTAGCCACCTCTTTGCTATAACCCCTACAAGTGTTTGGTCCTGTGAGGATGGGGTGCTGCCCAATCCTGGTCCATCACATCCCTCATCCAAACCCCAGATGTTGCCATCAGATCTACAGTGCTGATGGTAATCTGAGATGCTCTACCTGCCTAATCAAAACAGGGACCTACTAAATTCAGTCTTTAGGGAGCTATAAAGAGGAATGTCATCAAGAGAACAGGGGGAGCCTCTTGGGGCAGGTGGCTCACTCTGGTGGGTCCCAGTCTTTCTGCAGCTCTAGAGTTCACCTGTTTCCTGCTGCCTGCTCTGCCTCTGTGCAAAAGGCTGGCTGGTGGGCTGATGGGTTAACCCCTCAGTGCACATTCCTGCTTTGCCCTGTCCACGGTGCAGAGTTTGGACAGAGGAAACCAATGAAGTGGCCAGTTTGTGCCAGGGTGTTGCTGGATGGCCCAGTGTCCTGTATCCTAGGTGAGAGTCCTCACGGGCCCCTGGGGCTCAGGCAGTGAGCGCTGCCCTTGGCAGGCAGGGCAGAGTCTGCAGCGGGAGCTGTGTCAGAGCAGCCGTGCATGTCTGCAGTGCCGCCTGCTGGGACACTGCTGCTCGGGGCTCCTTTGCTCCCAGGGCTCACCCGTGACACTGCCATGGGGTGTTCTCTGCCACGCAGCCGTTCCTGCCTGCAGTGGGACAGAGCTGTGTCACACCCCTGGCCAGCAAGGACCAGGCTAGGAGGCAGAAGTGGCAGGGTGTCTCCCTTGTGGTGGAGGCTGGCATGCTCTTTCCTCCTTGAAGGAAAGCCCTGAAGAAAGGACTGTGAATAGGGTATCACAGCTGAGAATTTAGACGTCAACCTAGAGCATTTACCAGGTTGTTATTAATTAACTGTTGTTATGCAACTGTTTTATCTCCAGCTGATCTTTGGCACTGCTGCTGTGTGGGAGGGTCAGGCAGTGGGAGCACCGGCTCAATGCTAGTGGTTATCAACTCATCCTTTGCTCCCATCAGGACAAGGTCATTCTGAGAAGGGCTTCATGCTGATGTCTTTTTTATTTGCAGAACGTTTTGATTCAGGGGAGGACACAGAACAGGAATTCCTGGGAGAGCAGCAGGGAGATTAGAAAAGGGGACTGCAGGGCAAATTCCCTGGGGGTTTTACGTTTGAAGCAATTTTAGAACATTAATCACATCCGCAGCAGATAGTTCCTAGAGTGTTGCAGCTGTGCTGTGGACACAGTGGCTGGAGGTAGGGCAGGAGGGCTGGCAGCTGGGGGAATCATGGCAATGGCTGGAATAGGGGCTGGCAGCCAGCAGCCTCACATCTCCCACTGCTTTCTAGATGGGCAGTGGCAGTGGAGAAAGCAGAGACAGGCAAGTGTTAAGGAGTGCATCACTCACCCTGTGTGTTGGTCTCTCCGTGCTCCCCATCCCCTGTGGCATGGCCCAGGAACGCTGTTGAGGGCAGAAATCACTGGGAGGGGGAATGGCCTGCCCTAGAAATTGTCACTGCTGCTGTAACCCATGGCAATAAAACATGGAAAGTGTGTCTATGGTTTACCTTCTCTGTGGCAATGGGTCAGGCAGACCCAGATGCAGAGTTCTGGCTTCTTGCAGTTCCTGCAAGGATCAGCCCCCAGTGGGTAGCTCTTGGCATTCCCTGAAGGCTTTTGAGACCCAGGACCTTGCAGGGAACTGCAGGCAGCCTGACATGAATCCGTTGCTTTGCATCACCGTGAAGAGCTTCTGTCAGCCCCTGCCTGCAGCTGTGGTGCTGGGGCAGCAACTTTTGCAGATCATATTCCTTCTCTGCCATGTGCCTGCACACACAGAAGCATCCCAGATACCAAGTGCAGTGATTTAGCTTCCACCCATTTCCCAGGTGGCATAAGCTGACCACAAAGTCCCCTGTCCTGGCCATGGCTGGTAAAGGGCTAGAGCCAATTGCCAGCACTTAACTCTTGGGGGAAAGATGCTTTCTACCCATGCCAGGGCTCCAGGGAGCTGTGTGGCTCTGCAGACAGGCCTGGCAGGAGCAGATCCCCCCTGCTAGGCTCACCTCCCCTTACCTTGTCACGGAGCAACCTGCTGATAAACAACTTCCAAGTGTGTGTTCCTGCTGGTGGCCTGTCCCCAGGACTGGCGAGTGCCTCTCCAGAGCAGAAGCAGCAGGCTGTAAAAGGGGTGGGAAGGAGATGTCTCCATGCTGGAGACAGCAATGGGAGCTCAGCCCAGGACTGCTGGCACATGATTCTTATTCTTCCTCTTGGTCTGTATCCCACCCTCACCTCCATCCCTCACCTTTCCCCTGGGTCCCCTCCTTCCTTCTCCCTCCCTCTCTCTGCAGTGCCTGTCTCAGTGTCCCGTACTTTCGCCTTCAGCAGAGGGGACTCCCTGGCTGGCTCTCCAGGTAACAGGGCATGGCTTTGGCCAGGGGCCTCTGCATGTGACAGGCTCTTTCCAGCACCATCCATGGTGCCCCAGCCCCCCTCACCCTGCATGCTGGGCAGTGCCCACGGCACCCCTGGGCAACCCCTACTGGTTGGAGCATTGGTGGCAGAGTGGGGCCAGCAGTCCTGCCACAGCCTTCCCAGTATGATGCAAATCCCTGGAGGAATGGGGTGGGGACAAGGGGAAGCTTGGGCCTTTCTTGGTGTGCTCTTCCTGTAATTTCCTGCACTTAGCTCTTGGGGTTTTGGCTTGCTGCTTTTGGTGACAGTGACCTGCAGCCCTGCATGCCTGCTGCCCTGCCCCCTTGCTTTCTGCTGATCCGGGTAATAAAAAGGCATTCTAGCAGCAGAGCAAAGTCAGCACAACGTCACCTCTGCAAGGAGCAAGCTGCCTTTGTTCCCTAAAAAGTCACTGAGTAGACAAAATCCATCATGCTGTGTGTCAGAGGCCACACTGTGTGTCAGAGGCCACCAGTCAATGTGAGTGACAGACCAGCTTGCCATGGCAGCCTCTCCTCCTGATCTGTCATTGTTGGGGTGAACAGGAGCACGCCCTTGAGACAGGTTAAGCAAATATTCACAGCCTGCTGGCTGCCACCAGGAGAAGTTGTACCAAATGTGGTGCAGAAGGCCGGCATTAACAGGAGAGCTGTCAGTGACAGGCAGCAGCCCTAACCTCTGCTGCTGGCACCGGCTCAGAGTCCTGCCCAGTCCCTTTGCTTTGTGTGGGGCTGGCATGGCACAGTCTCCCCAGCAGCCTGCAGTGAGGAGGACAGGCTGCAGACCCCTGCCAGCCCTGTGTGCAGCCACTGGAGGTGACAGGTCCACCTTGGCTCTACACTGGCACTGGGAGCCCAAGCAACACCACGAGCGAGAGTGAGTGTTTGCCTCTCTCTCTGCTGTCCCCTCCCCAGTGAACAGGTCACCGTCGCGCTGCAGCGGCCTCAACCGCTCCGAGTCCCCCAACCGGGAGGACTATGGAGGCAGCAGCACGCAGCTCCACAGCAGCAGCAACAACATCTACACGCCCGACTACTCCGTGCACATCCTCTGCGACGTGCAGTTCGTCAAGGTATGGGCAGGGCTGGCAGGGACTGTCCCACCCTGGCCACCCCTGTCCAGGTGCCCTCTTGCCCCGCTGTGCCCCAGGAGCCTGGTGGGTGCCCAGTGGGTGCTGAGGAGTCCTGCACCCGCTCCTGCTGGCGGAGGTTTGGAGCGGTGCCGGTGGGGCGCGGTGCCCGCTGAGCTGGCGCACGTCTGTGTGCCCAGGTGACCCGGCAGCAGTACCACAACGCGCTGGTGGCCAGCCGCATGGACAGCTCACCTCAGTCCCCCGACATGGAGGCCTTCGACAGGGATTCCACCAAGGCCTCGACTGCGCGGGGAACCCCACAGACACCCAAGGAGGACCCTGCCACCCTCCTGAATGAGAGGAACAGCATCATGTGTGAGTCACCAGCAACATTGCTTCCCTGCCACAGGCCAACTCGCACGTCCCCTAGGGAGGTCTGTGCTGGAGCTCTCTGGCATGATGCACACACCACCTCTGGGATGCAGTTGCACGTGGAGTGGGGCTCCTACACAGTGCAGGCATTTGCACACACGCACCTGTGAATGCCTGCACGTCCACACAGCTGCCAGTGTGCAGCATGTAATTCCTCACTGCCTTGTGCTCGCGTCCCCTGGGGTCCCTGGCAGCCGGACCTGCTGCCGTGGCTGGCATTCCATCACGTCCTGCCCCAGGGCACAGCACCTCCCTGCCCTGTGTCCCTGCAGGCAGCCGCTCCGAGGGGCAGCGCAGTCCCAGCGAGTCAGTGTTCCTGCGCATGGAGGGCATCCCCTTCATCCAGGAGGAGCTGGCTGACAACGAGGAGAACAGCAAGCGGCAGAGTGAGTCTGGCTGAGGGGCACACACCCCTGACCCCGGGGCTGGCGAGGCCACGGTGCCCTGAGGTGCTGCAGCCATGCTGGGCTCTTGCAGACAGTGAGTGCTGCGGGACTGTCCTGGAAGCAGAGTCCCCAGGTCGAGAGGCTGGGACCAGCTCATCGCCGAGCAGCTCTGAGGAGGCGCTGGGCAAGAGGCTGCTGAGATCCCTCAGTGAGTGCCTGACCCCGGGATAGCACACCCAGGGCAGAGCTGTGCCTCAGCACCCCACTCCCTGTGTCACCTGTTCCCCAGCCCTGTCCTGGGAACACCCTGCATGGGGCTGGTGTGGAACAGGGGACAACCTAGTTCCCTGTCAGTACCTCAGCAGAAGGTGAAACTGCACCTAGGGCTAGCTCAGGCAGAGCCAGTCACTAGGTCCTGGCCCAGCCCTATGCACCCCAGCCCTGAGCACCCTTGGCTCCCAGCACCCCTGCCCTGAGCACCCTTGCTGCTGCAGGTGGGCGCAAGCAGCGGACATCATCAGAAGGTGAGAAGTCGCCAGAAGAAAGCTCCAATCTCGCCCCATTAATCACCTGAGCAGCAGCGTGGCCAGAGCACAGTGCTGGAGGCCCATGCAGACTGGAGGTAGGAACCTGCCTCTGGGCGTGACATTCCTTTCCCAGCAAGTGGGAGGTCACTCAGTCTAAATAGTGTAAAATAAGTTTCAGGCAGCAAAACCAAATAGGGTGGTTTGGAGCCCATGCATGTGTGCGTGTTGGTGGGGCTGGAGCACGATCAAGGGATATGGAGCAGGGTCTGCTCTCAACAGCAGACTGGATGGCAGAGACGAGTGAGACCTCGGCTCATGTTTTCACTGTCTGCACCAATACACACCTGAGCTTGGCTAGGAAAGGCGCTGCAGGCTTGAGCAGCAGCAGGTCAGAGAGGGCAAGCTCTGGCCGCCTGCACCAGGCTGTGCTTGTGTCTTCCAGGTCTGCAGCATGGGGGTCTCCTGCCGTGAGGCTCGTGTCCAACAGCAGGAGGTCTGCACTCGCTCGCTGCCTGTCCGCCCGCTCGTGCCGCCCCTCCCTGCAGGATCTGTGCAGAGCCCCATCCCCAGGAGAGAAAGGATGAACCCCGGCAGGGCTGAAGCACGCAGGTAGCCTGGACCAGCTAGCTGGAGTCCGAGGGCCCTTGCCCTTGCGAGCCGCTCCCTGGTAGCATCTGGTCTCAAGGAAGAGGTGGAAAAAGGAAAGGTGAAAAAGTATCTGTCACGGCATCCCTGCAAGCAGTGCAGGGAGGGGCAGCCCAACCCAGAACTGCCCTTTACCATCATTTACCATCCCCATCCCAGCGGGGCCTGGAGCCCCGTGGTGCTGCAAGACGTGGTCTCCAGCACGAGGAGAACGTGCTATTTGGGGGTGCCACGCGCAGCTCAGGGCCCAGCACACGAGTGTGCCGTGCCTGGTGACACGCCCGCTTGCAGCCTCGCTCACGCTGACCATGGACACGGCCCAGCGCTCCCGAAGCCCTGCCAGGCACAGGGCAAGGAGCCCCGCTCACCCCCGGGTGCAGCCCCCTGGCTGGGGAGGGGGCTCTCCACGCTGCACCGGACCACCCTCCTCTCCACACGCCTGCCGCTGTGAGGGAGGCTCGCTCCAAGACTCGGGGTGGGACAGACCAGTCAGTAGTTTTTGTAGAGGCTCAATGCAACAGGGATATCAACATTAAAAGTGATTTTTCCCTGAGCGATGCCCTCTCTGTGTCCATGGGAGAGGGAGAGACTCTAACCCCCCAGCAGGCCAGGCTGCCCTCATACCCAGCGCCAGAGCTGCCTGCAGGAACAGGACTCAGACCCACTGAAGGGAGCAAGAGAACGGGTCAGCAAGTGCTGCCCAAATTCTTGCTCTGCAGCTGAGCTCTCTGTCACTCCTGCTGCCTGGAAAGCACTTGGCAAGCAGGGAGATAAGCCCCAGCTGTGCAGATGAGGACTGGGGAAAACCAGGAGTTAATATCAGGCCATTGCAAACACAATAGTGGGATACACGTGCTGGAGTACAGCCTGACAGATAAGGACAGAAATCTCATAGTCCACCCATGCTGATAAAACTTCAGCTGGAATAACTGCAGCCCTGTCTGGCACTGTCCTTCCAAGGAAACACACAGCAATTGAAAAGTGGGCAGAGGAAAGCAAGGGCTGGAAAACAACCTACCCCAAAGGCTGAAGGAAATAAAGTCACTTAATCTTTAGTGGTGAAGGATGTGAAGGGGAGAGAGGAAGTTTTCAAATACATAAAAAGCTGTTGTACAGAGGAAAGGAATAATCTGTTCTCTGTTGCCATGGTAAATGGGATAATTGGTAATGAGCTTACACCGCAGAAAAGGAGAAATTTAGGTCACTTGCTAGGAAAAACAAGGTTGGTAAGACTAGCAAAATACCAATATAGATCACATGGGGTGGGGCCAGCCTTCACACCAGGAGGTCTGTAAGGGCAGAAGTGTAAGCAAATACCGTAAATAAAAAACATTAACTCCTCCTAAGATGACCCCTAGAAGTCATCTTTTAACCACTTCCTCACCATCCCTGCTGTGAATGGACACCAAGAGGAAAAAAAGATCCTCACCTGCAGAGAAGAGGAAAGGCTGCCTGTGTCTCACTTATATGATACAAATACTGACCAAAAAAGAACGAGACCCCATGCATTCTGTGCAAACACAACAAAGCAATAAGGCACCATTTGTGCCTTTTCTGCCTAAGCTGCAGCACAACCAAATCCATCAGGGTAACAGTGACTACTGCTACCTGACACAAGGCAAGGAGCTGTCCCCCTTTCTTCACAAGATCCTGTCAGGAGGCCGCTCTGTCAGCTCACAAATAGATCTGCAGTGACTGCAGAGAGCAAAACAGATGGTCCCAGCTCTTTTTCAGTGCCAGAAAGACAGGCTGCTGCTGGCAGGCCCCACTGAAGCAAGTGGGAGTAGATGGGGGTTCACCAGGAGCCTGCTGAAAAGGATGAGCAGAAGAGATCTGCTTTTTGACACCTGAGGGGCAGGCCAGGAGCCCTGGGCCAGGGAAGGATGGCCAAATGGAAACACTTGACCATCCAGAAAGCAACCACAGACAGACAGACAGGCAGGATGAGCTGGGCAGCACAGGGCAGTGGGGCAGGAAGAACACAAGATGAATACAGGAGGAACTGGTTGGCTTCATGTAGTCACAGGGAGCTCTCAACAACACTCTCCCAGTAAGATTCCCCCTTTGGTAATGGCTGTGATCATCAGAGATGCAACACACCCTAAGAGAGAAAGGGACAGCCTTGAAACAAACTAAGTGGACAAACCAGGATGTTGAGGCTTCAACTTGAGCCTGGGGAGAGGTTCATATGGTTTGAAGACATGACATCACACAAGGTAGGGGTAGCATTCAGAGACAAAGGTTTAATTTCACGTCAGCAACACAAAGAAGCAATTATCACAATTACAAATATTTGCTCGTATAAGGCTCAGAAATTAGGAAGGGGTGGGACGGATGGAGAGAAGAAGCTAGCAACAGCTTTACCCCTCCCCAAAACACTACTGAGTAACATTAGTTCACAAGCCATGTGAGATCCCAACCTCTGTGCTGTTATCACACAGTGCATTGCACTGGCACAAGACTTTGCCATGATCAAAATGATCAGTTACATGGAGTTGATTTGGATGTGCTAAAGATGCAGCTCTAAGGGCCTGGAGACCAGGCTGCTGTTGTGAAACAAGAGCCAAGGTGGCTCATGCTGCCCCCACCTCCTGGGGGCACTGGTGCAAGGACCACTTAAAAAATGTCAGAAGACGATTATCCCTGATTGAGCTACTGCTCCCATCTTTATTAAACCCCAAGAGGTGTGGGAAAAGGCAAGCCATGAGCAGAGAAAGACATGGACTACACACTATAGCTTTGGTGACTTCATGTAAGTTTGGTTGTTCATGTGCTTCATTGGATTTTTGTGACAGCTTCATGGATGGACTTGGCCACATAGTCCAGGTTCTTGGTAGTTAGACCACACATGTTGATGCGCCCACTAGCCATCAGGTAGATGTGTTTTTCCTTGACCATGTACTCCACTTGCTTAGCTGGGGAAACAATTGGACATCAGGTCAGAGCAGTGACCCACAGCTCAGAAAAAAGAACTAGTACTAGTCAGGGATGCTTGAATCTTTTTCAAGCAGAAAAGTTCAAGCACTGGTCACTAAATTACTGTGTGACGCTTCGCCCCTCTCCAGCCACAGACGCAGTGATGCCAAAACTCCAGTGAGACAGAGAGATTCCTGCTTGGACTGCTTCAGCCCAGTTCACCCACAGCCAACTGCCCCCACCCACTCCTCCCTTCAACAGGCCACTGGATACTTACGGTTCAAGCCTGTGAAGCTGAACATGCCAATCTGCTCTGTGATGTGGTTCCAGGTGCCTGGGGTGCCCAGGGCCTCCAGTCGAGAGCGGAGCTCTGAGCGCATCAGCAAGACCCGATCTGCCATCGTCTTCACGTTGCCCTTCCTGCAGCAGGCAGGAAGCAGAGCATGAGCATGGGCACCCCTGTGGTCTGAAGCCATCTGGCCAAGCCTGACACTCAGGGAGACAGCTTCCCTCCCTTGCCCTCTCCCAGTGGCCCTGGCAACACGTACCACTCATCAAAGAGCTGCGGGGAAGCAAGTGTCGTTGCCACAATGCGCGCTCCCTGGGAGGGAGGGTTGGACCAAGTGGTGCGCACAATCTTCTCCATCTGGGACAGCACACGCTGCACGTTGTCTGCATCCTTCCCCACCACCGTCAGGTTCCCCACACGTTCATCTGTGGACAAGCCAAGAGATGTGAGCTGTTGGTTCAACACGTCGTGGCAAGGCAGAGAATTCCCCACCCCTCAGCATGCCAGCCCCATCTGTCTGGGTATGATGCTACTGGGCCAGCTTACTGCCAGACACTCACTGTAGAGCCCAAAGTTCTTGGAAAACGACTGTGCACAGAAGAGCTCAAAGCCCTCGGAGACAAAGTATCGCACAGCCCAGGCATCCTTGTCCAGGCTGCCAGAGGCAAACCCTTGGTACGCGGAGTCGAAGAATGGAAACAGGCTCCGGCGCTGCAAGGAGGAACAGTGTTAGAGGGAAATCCCCTCCCCACAAGCTCTCTTTTACCCCCCACAGTACCCGTAGGAGGGAAAAACGACCACTGAGTTCCTGTGTGACTTCAAAGGAAACCATCCAGCAACACCAGACTGAAATACTTTCTTTCTACTGGTGTGAAAGAATAGAAAGACTAAAGTGGTCAATAAAAGCCAATGCAGGAGAAAACTGCATTTGAGGACATAAGAAGTGCACCACTTCATATGCTACTATCCAGCACCTGCCTGCAGATAATCCTTCCAGCAGGAGAAACCTCACTATAGCCCATTCCAGAGTGTGAAAACAAGAACTTGGAGGCACAGCAAGAACTGCAGTGCATCTCTCCTCAGAGCACAGACAACCAGCACTCTGTTGTCCACCTCTCCCTTCAACACCTGCCTTGTGGGACTCTTTCAGCTTCTGCTACATCTCATGCCATTCCCTCAAAGCCCATTTCAGATGCAAATGCTCTGGCTGGCTCAAGAGCTATTTGCCCTCTCAGCATTGCTTTAGCCCCAGCAGCAGCCCATACCTTCATGACAGCAGCAATCTGCTTCCACTGGTCAGGAGTGGGGTCTGTGCCTGTTGGGTTGTGCGCACAGGCGTGGAGGATGAAAATGGAGAACTCCGGGGCTTGCTGAGGAAAGAACACATCTTGGTCACACACACACATGGACAAGACTGGGCACTCGCAGCACAGGGAGAGGCCTGGAGCTGCTCTGGCAACAACAGCCTCTTTTGCAGGGATCCACTTCCCAGCACAGCACACTAGAGCCTAGCCAGCTGCAGATGCTGACAGTACAGCACCAAGCTCAGCCCATCCCATGCCAGTTTTACTCACCTCCATGTCATTCAGCAGCCCCTGGAGATCCAGACCCCTCTTGGCAGCATCCCAGTAGTGGTAGGTTCTAATATCTTTGAAGCCAGCATCCATAAACACAGAATTGTGGTTCTCTGAGGAAAGAAATAACTTCTCAGAAAAGCACACCCTATCTCCAGCAAGCTTCCTTCTCCAGCCCCAGCACCTCCCCTTACACACATGAGAAGGCTGCTCCCTCACTGCCCCGGCCCCTGCAGGGAGCAGGGCTGTGCCTCCCTCTTGCTGACCCACAGGGCTCCCTGGGAGCAGCACTCACCCCAGGTTGGAGTGGAGACGTAGACCGGGGTGGCCGTGTTGTTGTTGCCGTTGTACCAGCGCCTCAGGAACTCTGCTCCAATCCGCAGAGCGCCCGTCCCACCCAGGCACTGAACGCTTCCCACCTGCAACAGAGACACCTGCCAGCCCTGCCCACCCAGGCCAGCACTGCATGGGAAGCACAGTGCTTGCAAGAGTCAGACAGGATCCCACACGCGTGCCCTGGGGTCAGCTCAGTCAGAATGCCATCCCCTTCCAGTGGTCTTCAGCCTCCTTCAGTGCTCAGGCCCATCCTGACCACTTCTACCATTATAAATAGACTCCAGCCATTCCTGTTATATTTTGGCACAGAGCAGATTCTCAGCTACTAGTTTATTTCAGGAAAGGTGGTGTAATTATCTGACCTGGGTTTCCTGTGGGGAGGCTATTAAAAGATGAAGGAAAACACAGATTCCAATCACAGGCCACGTTCGGCTTTTCCCCAAAACCACAACTACTTGCACAAACAGTTTCAAGTGCACGAGTTCATCAAGTAAGCTACAATCAAGAAAGACCATGTCTGAGAAACCCTCAAATTCTGCCAAAATGCGGGACCTCTACACATTTGTTCTCTTCTACTCAGTCTGCTGTAGAGACACCCCAGGGACCCCAGTGCTCCCTGTCCACCTCGTACCCGTTTCTCCTTGATGGCAGGGCTGTCATCACCCAGGGCGATGCGGGAGGCGTTGGCCCGGAACTCGGGCAGGCCCAGGATGGGCAGATACTCGTGGTTCAAGCTGTTGTCGCTGGCGATCATCTGCTCCACCTTCTTCACCACCGGCAGGACCCATGGCTGCCCCTCGTCCGTGCGGTAGGCTGCGGGATAGGGACAGCCGTCCTTACTGCACCGGGGGGACGGTGCGCCGCCAGTCCCCGAGCGACCCGCCCGGACACCGAGGCCGGCCCCGCGACCTTGACGCCCGCTGGAGCTCGCTGCCCGCCACCCCCCCGCGAACGCCCGGGCGCTGGCCGCGGCCCCGTGACCTTTGGGGCACGGCACCCGCCGCCGCCGCCCGGCCGCCGCAGCAGGTGCGCAAGCCGCCGCAAGGGCACCGACCGGCCCGAGCCGCGGGGAACGGCCCCGCCGAGCAGGACGGAGCCGCGGACTCACCGCCCACGCCGAGGTTGACCTTCCGCGAGTCGCTGTCCTCCCGGAAATCCGCCGTGAGCTTGAAGACGGCGACAGGCGGGGAGTGGGGGACGGCGGCGAAGATGGAGGCGGCCATGGCGGCGCGGGCACTGCGTTCCGCTCCGCTCCGGTTCGGCACGGGCGGCGCGCGGCGCTGGAGGAGACGCTCACCTTCACCGGCGGGGCGGGGCCGCCGCTGCCCGCGACCAATCAGCGCGCCGCGCTCGACCCCGCCCCCGGAGCCGGCCCAATGGCGGCCAGGAGCGCGCCCGGTGACGCGAGACGCAGGCACCGCCCATGGCGGGCCGGGCCCCCAGGCCGCCGCTCCGCGCTGCCCGGGGCTGGGCCCGCGGCTGCAGAGCTGCTGGGAGCGGTGCTGGGCGACTCCCGCAGCTGCAGAGACGGGCAGGTGTCCCGAGGGCGATGCCCCGTGCAGTACGGGGTGCTGCGGGGGATGCCGTGCCCGAGGCGGCGCTGCGCTGCGGGCTGTGCAGCGCCCGGGGGTGCAGCGCCCGGGGTCACGGCACAGTCCCCATTGGGCACCCGGCGCTGCAGATAACCCTGGAGCGCTGTGCCGGGGTGCAGGATGGTGCCGGGTGCGGGCTCGGGGCCGCGGGAAGGTGTCGGGGCGCCGTGCCCCGGTGTGACGGCTCCGGGCGCGCTGCCCGGGGGGCGGGGGATCCCAGGGCTGCAGTGACGGGGACCGCTCTGAGGACCGTGGTGTCTCCAAAGGCACTTCCCTAATTCACAGCCACCTGCAGGTCAGACGCTGTGGGCTTACCCCCGGAAACCTCCCAGCCCCGAGGAAACCCCAGGGTCACTGTGCGGGTCTCCGCTACCACTGGTTAGCTCGGGACGTGGTACTGATCCATGGGGTCTTCCTCGCTAGCAAACTCCCCGCCCTTCGCGCAGGCACAGCGCTTCCCACGACGCCCCCGGCCCTCCGTGGCTCTTGGGGCCGCCCTCCAGCCCCGCGGGGACCCCCGGGGCTCCCGGGCGCGGCCATCGGCGGAGCGGCGGTGCCGGGCGGTGCCGGCAGGGGGCAGAGCCGGCCCGCGCATCCCGCTGCCCTTCCTGCTGCCGATCCCGCGGCTGATCCCGCCGCCCATCCCGCCACTCATCCGGCAACCCCGGCGGGGAGCGGCACCCACGGCTCCGGCCCGGCCTGGGGCTGCTCGAACATCCCACCCGAGGCTGGCCCCACGCCTTCCCGGGGAGAGGGATCGGTGCCTCCCGGTACGTGGCCGTCTCCGTTAGGAACCTGCCACCTATCTCGAATAGCTTTTGAAGTTTGTGAGAATCTGCCCGCAACCCTGCTACATCTGGGAAAGGCTTTGAGGGAGACGGGAAGGACGTCTCGAATAACAGCTCCGACAGCGTGACACACACCACACACACCTCCCTTCGTGACATAAAACACGGGGGTACAGGACGGGAAAGGCCATGCTGTCCCCAAATGCTTTTGCAGACAACCTGTGTTATCTGCTCCCTTTGTTAACCCAGCCAAGATCCCTCTGAAAACCAGTTTGGATCCTTGCCCCCTTCCATGCAAGGTGGCTCCACAGCCCGGCTGCCCAGGAGGGAGCCCAGGGGCACAGCCCTCACCTCCCCCGGCTCCGGGCAGCACCTGGAAGAACTGCCCAGTGCACTTTCTGCTTAGCATAGAGTGGGGAAGAGGCAGAGCTGTCTGTCGGCACGGTAGCGTGCCAGCACTTCTGCCTTCAGAGAAAACAGAATAATGAGAAAGGCAGAGGAGCAAAACAGGAGTGCTAGACCAAAGCTTTGGCCCTGGTGATGTTTTTAGTCCAACTTGGACAACATTTCATTCACGCCTTGAGAAAAAGCTGCATGGAAACCCCAAAAGAGCCTGAGGTCTGCTCTCTGCAATAGCTGTGAAGCTCTGTAAACCTGGCCAAGCTGCTGTCAGGGCATCCAAACCCTAACCCTAACCCTACCCTTAAATCTAACCCTACCCTTAACTATAGCCCTAATATTAACTCTAATCTCAACTGGATGAAGAACTTTTGGGTTTCTCAAGGTCAGTGGATTCTGCTAAATGAGAGATACTGGGCAAGGAAGCAACTGATGAAAACAAGGGCATCAGAGGGATCTGGGGGTAGCCCACTGCAGGGTGAGTCATGTTTTCTGCTCACAAAGAGTAAAGCACTGCACAAGTGGAATGCTGCAATGGGAAAAACAGACAGATCCTATTTCTGGAGCAGACAGAAGTGCTAGGGAGTCCCCAGACTATCAGGCTCTCACTGCACTTACTGGTTTCTAATCCTACCACTTTCCAAAAAGCACTGGGATACTTGGGGACATGGCCAAGTGCTTTCCCAGTGCAGAACAGGGAAGTCACAAAGGCACAGGGGTGCTGCCTGCCAGGCTGGCTGCACTAAGCTGCTGCCTGGGACTGCCAGAGCAGGCTGAGCAATGGTTGTTGCAGGAAAAAATGCAGTTTCCCCAAATCAGCACTGTTTTTCCCCCTTCCTCAGGAGCTGCTGGGCAGTGTGAGCTCAGTGCTGCCAGTCTGCTGCAAACCGTCTGTGCCGCTGCCTGTGCCTGCGAGGCCGGGGTCGCTGACCCAGCAGGAGTTACCTGCCAGAGCGCTTGGTGCCTCTGGCTCAGCCGGTGTCCCATGCCCTTGACAGCATGGAGTGGGACTCTGCTGGGAACAGATGCAAGAATGAGACAATAAGAGACAAAGCAGCAGGCTGTCGGGCCCCCGAGCTGGGTGGCTTTGCGTTAGCAAGATCCCTCTGGCCCTGAGCTTTCATCTCCTCAGCCTACACAAAGGGTGCCACCAACACGTATGTAAAAGCAGGAGGAACATGGGAGCCAGCCCTGAGGCGTCCCTCCCTTCATCTCCTGCCTTGGACTGACAGCCAGCAATGACCTGCCACTCAGTGGGAAAGCCTGCACACCTTACAGAGAGCGAAGAAGCCCCCGGGCACGCACGGCCGTGCCGCATGCAGACAGGGCCCCCCGCACTCAGCTCCTCCTGGGAGCCAGAGGCAGGGGGCTCAGCAGCCAGCCTGGCTCCTGCAGAGCTCAGCCTGCTGCAGGGATACAGGGACCACTGGGGACCAGGTGATGGCCTCCTCACACCATCAAGCCTCATGTGGTCTTGGAAAAAAAGCCCTTTTTAAGAGGGTGAGCTCCACTGACCCCATTCCATTCACTCCCTCTCACAAAATTCTCCCTCACACCCCTCTGGCCTCTGCCTCATCCTCTCTGGAGTGCCCTGCCCGGTGCTGGGACACTGTCGATCTTGGCATCACAGCAAGGGTTTAGCAGCCTGCCCACCCCAGTCCGAGGCTGGGTGCAAGCAGTGTGTGGCACGGAGCAGAGCTGAGGCTGTCCCCAGCGGGTGCCGTGCGGGGGCTGTTTTCCCAGCATCCTCCAAATACAGATGTTTTCTCAGTGCAGGATCCAGACAGAGGAGGGTAAAATGTTTTCATTCCAAGCTCTGGAGGTCAGGTCATGGTTTGTCTAAATGGCTTTTGTTGCTGTAATTATCAGATTAGCTGATCTCTGGCAGTGCATTTAGGGGCAGCTACATTAACTGTGGATCCTGACCCCTCCACTGCCACCCTGCCCAGCTGGGACAGTGGGTTTGCAATGGAGCAGTGGGGATTGGGGATGTCATGAGAGCCAAGTGAAATGCTCATGATTAGTTTTAGGTTGGTATCCAATTGGACCCTGGCCCAGGAGCAGGCGGTGCATTTGAGGAAGACAGCAGCAAGGCTCCTTGACCTCACAGCATCCTGAGCTGGGCCTGATCCTTCCCTCCCACTCCAACCTGCAACGCACAGCAGCCACGGAGCCCTGTCCCAGGCACCTGCCTGCCATGGGGCTGATGCTCAGCATGCAGACACGGATGGGGACACCTGTGGTGCCTTCCCTCGCTCAGAGCTGGTGGTGCTTGCCAGCACCAAACCCAGCAGTTCCTAGGGGAGGCTGGTGCAGACCCTCACCCTGTGCCTGGCCACAGGGTGCTGTGAGGCTGGGCAGCCCCAGCAGCCGGCAGGGCACAGGAATGGGAACGTGAGATACCAGGCGAGACACAGAGCATGACAGGGAGAGGAGAGAGCAGGCTGAGGGCAGATAAAAAGGGATCAGGAGCTTCCGGCCCCCGCCAGCCCCTCGCCGGCTCCGTGGGTCCATCTGTCAGCGCCCGCGAGTGCTGATGGCACCGGGCCCTGGTGCAGCGGGGCTGCAGGCCCTGCCGAGGGGCACCGTCAGGGACAGGATGAGGCCCTGGTGCAGCCGGGCTGCAGGCCATGCCGAGGGGCACCGTCAGGGGCAGGACGGGGCTCTGGTGCAGCCGGGCTGCAGGCCATGCCGAGGGGCACCGTCAGGGGCAGGATGAGGCCCTGGTGCAGCGGGGCTGCAGGCCCTGCCGAGGGGCACCGTCAGGGGCAGGATGAGGCCCTGGTGCAGCGGGGCTGCAGCTCTGGCCGAGGGACACTGTCAGGGGCAGGACGGGGCCCTGCCGCCGCCTGCCCACGGCACCGGGTCGGACAGCAGCCCGGCCGCGGCGTGCTCCGGGAGCAGGCCTCACACTGCCCTGCAGCTGCCCCTGAGCCTGAGCTCCCGGCCATGCTGCCCTGCAGCACCCGCCCATTGTCCTCCCGTCCTCCTGTCCTCCTGCCCCACTGCACACATGAACAGAGAGTGCCAGGGCCGGCACACACTGACACAAAAACAATCGGTTCCCACTCTGCTGAGCTGCAGATCCACACCTGGGTGCTCAGAGGCACCGTGCCCCTGGCAGCCCCCTGCCACACCATCCCACCTCCTCTCTCACCTCTGGTGGGAGAAACAGGAGGTTCCCTTGAGCAAAGAAGGAGCTCGATAATGAAATAAATCAAAATCAGAAAAAATTTTATTGTTTCTGCATAAAGCAACTTATTTTAAATGTGGCTTCACTGCATTTCAGATTCCAAAGTTTTATAATGTCAGATCATAACACCCCATTGAATGAATGCTTCTGGAACAGAATATCTACCTTTTGTCTTTCAAAGAATATTTCAATCCCTTCAAATGCTGCAAAATATTTCAACAGGAAAATTTTTCCTTTAAACATCATGTTCCTACAGGAAGTTTTGGCTTCAGCAAAACATACATTAAAAAAATAGTGGCATTTTGTTAGTTTTCCTAACTGCCACCATGACAGAACTTGGTTATCTTAGTTCTTCTTTGTTTCCAGCTCAAAGCCAGAGAATAACCCAGGGCAGCAAGTGCCAAAAAGGAGCATATCCACCCACCTAATCAGGCTCAAACCTCTCCTGTCACTGCAGCTTCTTGGGCACAGCCAGAGGTTTGCTATTTCTCTAAAACCATTTTGCACATTAGTTCTGGGGTCCCAAGAATCCTAGCTTGGCTTATGGACCACTCATGGCCATGCTTGCCTAATCTATGTCTACTCATTCCCACGGGCACTCAGGAGTTCCCCCTAATTTTTCCTGCTGGCAGATGTCAGATGTCAGGGGACTGACCCATGCACTGTGACCTGCTCAGGCACTGACACCTGGTACCCTAGTACACTGAAGATGGTTTCCTAAGGGTGTGGAAGACCAGCAGGGGAAAGGACAGGCACTTCTGTGTCAAGGCATGGACTTCTGCACAGCCAAGGAAATTAGTTTTGGGACATCTATCATGAGGAGACAGCTGCCATTCCCAAAGGCAGCAAACCTCCTGGCCAAGCCTGTGCCCTCTCACCTGTGAGCCCAGCTCAAGTGTTGGGTTGGAGACACTGGATGTGTTGCAGGGAGCTGCTCTGCCATGGTGTACCCAGGCTGCCAGGCAGCTGTGGGAGCTGTGCCCTTGGGGCTGAGGCAACTGCAGCACAGCCGGTCCCAGCTGGACCCCTCTGGACAGGGTGTGTCCCCCAGCAGAGCCAGGAGAAGGCCAAGGAAAGGGAGTCCAGCTCTCTTGCAGGGAGCCCAGTTCTGCGGGTAGCTTCTGGACCTTGGTGTAGGAGCAGATTTACTGAAAACAATTTATTTAATATCAAAAATAATTTCTTGCAGCATTTCAGCTGGCGTCAGCCAAGCGCTTACTCACCCGGGAATTCAAACAAAGGCAGGGCTGGCGCCCAGCCAGGGGGTCGGGCGCTGGGTGGTCGTGTCCATCCCGGCCTTGGACACGCCTCTGGGTCACTTGCAGGCTTGTGGCATGATGTCTCCATTTATTTATTGGAAATGTTTGAACAGGAAATGCTAATGGTTTGGGTTTGTGGAGACAGCTGGAGGGGTCCGGACGGAGCTGCTGAGAGGGGAGGGTGCACTGGGACAGGGCAGGCCAGCACAGAAGGGGAATCAGTGCTGCCACTGGGGATTTGTCCCTTGTGTTTGTGGTGAAGAGCCCAGCGGGAGGTGAGGCCAGGGAGGGCCCTGCCATCTCTGCTGCCTCCTCCTTCACTGCTGCCTGCATCCCACAGCGCAGGGGTGCACGGCAATGGCGCTGGCAAAGTGGTGAAGGAGGAGCAGCAACCACAGGGCATGGCACACCTCATCCCAACGCCGGCCAGCTGGGTGTCCATTAGCGTGGGAGAGATGTGAAAGTGCTGCCTCCCCCTGCAAGGGGGTCGAGAGGTTCCTATGCAGCCCAGCTCTGGAGCGGGCTGTTCCTGCATTTGCTGATAACAGCGGAGGTAAAGCCTGACCCAGGAAAGCAGGCAAGATCCGCAGAGATAAACTCCCCGCGGCAAGACAAAGGCACTGACCTCCTCGCTGCAAGAGCTGCCGCATTCCCACAAGCACAGCAACAATTGCCCAGGAGCAGCCCTGAGACCTGCACCCAGCCCCACTGGCCAGCCACGGGAAAGGCCCCCGTGGCAGCCAGGAATGCCTCTTGTCAGGATCACAGAAACCCCAGCCTGGGGTTTTTAACCAAATCTACTGTCATACCATTTTTCTGAGCAGTGAGAGAGAAGAGCTTGCTGCCATTGCTTGCTTCTCATTCAGCATCTTGGCCCTGCTGCACAGCCAGAGGGATGCTGTACAAGCACCTCTTTGTATTTCCAACCTCACACTTGTATCTGCACATTTGCAGTACAAACAGGCTTTAAGTTTCATTCCCAAACACAGCCGAGTGTCTTATGCACTCACTGATGCAATTCAGGTGTGAGTGCCTGGAGCCCCACACACCCAGAGCACACCCAGGGAACTGAACAGCAGGCAGGAGCTCAGCTGTGTCTCCCCCTGCCCTGCCCGGGTCCCACCCATGGACCAGGAGGCTGGAGCCTGCGTGGCATTTCCCCATGTCAGCTCTGCCCCAAGAGAGCATCAGCTGAAAAAGGCAGAGGCACTTAATGGGATTTGCAGAACACAGCTCAGTTACACACCATACGGCTGTTGTCTCAGGCATGTTTTTAAAATCTTTATCTCTGCATCATTACACACTGATCTACATTTGAAAAGAATCCTTTTGGTTCCCTACCTCTGAAATGAGGATAACTATCCTTCACCTCATAGCAGGGTTATGAGGATAAACAGATTAAAGACTGTGATATTGTTGCAAAGAAGGTTAAACAAGCCCCTGTGACAGACAGCCCAGGGGCAGGGACAAGCATCAGAGCCATGCACGCCGACCCACGTCTGCACCATGCTAATGACCCCAAAATCCCAGCGACAGGTTTGCCACTGTCTGCCTTCCCAGGACGCAGCTGCATGCCTGCAGAGGGGGTAGTGCCCAGCCCAGGACGTGCACCTGTGCCCTGAGAAAGGGGAGTGCAGGGGTGCAGGGGGAGCAGGGGCTGGGAGGTGCTCATTAGTAGCACAACCTTTCAAGAGGACATCAGAGGTCCAGGCGCAGCAGCAAGGGCCTGTGGGCAGTGGGGTGCAGCAAGGCAGCTGCTCCCTCTGCACATCCCTCCCTGCAACCTCAGAACAGGATAACCCTCTTCTACCTCCCGCAGCCTTGCCCATCCCTGTCCCTCTGGGTGCCCTGGGCTGGCAGGGACAGTGGGGAGAAGTGCACTTCTGCAGAAAGAGCTGGTGGGGGAGAGGATGAGCTGGACAATTACTGTCTGGAAAGTCTCACCCGGATCCCTAGTAAAATAATGGCACAAATATTAAGAAAAGGAGCTCTGTAAACATCTAGAGGATAATGAAACCATGAGCTATAAGCAGGATGGGATTTGTAAATAAAGGGCTGTGCCAAAAACAACAAGCCCTCCATAATTGTTTTGGATAGAAGGACAAGATTAGTGCGGGAAGGGGACTTGGCGGATGTCATGAGAGGAGACCTGGAAGCACCGGGTTTCTCCTCCTGCCTGGCCATTGGAGTCTCTGGCATGTTTGGGCAGGTTTAAGGAGGCTGACCTTTACAAAAGGTGCCCCTCATGGCATGGCTGGCACCTGGGAATGTACCTGGTCTCTGTAGCTGAACACCTGCACTCCCCCAGCCTGTCACACCAGCACTGCAGCAGCTGCTCACACTTTGGCCACCTCAGAGCTGCCAGAAGGGAGCAAGGCTAAACCTGAGACCCTATCCCAAATGAGACACATCTCACCACCACGTCTCACAGGGCTGGGACCCATGCAGTGCAGGAATAAGCCAGCTGGACGGTCATGGAGTGGCAGAATGAGAAACAAAACCAAGCAAATCCAGAAGCAGGAAAATAATGCTGGCACCTTCCATCATGTTTGCCAGGTTTGGACAGAGCTCTGTCTTTTGTGAACATCAAAATGTCATGTTCTGCAGGACTGCAGGGTTCCCCGGTGCTCTCAAGTATCAGCTTTTTGGCCAGACATACAGGAAATGTGCATGCACCTCCTTGCAACCAGCCCTTTGAAATGCTACTGTAAAAGCACACGTAAGCACCACCAGCCATCGGCACCGCACAGGACAAACTCGTCCAGTGCAGACACTGCACGGAAGGAAGAGCAGAAGCCTGGCCAGAAGGTACCTGGTGTTGTACTGGAGCCTTGGGTGCCTGCACAGCCAGCGGGGCCGGGCTGGGCAAGGCGCGCGCCCGCGGCATGCAGGGCAACGCACGCTCGCAAAGCCACATGAAATGCACCATATATGGTGAAGGTATTATTAGCCCATGGCTTCTTCCTAGGATCTTCCGAGGAAATCTTGCTTGAAAATGGGGAACAAAGAGGTTTGATTGTGTCGTAAGCAAGGACTTGAACTGCCCACAGGACCAAAGCAATGGCTTCAAAGAAACAGGGAGCAGTGAGGTGTCAGACCCTTGGGTATCTCAGAGGCGCTTAACAATATTCTGGTTAAGTATTTGTCTTAATTAATACTGATTGCCCACCCATTACCTACACCCTGATGGGCCTCCAGAAGTTGTTCTCAGCAGGGAGATGGTGCTGCAATGGTGTCAGCACTGGTCTCCAGTACCCAGTGCAGGCACAGGCCAGCTCAGAGTTGGCACCAGTTTGCTGCTGCCAACCCTGGCTGCAGCCCTACAAGTCATGGAAAAGATGGAGTACCTGCTTGTGGGTTTTGACTGAGCCAAATGCCAAGCTGGATGTGTTGGCAAAGACAGTGGGCTGTCCCTCTGGGTGTAGCCCCCCAGCTTCTGCTGTTCTGTGGTAGGAGCTGGACCAACTCATTTACTTTAACAGAAGACTCTGGCTCTGATAGGGCTTGGTTTGGTTTGGGGTCCTGAGAGGGAGCAACTGGATGTGAGCTCAATGCTGGGACCACACAGTAACTGCAGGCCTGGGCACCAGAGCTGGGAGAGCAGCAAATGGGAGCTGTGAGGCAGTGCTCTGTGCAGCAGAGGATGGGATGTTAACCCTGAGATACTGCTGCCCCACTTTAAAAAGATACAGATGAAGTGAGAGATGAAAATGTGATTCCCACCCTCCAATATTTCCCACAGCATCCTGCAGACAGAGTGGAGAGGTATGGGCTGGAAGGGGGAAGACACAAGGTGGCTTGAAAAGTGAGTGAAGTGATGGAATCTGTGTCTTCAGACATTTCCAAAATTCAGTGGATCAAGGCCCAACCAGCGGGCTGTACTGCCAGAGTTCCTGAGGCCAAAATTATTCTGTGAAATGAGAGAGAGTGCAGAAAACAGGCACAGAAAAGACACAGTTGCAGGAGAATGCACCCCACAGTGACAGAATCAAGCTCAACCTGTTTTCTTCTTAAAAAAGCTCAAGAAATTTGACTGCTATGCACAAGTACTCTCATAGAAAGAAAATACCATGTGCTAGCATCTTTTTATTCTAGCCAAAAAAGGCAGAACAAGAATCAATGGCTGGAAATTAGAAGCCAGACAACCCTGCATAAGAAATACGACATACATTTACTGAGCAACGCTGATTAGCTGGTGGATTAACCATCAGGGATTAAATAAGACCAAACTATGAACTCCCTTGCACCTCCAGACCAGAGGCTTTTGTGCACTAGTAAAACCACAGGTTATTTAGATCCAGAAAGAGTAACAAGACAAGGCAGTCGGGTAGATCAGCATAAGTGATCTAATGACTAACTCTGATCTCAAACATCGTGAGTAAAAATACATCGTGTTACTAATGCACATAGAAAAATTCCCATTGCACAAGCTCAGTGTAAACACTGGACAGTTGACATCTGCAAACCCACAGATGGAGGGGGACAACAGTTGTTGCTCCTGTTTTAGAAACAGAAAAACACCCAGCCCACGGACGACCCGCAGGGGCCTTGAGACAGGACTGAAACCAGGAGCGAGGCACGAGCTTGGAACAGCACGAGTCTGCCGGCAGTAAATTCATCAGAGACGTGGGGTCTGCCCCAGGATGCTCCTGGGTGCTGTGGATTAGACACGTGGCACATTGGGCTGGGAAGAAATGGCCTTTCTGTACAGAGCCTTGGGGAATCACACAAGGCATATGACCATTCCAGGAAAAGTAGGGTCAGAGTGATGTACAGAAACTGGGGAAAATTTGGATAGGGAAAAAAACTGGTTAGGAGTAAATACCAAAAAAACCCTAAATGAATAATACCAAATAAAATACAAAAAAAATCCAAACAAACAAAAAACCCAACAACAACAACAAAAACAAAACCCAAAACAAAAAAAATCCACACAAAAAAACCCAAAAACAAAACCACAAAAACCCAACCAATTAACCAACCAACCAAAACCCCCAAAAAGCACCAAAAAAAACCCCCAAAACAACCACAACCCCCCCAAAAACCCCAAAGACAACAAAAAAATCCCCAACAACAATCTACTGGAAACCTTCACAGCTGAAGCAAAACACACCTGGCAAGGACCAGTCGTGAATAGACTGGCCACAGGCAAAATGATTCTTCCCTCTTTTTAGTATCTGTATTCACAGAATTATAAAAAATAAGCCTGGAAGGCCCTTGAAAGGTCACCTAGCCTGTCTGCCTGCCCCAAACAAATCAAACCCTTCCTGGTGGAGCTTTTGTCTAAACTCTTGCTAAAAGAAGCCTCTAGTGGTGACGACGGCTCCCAGGAAAAACAAGTTTTAATCCCTTTTACCGCAATCATTGCAGGGTGAGTCTGTGGCTTCTTCTTCTACCCACCTGAAAACAAGGAATAGCCATTATCTCATACTTTGTAGCAGGGCTTTATGCATTTAAAGACTTTTATCTTGTTTCCCTGTAGTCTTTGTGTTGTGATACTAAGCTACCCTTCAGCCTTCTCCAGTATGTCATGTTTTCTGAATTTCTGATCTTGTTCTTCCCTGGGCTTTCTCCAAGAACAGCAACTTGAAATGCTGAGCCCCAAGTGGGATTCAGTGCTGAGTCTGACACTCTTTAAACGCAGCAGGATCACATCAGGTGTCTCACAAACACCTTGTTCATATGTCCTGGTCTGATTTTTCTCTTCTCACTTGGGCTGCTGCTGTCTCACGCTCCCTGCAGGACCCACTGGCACCTCCAGCTACTTTCCCACAGAGCAACCTTACTCATTCCCCAGCCAATGTTGATTTTTCCCAACTCACACAAGAGCCTTATATTTGTTCTTATCAACAGGTTTATTTCAGGTTTCTTCACCTTCTCAAGAAAATCATTCTTGCAGACTGGTGCTGCAGGTGAAAATCACTGATGAAAGCCCTGACTACCCCTAAACTAAGACCAGCCCCTGTCTGAGGACTGAGCATGGGAAGCTGCCCTTTCAATACCTTTTCCCAGGCAGCTGTGGCCTCATGTAGCCACATACTCACCTAGACCACATTTCTCCATTACTCACAAGAATTCAAGAATTTATTGTGGAAATGGGACTAAACTCCTGTGAAAGTCAAGATTTAGCACATCTTGTCTTTCCTATGTCAGCCGACACAGAAATCCTCAGGTTGAAAATTTGGTTGATTCAGCTCTTAGCTGATGGCCAAAGCTGTCACTTAGTGGTTCACTATCTCTGCTCTTTTGTTGTGTCACTTAATGATGTATTTGCCTGTCTTCAGTCTGTTTATGATCTGTTTATATCAAAGGTCCCTTTTTCCTTTACTTCTGCACCCCTAGTCTTGAGTAAAGCTCAGGAACTTGGAAAGCCACAAAGATTCATTTGGGAAAAAAAAAAAAAAAAGGAGGGAAAAGAAATACTCAACAACTACATCCTCAGAACTCACATGTTTATCCAAATTCATCTGAACCTTCTGGGGACAGTGACTTTTTAGGGTAAAATGAAAACAAGTTCAAGTGACTTTTCCATCCCCGCAACAGTACAGTAATTCCAGCCAATCTGAGACAATTTTCCAAGAAGATTTCCTGCAACCTCACAGTGATTAAAGGAAATAACATTGTGAATAAAGGGACATTCTTCAAAGTCAATGAAGGAGCCACAAACTGTACATTCTCACAGAGGGCCGGAAAGCGCCGGCGCGAGGTGGATTTTGCGGTGCGTGGCCCCCCAGAAGGAAGAGGGTGGGCTGCCACTCCATCCCTCTTCCCCACCCAGGGGTTGTGACCGGGCTTCTCCCGGAGCAGGCGGTGAGGGGAGAGGGTCCCCAGGCTCTCCATGCTTGAGGCCAAAAGGCTTGGCCTCACAAGCTCTGGCTCCCCAACCCCAGGTGAGAATTGGACAGGTTTGGGTCAGGTGGAAAGGGGCAAGAGCCCAGTGATCCTCTCAAATCCCAGGGTGACTACCCAAGGAGCAGCGTGCCACCACGGCTGTTTCATTCCACAACTCTCTTCCTAGGAACCTCCCCACGCCTGGCTTTGCCTCGCTCAGTCCCTCAGTGTGCTTGCCTGGGGTTGACACGGGAAGGTGACGGGCCCAAAGAGCCGCTTGGGCAGAGGGCAGAGCACCTGGCTGCCACGCCAGGCGAGCAGGGTCCTGCCTGCAGCCACCCCTGTCCCTGCGGGTGCCCCAGCACTGGGACCAGCCAGGCGGGGAGCAGCCTGCACTCCAAACAGCTGGGCAAGGGCACTTTTAAAAGCCCACCTTGTTAGCTGAAACAAAGAGAAGGGGATAACAAGGAAGGGAGAGGAGCGGGGAGAAAGGTGAGAGGGGCTCCCTGGCAGCCTAAACACACAGGCTTCAGTTGATGCTGCGTAATAAGGGAATTAGCTAATGAGCTTACTGCGGCACAGGGACGAGTCCTTTAGAAATATCACGGCCACCTGGGGAGGCTTGCAGAGGAGCCAGGCAGCCTTAATCTGCAGAGCTGGAAAGACAAGCCCCCTCTGCCCCTCCCCAGCACTGCTTCCTCCCTGGACACAGCGTGTCCCGGGGTGCCACACAGGGCCGACACAAATCCAGCAAGAACTGGGCATGAAAAGGATCGTGAAGAGTGGTTTTTAGGAAAAAAACAACCCGTGCTCACGGCTGCTCTCAGACGTCCGTGCAGTGGGGATGGGGCTGATTGGGGACCAGTGTGATCCAACTGCCCCTGCACAGGCAGCAGAAGGGATTCCAGAAGTATGGATTGCCTTTCCCTGCACTGGCAGCTGTGACGGATATGTCAGACAAAACCAAAAAACTCCAAAATACGGATTGGGTGGTTTTTTGCAAATCATCCAAATACAGACTTTTAAAATCTGAGGCGAACACAAATTCATATATAAGTGCCTGTGAATGTGCTAATTTGAAGGGAGAGTGGGTGAGAGAATCTGATGTTGAAAGTCACTTAGAACAATGCAAACACTAAATATACAAATACTCATCAAATACTTATTTAGAAAGTGGCTTTAGACAGTGAACAGGCTGGGTTGAAAAAAAATTATTTGCTGATAAATATTGAACTCATTGAGGAATTTGAGCATGTGGCAGTATTTGCATGAATTAGAGCAGGGGAAGTATGAAAACATCGAAGACAGAAGACTTCTCCAATGAAAAAAGGGACAAGCAAAAACCTCAGCCAAAAATAAGACTCCACTTAAAAATTACTCTCACACTAGTGAAGATGTGACCAAACCCATGTATTCACTAGAAAAATGTAAATTGATTATTTTTATTATCATATTATGGCAGAATTATTATTAATGATGTAGGAAAAAAATATAAAACTTACACTTATTCTATTTAAAAAATTGCTTTAAATTTTCTAGCTCAAAAATAATTAGATTGACAACTATTCTATGGAAACCAATTTAATTTAACTTTTCAATTGGATATTTTGAAACTATTTTTTCCTTTCAGTTTTCTAAAGCAGAAAGCTTTTGAAATTTGAAGGCATTGTGTTTCCAGGTTTTCCTTGTCCTCTTTTTGTGCGCTGCCCTGAAGCTGCTTTATGATGGCTGACGTTCGTGCTGGATTTCCTCCTCTTTTCTGATTCTTTATTCCCTACTCCAAGCTTTACAAAATTTTAGTATTCTTGTAAAAGAAAAAAAGAAAAACCCTAAATGCAGTATTGCTTCCTCAGCTACTGAAGAGTTGTTACAATAAAAGAAGAAATAAGAAAAATTTGTCAACATTTAAATAATTTTTCAGCTGTAGTAGAAACGATTATGCCTACTCAGAAATGGTGGGACCTACAGCAAAATTATCTTTGATTTTTTAATGTTTTTTTGGGGTTTTTTGTGGGTTTTTTGTGGGTTTTTTTTTGTGGGTTTTTTTGGGTTTTTTTTTTTGTTTTTTTGTTGTTGTTGTTGTTGGTTTTGGTTTTGTTTTTTTTTTGGGGGGGTTTCTTTTTTTTTCTTTTTTTTGTGTGTGTGAAGATTTTTTTCTGAAATACTTTAGTTGGGGTTTTTTGGTTTTGTGTTTTGGATTTTTTGTTTGTTTGGGGTTTTTTGTTTGGTTTGGTTTTCAGTTTTTTTGGAGTTTTTTTTTTGTGGTAGGGAAAAATCAGGGTCTGTTTTCTGGGCTGCTGCTTTCTGATTAGTCTTGATGATTAAAGCCCTAGATTCCCAACCACCTTGGGGATTCAGCTCCCACACTGCTGGCTGGGGAGTGAAATCTCGTCTGCTGCCCCAGGAGTGGCAGCTTCTCCAGCAACCAGACTGCCCCGCAGAAGGGCTGACATTAGGGGGAGCGTGGTCGCGGGCTCAGAGGTGACACGAGCCGTGGGGATGACCCCACCGCTGTGGCAGCAGGAGCTGTGTGGGGCTGCAGACACCCTGGCTCCACACTGGGGGAGACGCCAGTGCTGGGCACAAGAGCCTCACACACCTGCAGTGTGGGAAAAGGGAGCAAAACTGCCACAGCTGGCATTTGGGAAGGAGGGTGGGACATGCCCTTGCGTTTCCAGTGGGTCACCGCTGCCCCAGCGCTGAGTCCAGCACAGTGAGTGATGCCCCAGGTGACGGCCCCATGCAGGGAGCATGGCCCCAGGAATCGGCCCTTCCCGGGCATGGTGAGGGGGGGCCCATGGAAGCACAGAGCTCAGCCCCTCTCTTTCTGAGCAACAGGGTCTTTCCACAGCTCCCCGCTCCTCTGAGTGTCCACTGTGGGGTAGAGCACAGCCCCACACCGAGGGCGGGGGACTGTCACTCCACAGACACAAAACAATAGTCAGTGTCGATTATTTATTTTCCAAATAAATCAGCGGGTCCTGCAGGAGAAGGGCTGGAAATCGGCGAGTTTAGATTAGACCCTCCCCAAACCCCGGCTGGGCCTTGAGCCGCTGTCAGGGCTGCAGAGAAACAGCAGCGAACTCTCACGCAAATGGCCTATAAAAAAGGCCCCTGTCAAAGGCACCTTGACCTGGAGGCTCGCTGTGGTGCTGAGCTCCCCGTGGCCCTCCCCTCCCCGGGCCGCGCTCCCCTCGCATGATGTATTTCCCCTGCCTTTTTTAGAGCTGCATTATGTTAGCTCCAGGAAACAGCCTCTTCCTTCTTATAAACACAGCCCTGGGTTACTGACCAGCGGCCCTGCCACTCCACAGCCACTCTCTGTCCATCCATCACACCTCGCTGTCACCCTGGCAACATATCTCTTGGACCGGTCCGGCTCCAGGGATGGGAGAGGCAGGAGGGGGGGATAAGGGGGGGGGTCACATACACAGAGCACAATTCCAGCCTGCTGACTAATTCCCTGGAAACCCTGGGGCTGCACAATGAGAAAGCCTTTCCGAGGGTTTCTCGAGCGTTACTGGAAGGTCAGATGAAGGTCAGCACAAGGACACGGCTCCTACTTTCCCCACCGTCAGCAGGGCGGGTGCGCGGGGCGGACGCGGGTGAGCCGCGGGGGTACCACGGGTGCACGGTGGGAGGGATGTTTGGAGAAGGGAGCCGGGGCCCAGGCGGCCCTGGGATGCGGCACAGAGCCCACTCGCCACCGCCGGGCGCAGGAAATGTGCCTGGGACGGGGCTGGCGGGGTGTCCTGGCAGCCAGACAGGCGTCAGTGCTTCCAGTGGGACAGGGCACGGCCAGTGGTGTGGCCTTTTGCCACCCCGGCCAGGGAAGAGAAGAATTACTCTGGCCCCATGCGAACTCCCCACCACCATTGCTATGGCCCCAGTGCCTGCAAAGTGCTGGCCTGACACAGCATCACTGCATGGGTCATTCACAGGGCAGGATGGATCCTGGGGAAGAGCACCAGGATGGGTCCTGGGGAGAGCATCCCACACGTGCTTGGATACCCGTGGTCTCCAGTGTGCTGGGGCATCAACAGCACAGGGACAAGGCAGGAACCCTATCAAGAGGTCCAGGTTGTCTTGTCGGTGTTGGCACAGGGACATATTTTGGCTCAGCCTTTGAGCCATCCAGCCTCTTGTATGCATGGCTGAAGCACAGCAACCACAGCAGGAGGGGTCCAGCCATGTCCTGCTCCTGGAACACCACCCTTGCCCATCCCCACCTGCTTGTCCTTCATGTTAAGCCATTGTCTCCAAGAGGAAATGCCATTTAAAGGCAGGTATTTCAAAAGAAATGGGAGATCTCTACTCTCTGAACAACACAGCACTTCACTTCTGCCTGTTCCCTGCGTAAAGCTGGGAGTCAGGTTTACATAGGGATAAAACAAAAAAGGCAATGCTTTTAAGGACAGATCTTCACAAACCCAAACCAAAGCCCCATGAGGGCAAATCCTTTCTAATCCATGCTCTTCCTCAGAGGTGTAAGTGGAGTGGAAGGGTAGAGGGGAGGGATTTAAATCTGGAAAACAGTTCCCCATCTCTTTGGTCTGGCAAAGGGCCCACTGATAGACTAAAAACAAGTTTGCAGAGAAGTCTGTGTGGGATAATCCAGCTATGGCCCCGGAGGGGATGAGAACAATTAGGAGTCCTCTCTCAAGTCTCCACTCCAAGATAGAAAAACAGTTTATAGTTTGGTCCAGAGTTGTTGTTAGAAAGTTCTGAATCATCAGGATACACTAACAATTTCTGCACAGTAATTGCCAGGATAATTCATTAGGCAGACTCAGAGATAAACTATTAACAGAAGCTTTCAAATGTCCTACCTGCCTGCCTGTGTGCAGGACACAGGAGCTGCCCTATTTATACAGCGGCTGTCGGTGAGGATCTGGGTTCAGGAGGGAACCACATGAGCAGCCATGGCTAAATATGAAAAGTATTTCAAAGGAAAACAAAAGAATGGGTATTTATTAGACGTGTGCAGGCCAAGCACATGCTCTGTCTTTAACCTTTCCAGGCATGTAGTCAGCCAGGGAGCAGTTTGCCTTCACTGTCACTGAACATGCTGCAGTCTCCAGCCACAGCAACCATCCTACTTCCAGAGAAAACCCACCAGAGCATTGGAATCTGGCCTGCTGTGGCCTCTGGAAGGATAGTGCAAAATGTCTTTGGGCTGAGCCTGTCAGGCTTTTGACCCATATTTACCCAGAAGAGACAGAAATTATGAGCTTCGCCAGCCTCATCTTCCCCCCTAGCCCCCAAGTGCAGGTTGTTGCATGACAGAGGGTATTGGTGTCCAATCCTCCTAAGCTGGTCGGCCTCAAATCACATTTGGGAAGATGAAGCAGTGCAACAGCCACTGGCTGTGGGTGTCCCTCAGAGGAAATGTCAGCCCCATAGACAAATGCCAGCAGAGTTGAGGAATGCCACCACACAGAGGCCTGTGCACCACCCTATGTATGCACTTGTCCAAGGTTGCAGCATAATTTCTGCCAAAGCTGGTTCGTGCATCCTTTTTCAGCTCAATTTCCCTGAAACCACTCTGGCAAACCCAGAGCTGTGTACCATTTCTTTCACAGCTTTACCAGCTCCAGCACAGCCATGGCCAGGATGGCTTCATCTGCATGGGAACAGCCGGAGGAATCTGGATTAAGCAGGGAGGGAAGTGGGGACTGGCTGCCAGGCAGATGCCCTAAACAAGAGTAGCTTATCAGCTCCATTTCCAAGATGAGACATCTGTCAGCACCTTGCACAGAGCCAGCCCAGCCACTTGCTCCTCACCAGCATGCCTGTACAGAAGCATGAGGGCTTCCCTCTCCCTGAAGGAAGCCACAGAAATAGCCACCATATAATTTGCAAAATTTCCTCTAGAAAATGCATTGCTTGTGCTAAGAAAAGCATTACACCCACAATGATTTGGGGGACAGTGGACAGGAGCAGGAGGCAGCATGCAGCTGCATTCCCAGCCCCCTGTGTTTGCCAGCGAGCCAGCCCCGGTGCAGGGAGGTCTCCAGCCCGGAGGAACACCAAGTGCTGCGGACAGCAAGGAACCACTCCACCAGCACACACGCAGCAAAGCTCAACACGGTTAATCCCTCCAGTTTATTATGTAATAAAACGCTTTCCAGACCTGTTAAAATTTAATTAGTTTAATCTTAATTGTTCCATTTTCTGTGGCACATGCAAACACAGAGCCTGACCCTGCCACTCTCGTGTGAACTGTCCCGCGGGCTGTGGTGGGAGCAGGATGAAACCCGCTGACCTCAGCGGGATTACGCGCATGAATCAGAGCGGCAGGCCTGGGCTCGGAGCTGAAATCCAGCCCTGGGCAGCTCGCCAGCACAAGGCCCAGGGTCCACTTAGGCTCCACTTAACGCTATGGGATGCAAGTGGTACGCAGGCCTGTGGACGCGAGCGATGAGCAAGCCTCGTGCTGGGCCTCTGCTGAAGGATGAATTTCAGCTCAGCTTCTCAACCTCACGGACACAAACACACAGCAATGGCTTCGGAGACACGGAGCAAAGGTACTCCCAGCAAGGCTGTGGGGTGTGCTCCACCAACAGGGCGGTGTACGTGTGCCTGCAGCAGTGCCCTCCTTCTGCTGCACGGGGGACCCTCTCATCGCACGGTCAGTAACTGTGATTTATGACAGTTTCCAATCCAGAGGAAGAAGTGTTTTGCTACCCTCTGCACGTCCACAGTCATGGGGCTGTGACTGTGTTGTGCAGCAGGGTAGCTTTGTGAAGCCTGGATATCCTTTGTGCACAAGAGATGCCAAATAAAAGTAGGTAGGCACTGACATTTCCTATCCTGCATTGCCTTAGATAAAACATGACCTATACCTGCTTCTGCAAGTTGGCTCTCACCAAGCTCAGCAGCATGTCAGCCTCAGTTTCAGAGGTCCATCTAGCACTGAAATCAAGGGCAATGTCCCCTTTGGTGTCCAAGCCTATCGAGCTCCCCTTGTGTTTGCTGCTCCTATGCCTCAAAGTGCTGAACACTGAATATTTCACACAGCTACTGGTATCCCTCAAACCAACCTCCCACCTTAAAAACATATGTGTAGGATGCTAGAGTCTGGTTCTGACCTTTAGAAAACACATTTATTTTCCACTGAGGATTTGTTTTTGGGATGTATTTCCAAGCCATGCATCCCCTCAAGAACTGTGAAGCAAAAGTAAATCGGCCAATGTCAATGGAGAAAAAAATACTGAAGAAAAGCAGATATTTGCAATTATGTATTTCTCAAGAAAATGGGCATTAGTTAGGTGGTTCTTGACCAAACCAAGCCAGCTGTTCTGACGATTCGGAGAGATGCAGGCAGGTGTGAAGTGGCAGACCCGAGTGAACAGGATGGTGCAGGCACTGCCCGGGCACAGATGGGACACAGCAGTGGGAGATGGAGCCAGCCTGTTGCTGGGTGAGCATGCTGCATCCCCTGCCTGGACCTGGCTCCGCTGCCTGCAGAAGCCCTCTCCTTCTCCTGAGGAATACAGATAATGTTTATTTTCAGAGTTGTGAAAAAGAACCATTCCTGTGCAAGTGGCAGGGCAGGGACAAACGCCATCCTTTCCCCCGGTAGCCGTGACCAGGCGGGCGCATTCAGGGAGTGAGTCCGGGCTGGGAGCGGCCGGCGGAGCCATCCCGTGTGCGCTCCTCACCGAGCCCCGCTGGGCACCGTGAGGGGCGCCGAGGCTGCGTGCGAAGAGAGCCGGACCCGGGAGACGGCGGAGCGCCGTGCCGTGCCGGGCCGTGCTGGGCCGGACAGGGCCGCAGGGCCCGCTGCCGGCAGGTGACCGAGCCGCGCGGAGCCGGTGCGGGCTGCACGGGACCGGCCCCACCGGCAGCCCGGCGGCGGGTCGCGGTCCCGAGATCCGCCGCCTCTCCGCGTCGCGTCGCCGGCCCTGCCGTGCGGGGGCGTCCCCGGCCCGCTGCGGTTCTCACATAAATCAGGACCGAACTCCTGGGAAAGGGCCATCCTTCACCGGGCGCTGCTGACAGAGAACGAGAACCAGACGGGCCCTGAGATAAACCACGGCGCGCAGCGTTTACACAAGGGCAGGCTCTGTGTAAATAGAGCCGGGCGCGGGGGGCAGCTCCCGGCGGCGCGGATCCGCTCCGGCTACGGCCCCGGCCCGCGGGCCCCGGGCTCCGGGGGCGGCGGGCAGGTGGGTGCCGCCGCCCCGCGCCTCCCGCCGCCGTGCCCCGGTGGCTCCCCGAGCGCGGGGGCTGGAGACAGGGCCGGATTAGCGTGTTTGTTTGTTTACGGCCATTAGCGCGGGGCCGGCTCCAACACTCCGCATCCGCGAGACTAATGGAGCAATTAGCAGCCCCGGTGCTGATAGCATCGCCCCGAGCGAGACCCCCGGCCGCGCCCGCTGCTACCGGGCTGCCCGCGGCCGGGGCCCTGGGGCGGGAGCGGGCTGCTCGCTCCCTCGCCCGCCCGCCGCGGCGTGCGCGGCCGCAGCGGGGCTGCTGCTCGCTCCCCGGGCCCGGGGGGAGGCTCTTGGATCTCTTGGCTCCGCTGCAGCATCCGCACGGCGAGCTCCATCCATTACAATAATCCCCTGTCTAAACAGAGCGCAGGAGCGGCCGGGACAACAAGGCCGTGCTGTAAACAGAGCTCAGGGGACGCCGCTAATGATATAAATAAAATAACCATTAATAGCCCGGTGACCCCAGCCCAGCCGGCTTGGGAAAGCCCTGCAGCCGCAAGCCGGGCTAGACCCGCCGGCAGGTACCAGGGCTGCCCCCTCCTTCCCGTACCTTCGCACCGCTCGCCCGCTCCGGTCGTGCTCCTCGGCGCCAGCCGCCTCGGTACGGGCACGGTCGGGCCCGACCATCTCCCCGCTTCCCCGGCTTTCCCAGCCGGGAACGCACCACCGATCCGTCTCCACTAAAGAGGGCATGCTGGCACGGGGAGAAAGCACGGGCTGTTACCGCACCGGGAGACTGGCGGACGGTGAGGCGGCCCAGAGAAGGCCCGGCCGCGGCTTGCTCCCTCCGTCGGGCGTGGGCTCCCCGAGCAGCCCGTGTGGCCGGCAGTAGCACAAATGAGTGGGTCCCAGCGGGGGAACCACTCGTACCACCGGCAGAAATCCCAATGCGCCCTTTTCGGCCCGCCCCAGGTTCCCAGCGCCCGCAGGCCGCGCCCGGCCCGTCCGGGATCGCGGAGCGCCATGGCGCCAAACGAGCCAGACCCCGCCGGGCTGCGGCCGCGGCCTCGGCACGGCGGCTGCTGCGCCCGCAGACGGACGGGCAGGCCAACATCGGCGGTGGCCCGGCAGTTCTGATGGCCGCCACCACCGAGGGCACCGGCCCTTGAGGCTGTTCTCCGCGCCGGGAAGCTCGGCTGCAGCGGAGCTCCCGGGCAGCGCGGCGCTGTGCAGAGCCGGGCCCCGCGCCTTCACCTTCCCGGGCCCGGGGCCCCGAGGCGGGCGGGAGTGGCCCGGGACGGTGGCGGATGTGTAACACGGATAAGCAGCTAATTGTTACTAATTATTTTCGGGGTCCCGGCAGCGACGCAGTGCCGAGCTTCCCTGCGCACCGGCGGCACGGGGCAGAGTCGGGCCCCGGTCGGGCCTGCTTACTGCGGCCGCCCTTCCCCGTCCACCGTCCGACCGCAGGAACTCGTCTCCCACGGGGAGCGGCGAGAAGAGACCGAATCGTCATATTTATATAGCGAAGGGTTTGAAGCTGCGTGGTGGCAGCGGTCCGGTGCGCCGGGGGAACGGGAGCCGGCCCCGCCGCGGGACCGGCAGCACAGGGGCTGCGGCGAAGTGCGCGGGACTCGGGCTCCTGCCCCGGGCTGCGCCCCCAGTAAATACGTCTCTGGGACGAGAAGGAAGACGAAGATACGAGGGCACCGTGAGAGCCGCTAAACGGTGGAGCCGCCGGCCGTTAACAGCGCGAGAGAAACTCCCGGGAAGGCCCCGCGAAGCCCCGGCGCCGGGACACTCACCTGCCCGGCGTACTCGCCCGGCTCCGGTGGCCTCCCCTCGTCGCCGATCCAAGCCCTGCGGGGCAGCGGGATTTTAATCACAACGAAAAATCTCAGCAAAGACTCCCTGCCCCTCCCTCGGAGCGCCCGCTCCCCGCGCCGCGGCAGCCCGGAGCCCGTGCAAAGTCCGGGAGCCGCGGGGAGCGCCGAGCGGCCGCGGCACCCCCCGCATCACCGCGGGGCTCGGCCGGTGCCCGGCGAAGTCCGGTGCCCGGGGACTTGTCAGTGCGGAAGAGCCCGGCAGGCTCATTCCGTGCGTCACCCGCCGGCACGGCGGCGAGGTGGCTCCGCGGAGCCGCTGGCAGCCCGTTACCGGCGGGAGAAACGAAAGAAAACGAAACGAAACGAAAGAAAACGAAAAACAACGAAAGGGAACACCGGCGGTCGCGGTATCGCGCTCCCCACCTAGCCCCGCGTTACCGCGGACCCGGGCTGCCCACCCGGCCCGGCCCGGTTCGCCCCGACTGGGCCCGGCGGTCGCGGGCTGCGGGGCCCGCTCCGGCGGGGCGCAGCGTGCTTTCCCCGGTGCCAACGAGTGCCGCACCGGCTGCGGCGAGCTGGGCCGGCTGCAGATTGGCCGATCGCGGGGGTATTTGCGGGGACACCGGCGTAGGGACCGGAGGTGCAGGGGGATGCGGAGTGGGTCGGCTACGTGTGCGTTGCATGGCTACGGCCCGTCCGGGACGGCGGGGTCGCCGTCGGCTGCGGGAGGGGTGCGGGGTGGCGGAGGCGAACCTCCGCTCCGCTCCGCGTCCTGGCCCGCGGGAGGCACTTGCGGGTTCGTGCTGGTGGGGCGGGGAGGCCGGGCCGGCGGGCCGCACATGTCGGCCCCTGCCGGGGCCGGTCCGAGCTGTGTGCGGGTAGGGGCCAGCGGGGCGCGCCCGGGCGGGGGTCCCTACCTACCTACACGTGCTTAGCACTGGGGGGCGCGGCGGCGGCTGCCGCGGCTCTCTGCGGGGACCCCGACCCCGGCGCACCGTCCCCGCGCCCGCCGGGCGGGTGCCGGGCCGGCGGGGCGCTCTGCGGGGAAGCAGCCTCCCCGAGTGCAGCCTTAATACATTGCTATTTCTGGCCGGGCGGCCGGAGCCGGGCAGGGGGCCGGCTCTGCCTCCCCCTCTCTCCAATGGCGAGGCCGCCCCCGGCCCCTCCTTGCCGTGACGTGCCGGCCCGGGGCAGAGGAGGCTCCCGAGCCTTTGGCTGTCCCTGCAGAAGCTGTAACAAAACGCAGACCCCCAGCGCCGAGCTAATGGAGGCAACTTAGACAGAAGCAGGCGCGGCCCCTCGTCTCTCGGCGCTGCCTGCTCCCCCCGCACCGGGCGCGGCGCTCCCCGCCGAGCAGCCGCCCGAGCGCCGCCGGGCCCGCGGGACTGCCTGGCCGCTTGCGCTGCCCCGATGATGTTACCGAGCCCCGTCACCTCCACACCCTTCTCTGTCAAAGACATCCTCAACCTGGAGCAGCAGCAGGACCCGCACTATGGGGCCCAGCTCCCGCACCACCTGGAGCACCACTTCCACCCCGCTGCCTGCCTGCTGGCGGCCGCCGACGGCGCCCGCTTCTCCGACGGCGAGGAGGAAGAGGAGGAGGAAAAGCTCTCGTACCTGAGCCCCATGGCAGCGCCCGGCAGCCAGGCGGACGCGCGGATCTCCGCCGACAACTACGTTCACGCCGTGCTGCGTGGCTCCTGCGAGGCTCCCGGCCCGGGAGAAGAGCTGGACCCGGCGGTCCGAGACCCAAGTGAGTATCGGCTCCGCCGCGCTCCCCGCACCGCACCGCCCCGCCGGGACGGGCCACGCGCTGCCTTCCCGCGGTGCGTTCCCAGCCCTCGGGCATCGCCCCGCGAAGCCCAGGTCCCGGCGCCGTAGCCCGCCCCACGTCCCTTGGCCATGCCGAGCTGGGACAGGCACGTCGCGGGGCTGCCACCGCCCTCCTCCGCGCCCCGCTCGCCTCCTCCCTGGGTCGTGCCTCCGCACGGCCCCAGTCCGGAGGTGCCGGATCAGGCCCGGGCTCTGCACTTTCGGTAGCGGAGGGGGAAGAACGGCTCGGGTTAGGCCCGACCCGCACTCGCTGCGGCGGGGCCCGGCGGCGGAGCAGGTGCCCGGCGCTGTGCGCGACGCGGCCCGGAGCTCTCCTCGCGGTGCCGCAGCGGTAACGCCGCAGCCGGCCGGGGGGTGCGGAAACGTGCCCGGCCCCGCCGCCCGAATCGGGCCCTCGCAAACACAGGCGGTGCCGGAGACGGCCGGTCCCAGCGCTCCCTCCCCGCCCGCACCGCGGTGCCCCGACGGGCGCGTAGCGGCGCGGGGCCGGCAGGGCGCGGAGCTCTCGTCCGCCGGTGCGGCCCGTCGGGAGCAGCGAGCGCCCGGTGTCGGCGAGGCGCACCCATGACCTGTGCTCCCCCATACAGAGAGCTGTGTTTTGAAGAAGCCGCTGGACGCGGCGGAGAAGGCGGAGGAGACGGAGAGGCCGAAGCAGCGGAGCCGGAGGAAGCCGCGCGTTCTCTTCTCCCAGGCGCAAGTCTTCGAGCTGGAGCGTCGGTTCAAGCAGCAGCGTTACCTGTCGGCGCCCGAGCGGGAGCACCTGGCCAGCAGCCTCAAGCTCACCTCCACGCAGGTGAAGATCTGGTTCCAGAACCGGCGCTACAAGTGCAAGCGGCAGCGGCAGGACAAGTCGCTGGAGCTGGGCGGCCCCGCGGCCCCGCCGCCGCCGCGCAGGGTGGCCGTGCCCGTGCTGGTCCGTGACGGCAAGCCGTGCCTCGGCGGGTCGCAGGGCTACAGCTCTGCGTACAACGGGCCCTACTCCTACAATGGCTTCCCCGCCTACGGCTACGGCAACGCTGCCTCCTACAACCCCGGCTACGGCTGCACCTACCCGGCGGGCACCGGCGGCGCGTCCATGCAAGCCGCCTGCAGCCCGGCGGCGGCCGCCAGCCCCTTCGTGAACGTGGGCGGCCTCGGGGGCTTCAGCGGCGGCGGCCAGCCGCTGCACCAGCCGGCGGCGGGGCCTTCCTGCGGCCAGGGCGCACTGCAGGGCATTCGGGCCTGGTAGCCCGCACGCACTGAGGGTCGGGAGCGGACCGACAGGACGGCCCGGCAGCTCCACGGCCCCGTTAGCACCCGCACCGCAGCCCGGCTGCGCGCCGCGCACCCTGGACCGGAGGCGGCGGCGGCGGGACGGCGCGGCGGGACCCCGGCGCTCCCGCGA
>NW_024366703.1:5413954-5498213 GCF_014805655.1 Passer montanus | reverse complement strand
CGCAGCGGAGCGCCGCCGCCCCGCGGAGCCGCCGCGACGGCCGGGCGGGCCGGAGCCGATCGCGCCGCGCCAGCGGAGCAGCTTTGCTTGTAAAAAGCCGACGGCGGGGCCCGCTAGTGCCGCGGCCCCTCTATCTACTCTGTATCGGTCACTGCCAGCGCCAGCTCGCCCAGTCAGTCAATAAACCAGGTGCAATACTCGCCGCCCGATCCTCCTTGGTCCAGCGGCCGGTGCCCGGCGGAGGGGCCGGGGCCCGTGCCCGGCGGCGGGGCGGTCGCCGCGTCGTGCCCGCGGGGCAGGGCGGCCCGGCCGGCTTGTGAGCGTGCCAAGGGCGCTGAATGGGGCCGCGCAGCTCAGAGCCGGGCCCATTGTGGCCGACGGGCCGGCGCTGAAAGGAGCCGCCGAGGAAGGTAGCGGGAATAGGCGCTTATTGGATTCGGGAACAAAAGGTGTGGCAGGGAGGCGAGGGACAAAGGGGCCCCGGCGCCGAGATTGACGGGCCGCTTTGCCCCCCACTGAGGCCCAGGCCCAGCGCTTTATGCGCGGGGGCTGCAGAAACGTGCTGGGTTTTGTTCCCCATTCTGGGAGCGCAGGGGAAGAGGAGGGGGGTCCGCGGGCCGCTGATTAGGGCCGGCCGGGCCGGGCAGCCTGAATGCCGGGTCATTATTGCTACATGTTCAGCCATTTCGCTCAATTGCAGGGGGAGGGGGCGGCCGAGGCTCCGAGCCCCGCGGGACCGCGCCGGGGAGGGCCGGACCCCGCAGAGCAGCGCGGCAGCCCCGGCCGTGTGCGGCACCCCGGGCGGCTCCGGGACCAGAGGCGCCGGCAGCTCTCCCGCGCCGTCCCGCACATCTGCCCGGCCGCGGCGCTGGCTCTCCGGAGGGGTTTCCAGCAGAGCCCTCTTGGAGCCGGCGCGACGGACGCAGAGCAGGGGCTCGCTGTGCCACCCCCTGACCCAGCGCTGTCCTCCCCATGTGTGCTGGGTGACAGTCCCTGTGTCCCGAGCAGAGGAGCAGGCTCTGCCCTCGCAGAAGCAGCAGGTAACGAGCGCTGACGTTACTGACCCCGGGTTTTACGCTGCACATTCCCACCATTCAAGCTGAACGTGCACCTTCGGGGTGTGCTGTTTGAAAGGAACCGGAGAAATTCTTTCCACTGCGGGGACAGAGCGGGCAACCCGCAGGCCCCGGCTGCCAGCCTGGCTCGGCACGGCACCCCCTGTCCCGCGAGCCGCCCCGAGGCCGGCAGGCTTCACGGGGCCGGCGCTGGGAGAGGATGCGGCACGCCCAGCTGATTGTTTGCTGGATGGCAGTAAGGTGTCGCAGGAGAGGAAGCCCAGGCCCTGCTCTTGGCTTTCAGAGATGAGTGGTTAAGGCCCTGTGGTCTCGTGGGTAGAAACAGGATAGCCAAGAACAAAGGTAATGCGCTTTCTTCACAGCAGCAGTCAGGCTGGAGAGATTTGTCTCTGCCATAGGAAGGAGTTGCATTTTCCTCCATGTTCTGCCAGACTGTTGTCTGCAAAAATAGGGGACTCGTGTGAGTTCATACTTCAGCATGCAAGCCAGAGGAACCGTAACCACAATAGAAGCTCCTCCAAAATCAGGGTGTGTGAGAGGAGTTCCCAGCTTAACACATCCCCTCAAAGTACATGGCAGTTGATGAGAAATCCACTGCATCTCAGCAGCACCCAGAGCCTCTGGCTCAGACCAGAGCCCCAGCATGAGTCATGCTGCCCAGGTCTGTAGTCAGTCTCTGGAGCACGGACAGTTCTGGAAAGCAAAAGGACACTCAGGGACCTCACAGCTGTGTTGCAGGAGGTGATACTGGGCAGTACCAGCATGATCCAGCACCAGCAGTACCAGCCACAGCAGAGCACTCTCCGCTTGTGCCTGGTCACAGCCCTGACCCCTCTCTCCCTCCAGGGAGCTGGGACAGCGCCCAGCCGAGAGGCCTGACCGCGGGCCGATGTCGCATGGCGCTGGAAGTTTCTAGATGTCCACCATTACGAGCCCCATTCCTGGGACAGATCCCAGCTGTCCCACCAGCTCAGACTGGCGGAAGGGCAAGGGGTTAGTGGGAGGGACCCCTCTGCAGAGCCTCGCCCAAAGCTCCTGAGCTGATGGGGAGGACAAAACAGCACAAAGAGACGGCCCAGAGCAGGGTGGCGGAAGTGGAACGCTCCAAAGAGGAGGAACAGCCGCCAGAGGCCAGTGGGAGGGAGATGGTGGGAGATTGCAGCTTGGACCGGCTGCCCAGGGAGGGGAGACACAATGGAGGGAAGTTGCTGCGTGGCGGTGCTGGAGGCAGCACCCGCCCATGATGCACCCTGTCCCCCTCACCCCAGGCTGAAGCAGGGTGCCTCCAGCAGGGTGACAAGCACAGGGAAATCTCTGGTGGGAATTCCTTCGGCATGGTCCCGCTGTGGTGGTGCCAGAGCCAGAGGGACGTCAGGGTGGGAGGGATGAGGATGGCCATGGACAAGGGGCAGAGGGCCCTGTGTTTCTTCCTGGTTGATTGAGGGATTTACTGCTGTTTGGGAATAAAGCTGTGAAGGTGCTGATTGATTTCAAACAGAAATGAGATTCTCTAAGTGCACTGATTTAAAGGAGAGGAGGGATTTTTGGGGCAGCTAGGTTTTAACCCCCAGGCTCTCTGTGTGCAGGCTCCAGCTGTGTTTTTTATTCAAGTTTCCTGTTCAAGGAAGAGCACATGAGCATAACTTGTCCAGTGGCTCCTAGCGAGGCTCCATCCAAAGCCCAGTTATTGCTGGTTTTCTGTGGCCTTTCCATACTCAGGGTCACACAGAAGCAGTGCTGTTCCTTCTGCAGCACCACACATATGCTTTGGTTTCCTCTCCTTCCTGACATCTTTTTTCTTTTCCTCTCTCCCTCCCTACTGCTGAGGTCATCCCTCCCCCTGTTATCCTTCATCCTTTTGTCTCCACCAGCCACCTGTGGCCATCAGCAAGGAGCTCACCTGGGTGCAGAGGGAGATGCCTGCTCCCAGTGAGGCTGGTCAGGCTGCCTGTGGATCTGGGCAGGCATCACTGCGTCCTGGTCCCTACTCCAGCCTGGTCAGAGCCACCTCCTGCTGCCTGGGTTGGGAGCCTGGGGACCCAGCTGTTTGCTAGTGTGGTGCCCAGCTCTATTTGAGTGTCAGCTGCTGCTCTGCAGAGCTTTCCTCTGCAGCCACCCCAGCCCCTGAGCTGGGAGCTGCCGAGGGAGCTCTGTGGAGCCATCAGGTGTTGGAGACGCTGGAAGCTCCTCGTGGCAACGGCAATATGGGGTTGTCACATAAGAACTCTCCAGTGCCAAGGAAGCTGTGCCAGCCATGGATCGGGTAATTAAAATATTGGTAATTGTGCTATGGAACCTCCAGCGAGGCTTTCCCCCACTACATGCTGGCAGCTCGAGGGGCAGGGAGCTGTCTCCCTTTTGTGGATGAGTCACTGCATCACAAGATGACTGCACCTGGCTGGGCAGGGTGACAGGACTTGCATGTTTCAGCTGTTTCTGTGAGATCAGGCACAGTGTTGCCACTAGGGATCCAGGTGACCCACGAAGGATTCACTCTGATTCAACCAAGGATCCAGGTGACCTGTCCACAGAGCGGGACTGAATCTTTGTCCCCTTCAGAACAGAGTGCTGCTGGAGGTCAAAGCTGCCCCTGTGTCCTGCCAGAGCCCTTCCCGGTGACATCATGCCACTATCTCCCGCCTAGGCAATAAATAAAACCCACAGACACTTCCCTGGGGACGACCCTTCTCCTCGCCCGGGCCGTCCCGGCGTGCTGCCCGGGATGCTCAGGTCGCCCGGGCTGCCAGCAGGGACAGGGACACTTGCTCCCGGGCCTGTCCCCAAGCGAGATACGCCACCGCCATCTATCGGCCAGCGCCCGGGGACAGGGGGTGACAGACACCCTTCTGCGGCCGTCATCCCGCCGAGGTTCTGCAGCCGGGCTCGGCTCGCCCCGCACGGCTCGGAGAGCTGCGGGGCATCGGGGCAGGCTGGGGCGTCCCCGCCAGGAGGGGCGGCGGCACGGAGCGGGCATGGGGAGCGCTGGGCTGGTTTGGTGGGCTCCGGGCAGGCGGTGTCTGCAGCGGGCAGCACCCCCGGGGCTCCGCACGCAGCAAGGGCACGCACCCACCCGTGCCCTGCCGCCAGGGGAGAGCTGCTGGGGACAAGGCCAGTGTCCCTTCCCAGCCCCCAGCCACCGTGCGGGCCCCTTGCTAGTGAGCAATGCTTTGCTGTGTTCTTTAGGTGAGCACAAGCACCCAGTCTCTGTGAGAGACCCAGCAGATTTTCACCCCAGGTTCTTTTTTTTTTTTTTTCTTCCCCAAAATGATGCAATTCACCTAATTCCAGGAGCCCCCTAAAACTCCTGATGCCCTGACGCCGCCTGCAGCTTCCAGCTAAGGCGATCCCTCCCTGCAAGTTCTTGCCAAGGACATGGGATGGCTCTTGGCGTCCAGCGCCTGGTGCCTGTCGCAGCTGCATCCTCACCAGAGGGAGCTGTGCCCCGCGTTGAGGCACAGCCCGATTCTGGCCCAGTTCCCCGCCTTTTTTATAGCCCTTGGCAATGTTCCAGGTGACATACTGCTCAGGTCTAACGCACATCCAAAGGTGCTTGGATTTCCCTTTCTGCTGGCACCCACCAGGCCGTGCCAGGCACGCTCAGTGCCTGCCAGGAGTCTCCTGCGTCAGTCCAAAGCTGCACTGCCCTGGGGGCCATTGCAGCCTTTCTCTGGGGCTGACACGTTGGGCTGGGGGGATTAGGGCTGAAGCCTGCACCAATCCCCTGGAACAGCCATTGCTTCAGCTGCTTTTGAGGATGAGCCCAGACCAAGCTCTAGTGTCACAGCGTGGCTGAGCTCACCTCACCCATGTGAGCATGCTTCCAAGAATGGCTCCTGCTGCCACCCCTGTGCCACTCCCATCCAGCCCAGGAGCAGCTCCTTCCCCGCTTCTGTCACCTCCCCAGGGCAGCAGGCCATCTGCCCCAGCTCCAGCCAGGATGCCACTTTGCTGTCCCTTCTTGGGGGGATTTGACACAGCAGCCTGCACTAAGTGTGGGTGTTCACCCAGTGTCTCCCCATCAGAGCAAACATGCCCAGAGCTGTCCCAGCCCAGCCTAGGGGATTGCTTCTTCTAGTGGTTCTCTATTCACAAGAAAGAAGGTTTTCAGCCTCAGTTTTACCTTCCAGGGTATATTCCCTGCCTAGAAAGGGAAATAGCCGTTCAGGCCATTCCCTGCACTGCCATGCTTGGACAGAGCAGCAGGCTGGGGGCAGCCCAGCCCGGAGATGCCTCTGCCAGGCAGCGAGGTGGGTCAGGAGGGCTTTCCCAGGCCCACCAGAGGCAATGTCTGCTCTGTGTCCAGGAGCCCCAGCGCTTGTGTTTAGCACTGCTGGAAGGCCAGGAGGTCATGAGAACTTGTACAACTTTATTGGGGTCTGACAGAGCCCTGAGGAATCCCAGAGCCAGGGTGGGTTAGGCTGGAGGGAGGCTGGGAGCCCATCTCTGTGCTCCCCATGGGCTCCAGCCACCTCCTCCCACCCAGCAGGGCTGCCAGGCACCCACTGCAGAGGGGCTGTGGGGCAGGAAACCTCAGGGCAGCCCAGGCTGCTGGCAGAGCACAGGGATGTGGTTTCCAGGCCAGTGCTCTCGTCCCCCTCCCTGCCCCCAAGCTGGGCTGACAAACCCTCTGAGCACTGGACCCCAGTGCCCTGTGTGGGGTCATGAAGGCAGGAGCAGCTCAGGAGCCCACGGGCCCCAGCTGAAGGTACAGCACAGACACGGGAGAGATCTTCTCCCCTTCCTTCTGAGTAAGATGAACCCTCAGCCCCCAGCTTCCCTCACCGCAGCTCTGCCCTTAACCTGCAGGAGTGCAGCCATCTCCAGTTACCCCAGGAAGGCAGCTGAGGGCTTCTGAGCTGCTCCTGGCACAGCAAGCTCAGGCTGCCTGAAATAGTTTGGGCTTGTGGCACAGCACAGCGGCGCAGCCCCGGACCTGTCACCTGGAGCGGGGCCAGGCCAGTGGTGCTCCCCAGATCTGCCTGGTCAGACCCCTCTCCTGACCCAGAACACACCAGGACAGGGCTCGAGGGGAGCTGGACACAGGAAGGCAAGGCAGCAAATCCCTGCCTGCGCTGGATGTGGCTGGGGATCCTGCAGGGAGGTGAAACGAGAAGGGATTGTCTCCAAAACTCTGCTGGGCTCAGCATTGCTTCCTTGCTGGAAAGCCAAAAATAGTCTCTTTACTCAGAAGAGACTGTAGGAGGAGAGATCTCACTCGAGGCACAGCCAAATACCTAGGAGGCCATGGGACAGACCCAGAGCAGCGTGGCTGCACTGAGAGGCACTATCAGACCCTGGAAAGGCAGCGGCCAGAGCTGGACCAGCCAATAACTCCATTGCCTCCAGGCACCTCGTCATGCCAAAGGTGCCAGAGGAACCAGTCTGTCTGGCAAGGGAACACCCCCACCCTGGCAGAGCTGGGAGCAGCAGCAAGCTGCCACGGCCAGCCCTCAGCTTGTGTCAGGCATTCAGCTCAGAGATGGCAGCAGGAGGACATTTCTCCTGTCCATTGTGGCCTGGCCCCGAGGGATATCTGGGAATCCCCATGGCAGCTCTACTGTCCCTGCAGTGCCAAAGCCAGAAGAGGCAGTGCCATTCCCTGCAGGGCTGCTGCTGCCTGCACTGTGGAACACCCAGCTGCTGCTGGGTAGGCTGGCACAGCGCCGGGAGAGCAGCAGGGCTGTGCCCTTGCCAGGGAGGGCTTTAGGCCAACTGCTCACACAGCAGCATTTCTGGGCTGGGCTGACTTACCATCTCCCTGTTCCTGGGGGTCTCACTCCCTCCCCAGCACTTCTGTGGGTTGTTATTCCTGGAAAACATCCTAGAGACACTTTCAATCATGCCTTCACCCACTGACATTTATAGAGCTTCTCCCAGCAGCTGATGGACCTAATAGAGTGAATCTTCCCCCAGCCCCAGTCTGTTTTTGCCTTTCCCCCCATGGGGTTTGTCATTGCCCCAGTGCGTGGTGAGGGCTGAAGGCAAAGCTGCAGCTCTGCTGCCAACAGCTTTGAGCTCCTGGGCAGAGACCCATCCTGGCAAAGCTCAGTTGTACCCATCTTCTGCAAACTCCTGTCTAATGCCCTGCCCTCCAACCCAGTCCTGCTCTGGTCTCTCCCAGCCATCTCTGCTTCTCCCTCTTGAGTGGAGGAGCTGCAGGCTGCCAAATCTTGCAATATTCAGACTATTTCTTAAAGTCCCAGCTCCTGAAATAGTGGGAAAACTTCAATTTCCTGACCTCCTGCAGCTTTTGTGTCTTTAAGGAGTTTCTCATCCTTCTGCCTGCACAGAAAAAGCAGGGCCCAGGAGCTTGCAGCCCATGCCAGGGAGCAGAGGATGGGCACAGCACACAACCAGGACCAGGCTGCAGAGCAGTGGCTGTGGCTGCTCTGTGCCAGGGACACCCAGACCTGCCAGGCAGCCATCAAAAATCCCACAGGCGCTCATTCAGCTTCCCTCACCACCTTGAGGAGGCAGGGCAAGAGAGGTGTAAGGGAGAGGGGCATGCAGGGCTGGGCTGGGGCTTGGGCAAGGTTTCCCTCACCACCTTGAGGAGGCAGGGCAAGAGAGGTGTAAGGGAGAGGGGGATGCAGGGCCGGGCTGGGGCTTGGGCAAGGTGTCAAGCACCCAGCCCTGCAGTGCAGGGGTCCCTGCCCCCAGCCATGCTGGGGCCCAAAGCCACTGAGGGCAGCACATCCTCCTTGCTGACCCAGCAGCTTTTCCAGCCACAGGAAAACCCCTCTGTCCTCACCTCAGCCCACTCCAGCAGTCTTCTGGGCAGGTCAGGCCAGCAGATCCTCTGGAGCAGCTCTGATCCAACCCAGATACCCACGGGCAGCACATACCACAGCTGTGAATGCATCTCCTCCAGGGAATTATTTTGGGCATGCCTCCGTGGGACACATGCCACACCTGAAAGCACTGTGAGAGTTCAGGCATCACCCATGAGCAATTTGTTCAAGGCACCCAGAGATCTGCTCTGGGCAGGTCAGCACAATGAGGCAACACTGTAGTGCTCAGCTCACTGCTCCATAGTTGGGTGGGACTCTAAAATGAACTGGTATCGAGACAACTGACAACAAGTTAAAAAAAGTTATTCTACTAATTACCACTAGATTGGAAAAGATATTAGCACTCTGAGCAACTTTGAGATGCTCATCAAGCATCAAACTAGTGTAATTACTCAAACTTATGGGACAAAAGCTCTGCTGAGCCCCAAATCTCCTATATGAGGGGCACAAAAACCTACCAGCCTCACTCAGCACCAAATTCCTGTGCTGTTCCTGGCACACAACCCCTCCTGCCAACATCTCCATTTGGAGCAATTTGGAAGCATCCTGAGGATCCCCAGTCAGACTGAGGGTGTGGGACTACTTTGCCAAAGAACACAAACTTCAGCTTCTCCTCCAGGGTCACCAGCAGCAGGTGATGGACCATGAGCCAGAGGGGATGGGGGCACCCTCATCCCTGCCTGCTGCCAGGGTGACTGGGCCAGACAGGCCCCCTTCTCCCACCACCACCCCCAGACTGCTCACTCCTCCCCTGCTCTGGCATCCATCAAGAGCTCAGCACCAGGCACAGTGAGAAAGGCACAGTGCTGGCAGCTGGGCCACGCTGGAGTAAGAATGGGACATGAGGATAGAGCAGAACTGTTTTTATTGGAGGTGTCAAGAGCAGGAACAAGAACAAACCTACAGGCTCCCTCCTCAAGTGCCATCCTCCCCTCGCCCACCACCACCACCACCACCGGGGCAGTCAGCATCACGTGTGCGTGCTACGAGACAATGGCCAAGACTTACACTTTGCTTCAGCCAAAAGCCAGACAAAGCCCCCAGCATCCCACTGTCACCCCCTCCTTGGTGACTGCGAGCTCAGCTTGGCCCTGCCGGGGCAGGGCAGGACATTCACCTTCCCCTCTGAGCAGGGATGAGTTTGCGTGAGATGTTGTGGTTAAGGGAAGTAGGGAGCACAGCTCCACCAGAGTGCCAGGGCATGTGACCTGGGCTGCAGCTCCCAGGGGACATCTCGGAGGAGCCCAGCAGAGAGCAGGCTGTGCAGCCTGAGCAGAGCTGCAACAGCCACAGGCAAAAAACGGCATCGCTGAACCCCAAAGGGCTGCGCTGCCCCCTCTCTTCAACACAAACCAAACCAAATGGGAGAGGGGTCAGAAGACACACCAGGAGGGGATGTGAGACAGGTCTGGAACGGCGTTTGGCTCTGCATCACTTGCCAGCCCGACGCTCCTCCTGGCGCTTGGTAAGGATGTATTTGAAGAACTCGTACACGGACCAGGCAATCGCCGTCGAGGGCATCTGAAAGATGACTCTGGCCTGGACCCCTCTGAAGTAGGCGGTCACCCCGCCCACCTGGTACACCGTCCTGAAGGCATTAGCCATGCCTGTGATGTGTCCGCTGATGTTGGAGCTCAAGGCCAGCGACTCCTGGGTGTTGAGCAGCGTTTTGCAAACGTCCAAAGGCGTAGTGGCGGCAGCAGCGACAGCCCCCGCGCAGGCTCCGGAGACCACGTGGGAGCCCGGGTTGTACTGTCTGTGGGGGTTGAGCTGCTCCTGCAAGAACTCGTAGGTCATGAAGTGAATGGCTTGGAAGGGGATGTTCATGGTGAGCTGGGTGGTGTAGCTGCGGTAGAAAGCTCCGGCCCCTTCGTTGCGCCACACAGCCCGCACACAGTCCATCACGTGCTGGTAAGGCGAGTTGTACATCTGCATCCTCTGCTTCACCACTTGGGACAGACGGCAGCCAGGACCCAGGCACGGAGGGGAAGAGGAGAGAGAAGAGTAAACACAAGGCCAGGCTTGCTCCAACTGCTTGGAGTTGGTGACACTGGCCTAAGAGCTGAAGAGGGACAACTCGAACCACCGGTGCCCACGTGTCTCCAGAGAGGACTCCAGCCACTTCAATCTGCTGAGGCATCACTGCCACACACACACCACCACTATGAAGCCACTCACATGCCACAGCCCCAGGGAATATCCTGATACCCACTGCTTACAGTCCAGATCCACCCTGTCTCCCAATGTTTCCCCATCCACTGCTGCAGGGCTATCACTGAGTGAGGAGAAACCCCTGGCATTTGGTCTCTTATTTCCCAGGCAGCTCTCGATCTGGGTAAGACTGTCCCTCCCCTGCCACCCCCACTGCAGCCCAGAATAACCACAGCTCATTGCAGAGCCCACTAGCCAGGAACTGTTAGCAGCCACTCTGGGCAAGGTTCAGAGGCCAAACCCCCCTAACAGATCCAAGATTGGGACAGGGGAGTCCAGAGCACAGCCTGCCGCTGTTCTACCTCCCCCTATCTCAATGTGACCATAAGGAGCTAAAAATGATGCGATGCTGAACTGCTACAGTCATGACAAGAGAAGCTCCATGACAGTGGTCTGGCAGCTGCCTGCTCCTTGGGGTCCCTGTCATGCAGTGGGCAAGGCAGGACCTGTGCCCAGATCAGCTGGAGCCTGCACCATCACAAACCCTGCAGTTTTTAAGAGGGAAAAATACCTTCACAACCGGCCTTTCCTCGTTGCTTTTCCTTCTCCCACCACTTCTATGGACTTAGTAAAATTACTAATTCCCTATACTTTTGTCATATACTTCAGGGTCATCAACATCAGCACCTTCCAGACATTTCACAAGATCTCCCTTTATCCCAACTTCTTTAGCATGTTTTTATACCCCACTCTTTTAATTCTCCTCTTGAACACAGGCCCACAACTGTACCAGCTCTTCCCTAGACCTCAACACAGCAGTGCCCAGCTTCCAGACACCCAGAATGACTTTGGCACTGCCAGTCACATCTCTCTTGCCTTCTCTCCTGCTCCAGGTAACAGTCCCCAGCCAAACTCCCGGAGGAAAGCCCATGCCCTCCCAGCTCCTCCTAAACTGTGGTTTGCTGTGCTCCCGAGTTAATCTCTTCTACCCACCCTGTCCATAACAGGCTGCCACCAGGGTCCCTAACTGCAGCCATGGGTCCCCAAAGAACCTCTGCGGTCAGGCAAGAACAAGAGCCCTCTCTGTGCCACAGAGGGGACCCAAGAGGCTGGGGCAGACCCTGATTCTCCCCTCCCCGGCAGGCCAGGACCACCATTACCTTCAGCAGGGTTCATGGCTGCATCGTGGAGCAGCGTTGCTACACACCCGGCTGCACCTGCAAAACAAGAACTGCCACATGTGAGGGGGGGAAAGGTGAGGGACCCTGGGACTCCAGCACAGCCCCAAGTCCCTGGCCCAGGCACAGGAGGAGGCCCCTGGAAAAGGTGAGATCTGAAGGCGGCCTCCATCTCCCTTCCAAAAGGCAGGCTGGTCCTCGGGCTTCCCACCCAGAGCGAGATACAGGAGAGAGGGAGAAGATTGTGACAGGCTGCCATGTCCCATGGGGTGACCGGGACTCATCTGTGCCCACTCTGTGGGGGACAGGCCAATGCCACCAGCTGGCAGGGAGCCCTTAGGATGGTGAGCATCCTCACATTCCACGGAGAAGCCGCTGGCACTCCGCTGCATGCCTGCCAAGGGCGGAACGTGCCCTGCTCTCCCCTCAGCCCCGTGCTCCCCCTACTGTGGCGAGTCCTTGAGGTGAGTAATGGGCACCATGGCGAGACAGGCTCCGAAAGCACGTGGCACTGCTGGGGCGAGCTCTGGCACTGCCAGCCCCCGGGGCCACGGCCAGTCCCAGCTTGTCTGCAGGCAGCTCCGCTCCACGGGCATCCTCCCGAGCCAGGGCCACTAACCTGCTTCAGCCAGTACCCGGCAGCGGCTCTGGCGGGCGCTCCCGGTGCCCGGCACCGTGCGGCTGGCTCACGGCTGGAGAGAGCACAGGGCTTTAGGACACCGCGGCACCGCGACCCCGCGGCGGGACCTCCCCACCGCCAGCCCGCCGCTCCCGCCCCGCTCCCCCCGGGCGTGCCGGGGCCGGTACCGTTGGCCACATGGCTATTGCCCCCCGCGTGGATAACGTCGCTCAGCGTCTTTTTTAACTTTTCGTAGCAGGCGAAGTAGAGGGCGTGCGCCGGGCCGGCGCCGGTGGCCGTGATGTTGAGGCCGCGCATGGGCCGCCAGACGCCCTCGGTGCGGGCGATGCGCCACAGGGCCTCCAGCACGTTCCGGTAGCGAGCGGCGGGCTCCGGCTGCAGGCTCTGCATCCGCGTCTGCAAAACAGGGCGGGCCGGGCCGTGCGGCTCGTCAGACCGTGCCCGGGGCTCGCGGGGCTCCCGGCGCGCCGCCCCGCGCCCCCGCCCGCGCCCGCGCGCCGCCGGCACCTTGACGCAGTCGATGGGGTACATCACGCAGTGCTCCATCACGCCGGCCACGGCGCCCGCCAGCATGTGCGTGGACACGGCGGCGCCCTGGGGCAGCGCCTCGTAGTCGGGGGCGGGCGGGGAGCGCGGCTCGGGGCCGCCCGGGCCGGGACCCGGCGCCACCTCCGTCTCCGCGCCGGCCGGCGCCGCGGCTCGGGCGCCGCCACTGGCCGGCCGCTTCCTCCGGCGCGTTCGGGCGCGCTGCCCGTTGGCCGCCGGGACTGCCCGCCCTGCCGGCCCTCGCAGCCCATTGGCTGTCTCAACTTCGCGCCCCGCCCTACCGCGCAGCGCATTGGCCGGCGCTCCCGCGACCTTTGGCCCGCTCGTCCCGCCTCTCCGGGGACCGAAGAGCCGCCATTGGACGGCGAGCCCGCCACTCCGGACGTCGGCGCGTGCTGTGTATTTGGGCGCCCGCGATTGGCTGGAAGCCTGCGCGTGCCGCCTCCCGGCGAAGGTCGGACGCGGGAGCAAGGGCGAAGCCGGGCACCGCCCCCGGCCGCGCGAGGCGGGGCGCGTCCCGCCCAGTGCGATTGGTCGTCGGGCAGCATGGGCGTGGCTCCAGCGGGGCGGGCGGAGCCGATTGGTCCAGCAGGGCCGTGCCCGCGGCGGCGATGCGCGGGCGGGCGGCGGCGGGCGCACATGGCCAGGTGAGCGGGACAGCGCCGGGGGGTCGGGGCCGGCGCGGTGCCGGTGCTCAGCGGTGGTCTCTTCCCTCAGGGTCGGCGTTTTCTGCCTGTCGTGGCGCTCGGTGGGACCGTGCCCGGGGCCGCGGCAGCGCCCGGCTGCGCTGGGGCTCGCTCTCCTCTTGGGGCTGCTGCTGCTGCTGGCGGCCGTCGTGCCCCGCCGCTGGGCCGCGCCGCCCCGCGCCTCCCGGCGGGACGAGAGGTGAGCGGGGACGGGGCTCCGGGAGCGGGGTCACGGCCGGCCGCCGGTGCCGAGCCCCGGTGCCGAGCCCCGGTGCCGAGCCCCGGAGCTGAGCCGCCGTGCCGAGCCCCGGTGCTGAGCCGCCGTGCCGCAGGTACCTGGCGCGGGCGGAGGAGCTGACGGCCACGGACACCGAGGACTCGTGCCTTAATTACGGCGTGGTGGTGGACTGCGGGAGCAGCGGGTCCCGCGTTTTCGTCTACTTCTGGCCCCCGCACAACGGGAACCCGCACGACCTGCTGGACATCAAGCAGATGAGGGACCGGAGCAGCCGCCCGGTAGTCAAGAAAATCAAACCCGGTGCGTGCAGCCCCTGTCCGGGCCGAGCCCCCGCTCGGACGGGGCGGGCTGGCTCACGGCGCCTTCCTCGCCAGGCATCTCGGTGACCGCGGCAGCCCCCGAGCAGGCCACCCCGTACCTGCGGCCGCTGCTCCGCTTCGCGGCCGCGCACGTCCCGCCGCGGAAGCACCGGGAGACGCCGCTGTACATCCTGTGCACGGCGGGCATGCGGCTGCTGCCCGAGCGGTGAGTTCCCGCCCGTGTCAGGGATGCGCTGGGACCGCTCAGCCCCCGGGAGGAGCGGGACAGCTGCCGGCTCCTGCACCGTGCGGGAGAATCGGGAGTCCCGGGGGGAACTGAAAAAGGAAACAGCGCGTTGTAGGGGCGAGTGGCAAGGGATGCGGAAGGAGTGTTTGAGCATGCTGGGAGGGAGCTGAGAGAAGATGCTTTTGACTGAAGATCTCAAACAAAGAGATCTATTTTTCATCTCCAAAACATGCTGGCTGCAGCAGCAGAACTTGTGGGGTTGAACAGGGGCTGTAGTGTGGTGTGATTCCTGGTGTCTCCACCGGCATCAGCATCAGTCCCTCTCCTGCACCCTTGCAGGCAGCAAGCTGCAATCCTGGAAGACTTGGTGACAAATGTGCCCCTGGAGTTTGATTTCCTCTTCTCCAAATCACATGCAGAAGTGATCTCAGGGAAGCAGGAAGGTAGGAGCTGCCACAAAGCACTGCCTGTTCCTCTTTAGTGTGTTGCTGTAATGACCTTTTCTGTCTTGTGCAGGTGTCTATTCGTGGATTGGCATCAACTTTGTCCTGGGGCGGTTTGATCATGAGGATGGTGAGTCTGGCTGCTTGTAGAACAGCTGGGAGGGTCTAGGCAGAGCATGCTGGACTTTGTACCAGTGCAGTAGCTAAGATCAACCTCTGGAGCAGGCAGCAATGCCTGACCTATCAGAAGTGTGAAACTTTCCTGGACCTGGGAGGTGATCCTTGCAGGTGGCCCTGGGGGTCTGCCTGCAGTGGGGGAGGAGCACATGAGGCAGCTGTGGGGTGATGGTGGAAAGGAGAAGATGCTGCCCCAGGTCCTGCCTCTTGCTGACATGCTGCTGTGGGTTGCAGAGGAGGATGCAATGGTCACCGTAGCACTCGGGGACCAGGGGAAGTCCCTGGTTCGGAAACGAACAGTTGGGATCCTTGACATGGGAGGGGCCTCCCTGCAGATTGCCTACGAAGTGCCCGACTCCGGAGCCATCTCCTCCCCACAGCAGGTGCGTGTCTGGCCCCCCAGAGCAGCTCCTGCCTTCCCTGGATTGCTGCTGATCGTGACCTATCTGTGTCAGCAGGACGAGGCTGCTAAGAGCTTGCTGGCAGAATTCAACCTGGGCTGTGACGTGCAGCACGCTGGCCACATGTACCGTGTCTACGTCAACACTTTCCTGGGCTTCGGGGGCAATTTTGCCCGGCAGCGCTATGAGGAACTTGTGCTGAACCAAACCTATGCTCACAACCGGTATTGCTGCCTCACCTGGTGCTGCCCCCACCAGAGCATTGTGAAATGGGGTGCTGGTTCCTTCATGCTGTGCTCTCCCCCCTGGATTTGCCTCACGAGCTGCCTGTGGTGATAAGAGCTCCCACAGCCACGCTGGCAGCAGCTGGTGCCTGGGCTGGCACAGAGTGCTTGGCTGCTGCTGTTCTCCAAGCCTGGCAGGCGTTATCAGTGCCACAGCTCCCTGCCTTCCTCCTTCTCTCCTTGTGACAGGCTACAGGGAGGCCCCTCCTAGTGGCTTTTGGCTTTTCCTGCTCTGACTTCCCCATCTCCAGCACCGATTCACTCAGCACATCTTTCCATTGCATCCCCACCTCGAGCTCTCCTGTCTCCTGTCTCTCCTTTCCTTCCAAGAGCACTACACGAAGCTGTCGCCAGAGTTGGAGGCTTGGTGCCCAGGTAGTCCTGTGCCGGGAGCAGCCCCTGCCTCCAGATCCCCCGGGGCTGTGCAGAGGCACAGATCCCCATGAGCTGGGGGGTGGGCTGTGCCTTGTTGCACCCTACAGGTGCTCAGAGCATGTAGCTGCAGGCCAGTGTGACAGATGTGGTGAGTTCAGCCTTAGCAGGAGGTGGCAGGGCAGGCACCAGCTCTGCAGGGTACAAGAGGACAAGCCTGGTCTGGTGCAGAGGGTATCTGGATGTGGGAGAGGGCTAGATTAGGCTTTTGGGAGGTGGTATAGGACCCCCTGTGCAAGCAGTCCATTTTTTCCTGGACTGTTTTCCGAGAGGGCTAGATTAGGCTTTTGGGAGGTGGTATAGGACCCCCTGTGCAATTGCCATTTTTTCCTGGACTGTTTTCTAGCCTGCACAACCAGCAGACAGGGCTGAGCCCCACGATGCCCTTCTTGGACCCCTGCCTGCCTGTGGGGCTGGAGGACACGGTGGTGAGGAGTGGCCAAACCCTGTACATCAGGGGACGAGGGGACTGGCAGGCCTGTGCCAAGCTGCTGCAGCCCCTCCTGGCAGGGTCCAATGGCAGCCACGCCTCCCTGGTGGAGACCTACAAAGCACCCATCGACTTCAGCAACAGCGAGTTTTACGGCTTCTCGGAGTTTTTCTACTGCACCGAGGACGTGCTGCGCCTGGGGGGCCAATACAGCGCCCCCACCTTCACCTCTGCTGCCCAGGTGGGTGCTGCCGCAGCCCAGGGGAGCTGGCCTGGGAGTGAGGGCGGTTCTCTGCTCTGAAGCCCAACTTCTCCTTCCCCCAGGAGTACTGCAGCCAGCGCTGGGAGGTGCTGACGCAGCGTTTCCGTGGCGGCCTCTACTCGGCGCACGCTGACCAGCACCGGCTGAAGTAACTGCACCTGCTGGGAGCTGCCACGGCTGCACCTCTGGGGCCCTGGCTGGGGTGAGGGACCGGTGCAGTTGTTGGTGTCCGGCTGATGCTCCTGTGTGCTGCCTCTGCAGGTATCAGTGCTTCAAATCAGCCTGGATGTACCAAGTCCTTCACGAGGGCTTCCAGTTCCCGCTGGACTACCCCAGCCTGCGCACAGCCCAGCTGGTGTACGACCGCGAGGTGCAGTGGACCCTGGGAGCCATCCTCTACAAGACGCGATTTCTGCCACTCAGGTACCATCGGCTGCCGGCTGGTGTCACACAGGGAAGGGTGGCTGGGGCGGAGCAGGAGTAACTGCGCTGGGTGAGGGCTCTGCACGGACCCTGGCGGTACCCGGCGCATCTCGTGGCCAGTCCTGACGTTCCTCTCCACAGGGATCTCCGGCAGGAGAGCATCCGGCAAGCACACGCCTCCTGGCTGCGCCTCTCCTTTGTCTACAACCACTATCTGTTCTTTGCCTGCATCCTGGTCGTGGCGCTGGCCATCGTCCTCTACCTCCTGCGGCTGCGCCGCATCCACCGCCGGCAGCTGCGCTCGGCCCAGCACACGCTGCTCTGGCTGGACAAGGTGGTGGTGCCGCTGGGCCAGGGAAGCGTGCCGTGATGCCAGAGGTACCCAGCATCCAGTTGCACCAGCAGAACTAGGACTGGCTGACAGCCTGGGCTCTGAGAGCTTGGACTCCTTCTCAAAGACCATCTCAAAGTCTGCACTCCATCGCCGCTGCAGCAGAACCGGAGTCTGTGGGCTGAGGCAGCTACGGACACGAGAGCTTTCCTCTCCACCTTGCCCCAGTCCTAATCTTTCATTCCTTGGCCTCTGGCCTTTGCCTCACAACATGGTGTAGAGCAAAGTCCTCTGCCACCAGCAGGCTCAAGGCTGCAGCCCTGGCAGATCCCTCAGATAACAGGACACTACCACTGAGGCAGCCAACCCAGGGCTCTGGCCTGAAGTACTGAGCCACCCCATGACTCAGCCACCAGTTTGCTGAGCAGCCTGGTGAGGTGCTGTGGTTCATCACCTGGGGTGGCCTTCTGCAGGCCCTGGCAAGCCTGGGGCTGGGAGAATGGCAGGCACCAGCTAAATTACTGCAGGAACAAGGTAAACTGTGAGTTCCACCAGGCTGCTCTGCCCAACCTGGCCCCTCTTGGAGTATTCCTGAAGGGGTGTCCTGCTCTTTGCTATGTCTTCCCTCTGAGGACAATCCTACAGTCCTACCCAACATCCCAGACTGAGCCCTGAGGGCTCACTGATTGATTTTTGAGGCACCACCAGAGTGGGCTGCCTTTCCTTTCACACATCCATTCCCTCCTGGGCACAGCTGCCCTGTGCTGTGCTGGGCACTGGTTCCAGGACCTGTGGTTCTTTCCCCTGTGAGGGTGGGCTGGGCCTGCCCCTGGGAGAGCCCCCTCAGTCCAGCCCAGCTCACGGCCCCAGGACAGGCCAGGGCTGAGCTGTGCACAGAGGCACAAACATTCCCTGGGGCTGGAGCCCCACCGATGGTCCAATGAAGTTTGTCACTGTTCTGAACTCTGTTCCATTCCTGTAGCAATAAACAAACCCCTTGAGCCATCCAGCACTGTCTCAGTTCCTAGTGAGCAGCTCCCAGCAGCGATGGCCCCTGGCTGGTGGCATGGCTGGGTGGCTGCACAGCTCTGCTGCTGCTCCCTGCTGCCACAGTGGGCTGATGGAGCCCCTTTCCTGCCTGTATTCTCTGATTCCAGCAGGACTGAGCTTAACTGAGCTGGTAGCAGCAAGGGGATCTGATCCAAACAAACTGTTGGGATCCTTGGAAACAGCATCCTTTGCTGCCCTCAGTTTCCTGAGAGGAAAAGCCTGTCATCTCAGAGCTCTCCCAAGATGTTGGTCTCTGCTTTTTACCTTATTCCCCACCTGAGTCTTAGCTGCCTGGCAAAGAGCTGAGCTGCTCCAGAACCATGGAAATGGCCCCAGCAGAGCTGCAAGAGGCCGGGCAAGCACCCAGTTCTCTCTAGCACACACAGTTCCCTCCCTGTGACCCTGGTCCCACAGCTTGAGCACACAGGTGGCATCAAGGATAAAACTTTCCATGCATCACTGTGCTGCCGACCTCCTGCCCAACAGCTGAGGATCCCAGCCTTGTTCCCATGGTGCAGGAACAGTGCTGGGGAAAGGAAAGGTGGCTGAATAAGGCCAAGACTCTTGTTCAGCCTCAAAGCAGCAAGTGACTCAGACCCCAGCATGACTTAATAGAAAAAGGATTTATTTCCACAACACAAGTTAAACGACACAGACAAATAAATAAATACAGATAAATTATCTGATAAATAAGGGGAAACCTGAAACACAATGCCCTGCTTGGCTCTTCTCAGAACCTGGACCCATCTTGTGGTGGAGATACCTAAACACTGCTGCAGCTGCCTCACTGCTCAGGTGGGAGACTGCCCTCTTTTCATCCCTGCCAGCAGACCCCAACACCTCCCTTACCACACCCAGGGCGGTCTGCATGCTCCTCCAGGGTCAACCCTTTGTTCTTCCACCCACAGCCAGAATCTGCCTTAGCAGGGACCACCCCCAGCACAGGGGACTGATCACAGGGGATGCAAGGGCTCCTGTGTTCTCATGCAGACGGGCAGCCAGTAATGACCAGGGACAGGGCAACTAGTTGGGCAGCTTGGGCTACGAGCAGGGGTTTCACGTGGGGGCTAGGGCTGAACACAGCAGGAGGGCAGGACAAGCACTGCTGGGACAGGATCTGCTGGCACCACACAAAGGTCCCTCACAGGATGGTGCTCAGTCACTGCAGCACTGGGCCAGCTGAAGGGATCTCTCCCTGGCAGCGTGGCTGCTCCTAGGGCTGGATTAGTAGGCCCTCATCCAGGGATGCTGCCTGCCATGCTTGGGGGCCCAGCCATCCATTGGTCCAGGCTGCAGTGCTCCAGGTGTGCTTGGGCAGCCGGTCCAGCCTCTGTCCAGCACCTCTGGGGGCTGCTTGGTACAGGAGGGTAGAGGCTGGAACAGCTACAGGAGCTGGGAGAGGGAGAAAGGAAGAGAAGTTAGCAGCAAACCTCATTCATGAGGGAGCTCCCACAAATTTGAGAACTACAGAGCTGGATTTGCTCAGGCCCAGCGCACAGCCAGCAGCCCCACACTGGGACCAGCTCACCACAGCCACAAGGCACAGAAGCCAAAGCATTTCCCCCAGCCCAGCAAGGGCTGAGCTGCAGCTCCCTCCCCAGCTCATACAGGCTGCAGGGACACGTGCCCACTCACGGTGATGGATTTGATGGGGGTCTCTGCTGAGGCGCCAGCTCCCAGGCACTGCTCACTCCCAGAGGAAGCGCACGTACCAGATGGTCTCGTTCTTCAGCTGCGGCCCGAACAGGGGGTTGGCCTGGGCCAGGATGGCGATGAGCCAGCTGCAAAGGGACAAAACCCCGTCAGACCAGGCACCGGGAGCGGCTGCCGCCCGGCAGTGACGGGCCCGGAGGGAGGCGGGCCGGGCACCAGCCTCCACCCAGGGAGGAAGCTGGGCAGCAGCCCCCGGTGTCGGTGAAGGCAGCGGGGTGGGGGAAGGCCCGCGGTACTCACAAGAGGTAACAGCACACGGCGGTGGTCACCAGCATCGTGATGATCACCCTGCGGAGATACCGCCGTTAGCAGGGGAAGGCCCAGCTCCAGAAGCCCCGACCGCGGCACCCCCCGAGCCCCCACTCACCCGCGGTTCGGGCCCTTGGGCACGAACCAGGGGGCGGCGATGCCCACGAGGCCCCAGAAGGCGGAGAAGAGGACGAGCGGCAGCGCGAAGCTGTGCGCCGTCATGGCGGCTCCGCTCCGGACTGCGCCCCGCCCACTGCCGCGCCGCGCCGCCAATCCGCGCCCGCAGCGCGCCGCGCCGGCGGCACCGCCCGCTCCCATTGGCGGATCCGCTCGGCTCGGCCCGGATCCGCTACTTGGCTCGGCCCGCATCCGCTGGGCTCGGCACGGCCCGGCCCGGCCCCCGCAGCCCTCGCTCGGCCAAGGAGCACCCAGCAGACACAGCCGCGTTACAAAGCTCCTTTATGTTACACAGCTCGCACTCACACCCGCCGCCGCCTCCCGCGCCAGCCCGGCTGCGCGCACATCGCCCGGGGCTCCCCAAGGGCTGTCCCGCCGGCGCTACTTGGGAACTCTCCGGAGCTCGCTCATGAGCCACAGCGCCACGCTGAGCAGCGCCAGCGAGCCCGACTGGTGCGTGGCAGCCACAGGCGTAGGGACGTAAAGCAGCAGGGTGCTGATGCCCAGGCCCACCTGCCAAGAAGGGAGGAGAGGTAAGAGCAGGTGTGGATGCACCACGGACACCATTCCCAGCACAAAGGGTGGTGTTAGAAAGGCTCACGGCCACACGTGAGCCACCCCAAGTTCAGTGTGCATGCAGTATGGTGAGGTGTGGGGTCTAGGCAGCTCCACCTGTCAGCTCCCGACTCTTGGAGCCAGCACAGATCCAAGTGGGGTCAGGTCTGCCCTGTGAATGTGCTGCAAAGGAGTAGGAAAAAAACAAGGGCAGTACCTGCATGTAAGCTACGGCCAGTAAGGAAGTCACAGCCATCCTCGTCCTTCGAGGGAGTGGGATCCTCCTCGAGAAGAGGTACAGTGCTGTGACAGCTGTGACGGAGGCAATTCCCTGCAGAAGGGAAGGGAAACAACCACCCTTCAATGAAAATTCAAGGGAAATGGGAGCAGTGGCCTTTGGCTGTGCCTTCCATGCAGTAAAAGAAATGGTGTGAGCAGTATTTAACTAAAGAAATGTATTAATGGCCATGACCAAATCCTAGAGCTCCCACACCATCAGGTTAACAACCCTGAAATTTAAGTGAAGTTACAGAGACTTTTAATTTCCTCCAGATGAATGCTTTACTTTTCAACAGCTTCTTCTCATTAATTCAAGTCATTAGAGATTGTGTCTGCCCTCTCCCCAGCTGCCACCTTGACAACTGAAGGTGGAAGCTGTCATCTGGAAAACTGATCTCATTTCCACCACTCAGCTGTAGCTCACCAGCTTAATCTTGCTGTGCAGGTCACCCAAGGTGATCCAGCTTAATCTTTCTTTTTTTAGTCTTAGCCACAGCTTAGTTCACAGCAGTGCAGCCAGTGGTATTTAATATCCGGATTGCTGTAACTGGCTGGGATACAATCACAGGGCACTACTGTGCAAAACAAGTTCAGAAATGCTGCAGGAAGCATTCAATATCAGGATTTCCAAGTTTTATTTCACACAGCTTTCCCAGACATTTCAATAGCAAGGCTACCCCACGCTGTAGCTCGTGTTATGGAAAAGGAGAATCAGAGAAACAAAGTGTGTTACTTGCGCAGGAGGAAGACCTCCTTAAGGAAGAAGGCCACACTGAAAATAAGAAACAATGCTAAACTTCCTCTTCCTGCAGAAGCAAACTGGTAAGACGCTCTCAGGCCCTTTGGACACCCTAGAAATCACTCAAGCTGACAGAACCACAGCCCAAAGAAGACAGCTTGGCTGCAGGAGGCAACCAAGAAGCAGCCCAGACATATCAGGAAGACAGCACTTACCAAGATCCTGTGATCAAACTGTACAGTTGTGGGATTCTCAAAGATATTTCTCAGCACGGGGGAGAAGGCAAGGAGATCGTCTGGGATCCAGCGCTCCCCCATTTTGGGGAAGGAGTTGTACACAAGGCCAGCATCCAGCCCTGCCACAAAGGCACCTGCAGTTCCAGAGCAGAAAATGACAGTAGGCAAAGGTGTCACTCCAGGATGCACAGCTCTCATCCAAGAGCTCAGCTTGATCCTGAATTTGTTTTAGCAACATGTACAGGGATCACGCAGCACAGGAAGGCTGGAAGGTGCCTCCCCTCCTGCCCAGGAAAGACCAGTGAGGAGGTTCTTGACTGTAACATCAGTTACAGTTTTCCCACAGAACAGAAGGAAAAAAAAAAACCAAAACAAACCAGCAGAGAGGAATGAGTCACAAACTGGACAGCAGAAAGAGCTTTACCTGAAATGGCAGTAAGAAAAATGAGAGCTGTAGTGCCATGAGCATATTGTCTCAAGCGAAGGAGCTGCTTGGTTTCTGGCAACTGTAAAATAAAATAAGAAAAAAAGAAAAAGAAATAATCAAGGCATTTCCAGTGCTGTTGGCAGCAGCTGAGAAAAGCCTTCACCACATACACAGGCCAAGGGGTTAGCCTGTATTTTAGAGGGGGATTTTACAGACCACCACACAGCAGCCATGCTCCAGTGGTCTCTCAAAACCACAGCTAATCAAGTCCAGCTCTGTGCAGAAACTGAAGTGGCCCTTGGACAGTTACTGGCACAAATAATTTACCCAGCCAGGCACACCCCTGGCTGAGCTTCCACAAATTCTGAGACTCATCACTTTTGACCCAAACAGCAGGAGCCAAAGCAAGTGTTCCATAACCAAGAAGTTTACAGGATGGGTATTTGTAACACTGTAAGTATATCAGAGTGAGGAACAGAGACCACAAGAGAAGCACCATCAGCCTTCACATCACACCCCAGCCCCGTGAACTGAAAGTGCCCTGACACACAGTGCCTACCTTGTGCTGTGGGAGCAGCACAGACAGCCCTGTCCACAGGCTGGCACAGTAGAGGAGCAGGGCAGAGCCCAGGTGTGCTGCCAGACGGTACTGACTGACCCGAGGGATGTCGTACGAGTCTGGCTTCTCTTCCAGCCCACTCTTCACCATGTACCATCCCAGCAGCCCCTGACAAAACACGAGAGGGCTCAGAGCCAGACAGCACAGCAGTGACTGCTAAAATGGGATAAATATTAGGGGCAAAGCAACTTGTTTCCTCTACTTTCAACTAGGTGCCAGCACTGACACACTGTCATGGCACCACTGATACCACTGTCTTAGCTATGCTGAATCAGAAGGTATCAAACTGACAGAAGGCAGGTTTAGATTCGATATTGGGGAAAAAATCTGTGCTGTGAGGGTGCTGGGCACTGGAACAGTTTCCTAAAGAAGCTGTGGATGCCCCATTCCCGGCCAGGCTGGATGGAGCTCTGAGCAGACGGGACCAGTGGAAGGCAGCGGGGTTAGAAGCGGACGGCGTTTCGGGTGGTTCAGTGGCACGCAGAGGGGTGGGGCTCTCACCTGGAAGCAGACGAGCCCGCAGAGGGCGAGCACGCGGCCCTGCAGGGCCCGGCTGAGGCAGCCCCGGCGCCAGAAGTAGGCGGCAGGCAGCAGGTAGGCCAGCCCCACGGCCCGGCCCCACATGCGGTGCGAGTACTCCATGTACCAGATGAACTTGAACTCCGGCAGCGTCATGTCGTGGTTCAGGCTGTGGAAGGACAGTAAAGCCCCTGTCTCTCTGCACGAGCCGCCCCCAGGCAGGCTCTGTGTGCCTTCCCAGGGACCTCAGAGAACATTTCCCTTCTTACAGCAGGTTTGTGGGTGGCTCGGTGCCAGGAGGGCTGCTCTCAGCCCACCCTCCTTCCACTTTTGCACACTCACATTTTAAACTCTGGGAACTGCTGGTACTTCTGGAACTCGGCCTCCCACTCCTGCTGCGTTCGGGGGGGCTTCATCTCCTTCACCAGGTGCCAGTCGACCATGGACAGGCCTGACTCTGTCAGCCTGGGAGCAGAGACACGAGCAGGCAGTCAGCACATCTGCTGGACTGAAGCGAGGGCTGTGGGCTGCACAGCAGCCCGGGAGCTGGGACTTCATGGTCCTTGTGGACCCTTCCAAGCCAGGACATGCTGTGGGGTTCTAGGATATGTCTCAAACTCCCTGTTCAGACAACCCTTCAGCTCAGAGCTAAGAGCAGGACGGAGCTCAGTGTGTGAATGAGCACACCCGAAATGGCGACAAACGCGTGAGAGCTGCCCCGCAGTGGCATGCCCAGAGCGGAGCAGCCTGCCCGCACCCGCAGCCTGTGCCCGGCAGCAGCTCTGCGGGCACAGCCGCGCGGGGTCACACGGACGGACCGGGGTGCGGCGCTCACCTGGTGACGCCGCCCAGCACCACGGCACCGGCCACGGCGCCGCTGCAGGCCAGCAGCCAGCGCCCCACGGCGGGCGGCGCGGCGGGCTGGGGAAGCGCGGCCGGGCGGGCGGGCGCCATGGCGCGGCCCGCGGTGACCGCGGCGCTGCCGCCCGGCAGGCATGGACGATGGCTTCCTCATGGAGGTGTGCGTGGACTCGGTGGAGTCCGCCGTCAACGCGGAGCGCGGAGGTAAGGCCCGGGGGCCCGGCGGGGGGCGGCGCGGGCGCGGGCGGGCCGTTCTGACGCGGCTCTCGGCAGGTGCCGGGCGGATCGAGCTGTGCGCCGGCCTCGTGGAAGGAGGGACCACGCCGAGCATGGGTGAGCCCCAACCCTAACCCTAAGCCTTGCCTTGCCTTGGCGCCCGGGGGGCGGGCGGCCGCGCTGAGCCGCCCGTCCCGCCGCAGGGCTGCTGCAGGTGGTGAAGCAGTGCGTGCGGGTGCCCGTGTTCGTCATGATCCGGCCCCGCGGCGGCGATTTCCTCTACTCGGACCGCGAGGTGGAGGTGATGAAAGCCGACATCCGGCTGGCCAAGCTGCACGGCGCCGACGGGCTGGTGTTCGGGGCGCTCACCGAGGACGGGCGCATCGACACCGAGCTCTGCACGGCGCTGCTGGGTGAGGCTGCCCGGGCTGCAGCCCTGCTGCCGGGCTTCGGTCTGAGCGTCCTGTCTGCGGCCTTGCCGCCTCTTTCCTCCCTTTTCCGTTCCGTTTCCTGCCGTACCTGTGAGACATTCAGTACTTTAGGAACTTTGCAGGCCGAGGGCCGCAGCCCCAAGCCACTCACACACAGTTTGAGGACACCGGGGTCATAATGGCAAAGTGTAGGAGGGCTTAGGTGAGCTGCTTTGACCTGTTGAACTCTCTCTCTTGTTTTCTTTGTCCTTTGTTCTCTTCCTTATGTCGTTGCTCCAGGTGTCTAGGATGTGTCTTCCTGGACTTTGGCCTTGTGTGTAGCTGGCAGTTTGTCTTAATTTTTCTCTCTTAACACACCTAGGGAGAAAAGATTACAAGAGAGAGGTGTGAACACAGGAAAAGCTGCTGAAGCTGCAGTGGGAGGCTGTTAGCCCAGACCACAAGCATGCAGAAGGAAATTCTTTCTTGCTGCATGTTTTTTGGGAGCTGCAGCCAGAGCTAAAGAGGCCTGGGCCTTTCCCTGGTGGTGTGGTGCTGAGGTTCTCATATGAAGATGAGTGTTCTGTAAGGGGTGCAGCAAAGGAAAAGGGTCTTGCCAGGACTTAGCAGGGAGCATGTGGATATCTTTTTATTTGTAGAAATAAATAAGCTTTGCTCAGTAAGTAGAGGACCTCTGGTGAAGTTGCTGTGGTCTGAGAGCAGAAATTGTAGGTAGTGAGAGAAGTCACAAAAATCAGCTCCCCTGCTTCCAAAGAGCAATGGCCCTGGCCTTTCCCCAGGTAGATGACACAAATTCCCTGCTTCCTTCGTGCTGAGAAAGTCATCTGTGGTGGGAATGAGGGTTCTGGTGTTCCAGGTAGGATGGGGGATTACCATAGGTGTTACCCATAGAACCAAAGGTGTGCTGCTTTCTCAGAGGGCAGAAGAACAATTCCCCATGAAACATCCTGGGTAAAGAGCATTGTTCCCAGCAAGAGCGGGGACTCTGAGCTCCCCAGGACCCATAGAACCAAAGGTGTGCTGCTTTCTCAGAGGGCAGAAGAACAATTCCCCACAAAAATCCTGGGTAAACAGCATTGTTCCCAGCAAGAACGGGGACTCTCTGAGCTCCCCAGGAATGGCTTGAGAAGCCTTTGCCCTCTTCCATGCCATGTGTGTCCCTGTTCTAGCACAAGGGACTGTACCAGCCTGACTGACCACATGTCCTCCTCTTGCAGCCGTGTGCCGGCCCCTGCCCGTCACGTTTCACCGCGGTGAGTTCCCTGGGCAGGGTCCAGCCTGTGTCCCACTGCCGGGGAAGGCGGGGCTGCGAGGGGGCTCAGCTTCATCTGCTTTGGCTGTTTTTGGAGAGGGAAAGCTCTGCAGGCTGTGCCGTTCCCCACAAGGGAAACGGTGCAGGGGGCTCAGGTCTGGGAGCTGTCTCATTGCCCTGGGACAGAGGAGGTGTCTGAGGAGCCCGGTGTGGTGTCCCTGGCACTGCTGCAAGGGGAGTGTTACACTCAGGGGCTGTGAATGCAGGGTGTGAGCAGCACCCTTCCTGTCACTGCCTTTGGGGGAGCTGGCTGAGGGACAGGGCTTGAGCACAATGAACAGTTTCTGAGCTGTTGTTCTGTCCCTCAGCCTTTGACATGGTGCATGACCCTGTGGTGGCACTGGAGACCCTGATTTCCCTGGGCTTTGAGCGCGTGCTGACGAGTGGCTGTGACAGCTCAGCACTGGAAGGATTGTCCTTGATTAAGAGGCTTGCAGAACAGGTGAGTGCTTGCTGTGCTGGGTTACTGGCTGCTCCCTGGCACTGCCTGCAGGCTTTATGGTATCCCTCCTTTCTGGGAGGGACTTCTGCCTCTGGGAGGAGTGCTTGCCTTCCCTCTCTTGCTTGTCTTTAATCTGTTTCCCCAAGTCCGTGTGGGCTGGGCCCCAAAGTCTGCAACATCTGGTTGGGTTCTTGCTTGCAGATTCGGGGAGGGTGGTGGGCATTGGTTTATAGAGCTGGCATGATGAGCCCACACAAACAGCAGAGTGAGGTCCCTGCTGAGTGTCCCACAGTTGCTTTTAGGAAAGTGCAACAGGTGAGGTAGCAAGGTGGGATGGAGAGGTAGGAGGGAATGGTGACAGGTTGTCTTAGCTGTAACTGCAAGTTCTTTTCCACTTTTCATTTTAAAACATGAATAGTACAAAAAAGATGGATGAGAGCACACAAACTGTTAACTGTGGTGACATCCATGAGCTTGTGGAAAGTGCTGCATGTGAGGTTTCTTTGCTGCCTCACAAATGCACGTGTGCATGTGGTCCTCAATAATGTCACTGACATGTACGTTACTCTTCTTTCAGGCAAAGGGCAGAATTGTGGTGGTGCCAGGTAATGTTTGTCATCTGTACCAGGTCCTGCAACCCTTAGCCTTTCCTTGCTAGCCTCCTTGCCCTGGATTCCTTGCCCTGGAATCCACTTTCTGATCTGGCTTTCTGAGCCAGCTGCCAAGGAGGAGCAGCTCCTGTCCTGGTGTGAGTAAAGGCCATGCAGCCTGCTGGGGAGGGCAGAGCCCTGCAGCTACTTGCAGTATTTGGGGACAGCTCTAGATCTGTGGGAGAGCATGAGCCAGGGCTTCTCCAGTCCCTTTCCACGTGTCCTTGTCCCTGTTGTCCCAAGGGCTGTTTTTTCCCTTCAGTGTATATGGCTCCAGTCCCTTAGTGGTGAGGTCCCGGGGTGGTGTCAGGTCTGGAATAGTGTCGTGGTGAGTTCCCGGGGTTGTGTCAGGTCTGGAGCAGTGTCACCTGCTCGGTGTGTGACATCGGGCTGTTCCCACCAGGAGGTGGCATCACGGAGCGCAACCTGCAGAGGATTCTGGAAGGCTCCACTGCTTCTGAGTTTCACTGCTCTGCTCGCTCAGCTCGGGACTCAGGCATGAAGTTCAGGTAACTGATGGCTTACGTTTATTTTTTAGCAGAACTCTATGAGGGAAAGGCTAACGAATGTGAGCATGCATTTGTAGAACTGGCATAAATTTCAAACAGCTTCCTGAGTGCTAGTTGTGCTTTTATGTTTGGGATCATGGTGCCTGATACTGTATTCTGCAGTGTATGAATCTAGCAGTGCTCCTCACGTGGACATGAATTCCATGCAGAACCAGATCCTTGGGACATTTCTCTTGCTACTGCCCCCCTAGGAGTTTTGAGGGCACTTGGGAAGGCAGGTTGTGGTGCAGTTGTTTTAGACTTTTAACATAAGCATGTAGGATTTGGCAAGCCAGTGGGATGTGCTTCTGAAAATGGAGTGAGGAATGGGTTATATTTGTCCATAGGTCTGCACTTCTTTGGATTATTGTTCTTGTTATTACTGTGCCAACTTTGGTTTGGGTGGCACCATCTTTGGCCAATGCTGAAGCTAGGGGAAATATGGGGGTCTCTTTCTTGGTGGATCTTACCGGTCTGTATCCCCAGCAGGTCACACTAATCACTGGTTTTCCTGACAGAAATCCCAACGTTGCCATGGGAGCGTCCTTCTCTGCCCCCGAGTACTCCATCAAGGTGGCAGACGTGGCCAAAGTGAGGACCCTGAACGCCATTGCCAAGAACATTCTGTAGTGGAGGGCACCGTGCTGGGCAAGAGCACAGACTGCAGGGTGTGCCCTGGCACGCGGGCTGATGGGCACTGCTTCATCCTCAGGCTGCAGAGGATGTGCACTGGGTGATGGAGCCTCACACCTCTTCCCTTGGCTTCCCCTGAAGTCCCTGGCCTGGAAACTTATGTTGGCCATTTTAAATAAAAGGACTCATTTCCAGATGTTGCAGCAGCAGCTGTTGGGCAGCATTTGGGAGGAAGGGAGGTGAGCAAGCAGGGGGACTGAATTGTATAGCACTGCATGTGATTGTCAAATAAACACTGCAGCTGCCCCCCCTCTCACTGTGCTTTTCTGGAGTTTATTTATGGTTTCAGGTAAGACCATGACCCATGTTGCATGGCCTGAATTAGGACCCTGCTGTGCCAGAGAATGCAATCACATCCAGAATGCCAGGGTGGGAAACACCTTAGCCACAGCTGGGAAACAAGGCCTGCTGTGGTCAGCCAGTAGCACAGGTGGGGGTTAGCAATGCAGCAGCTGTAAGCACCTGACTGATCAGGTGAGGAAGCTGTGAGCCATCCTGGGCTCTGGGTCCTCAGTGCTCGAGGTGGGGTTGGTGTATGAGATTTCCTGGGAGGACAAGCTGCTTTTTCTAAGGGAGTTTCCAAGTCCTTGTCCCAGCATAAACTGCTTGTTTTCCAGATAGTGTTTGGGGAATGTGCCTGTTGGGTCATTGCTGCTTAGTCAGGATTAAAGCCTCAGACTCAGTTTCTCTGTCAAACACCCAGTGAAAGATTTAAATGGTATCAGAGGGTACATTTGAAGAGTAGGGACCTAGAAGTAAAGCACCTTTATCTGTGCTGCCTGCTTTTCTGTAAAATATCACAAAGCTGAAGAGAATCCCTCTGACAACCAAGACAGTGGACCTCAGGAAGCAAATGCAGGGTACAGATGTCTCTTCCCATCTTGGCAGTAGCTTACAGCCTGTGAGGATATATGGAAAAAATGTGCTACTTGACAAGGTGGCAGCACCTTTGTCACCTTGAACAGAGTCACATTATTGAAAATCTATCATCAAGACTACGTATTTTCAGTTTAAAGGTGCATCCACTTTTTCACATTGATCCATCAAAGGTATTGGTGTCTCCCAAAACACCTTAGGAACTTAAGTTCTTAACAGAGGAGCTGGGAAGGGAATGACTGCTTAGTGCTGGTGTCAGAGCCTGCTTCAGCACTGACAGATGTGCAGGCTGTAGGAAGAATCCAAACTTGGGGAAAGTGAATAAATTTATGATTATGGTCAATATAGAGAGTTCATAACAGCTCATGGCTTATGTTGAGATTTTATGAGTCATGGTCGTGATTATGATACTGGTAGCTCAATTAAGATCAGGCTACCAGTACCATAATCATGATAATTAAGGTGAGAACATTCTGCTGACCAAGCTGCCTCAGGTTTTTGAACATGGGGTGAGAACATGACAAGGTAAAAAAAGTCTTCAGAGAAGATATGAGCAGTGAGGGCTGGAGGAATTTGGTTGATTGCCTGGCAGAGACCTTTGGATCAGACCCTGTGTGAGACAGGCATGAATCAATGCCTAGTTTTGAAAAGCTATAACATGCTGTGAAACAGATGGCTAAAGACAGGGGAGCACAGGGAAGCTGTGGTATTGCTGGCCAAAGAGGTGCTGCTTAGCAACCTTGGTCCCAGTGGATGTTTTCTGGGTATTTTAGTGGAGGAACATTTATGGAAGGAGCTGAAGGACAGTAAAGCTTTCTAGGTTTTTAGGAGGAGCATGCCCCAGCTGTGAGGGTAGAGAAAGTGGGTTATGCTTGCTTTGAACATCAAAGAGAGGGAATCCTGTGCTGAGGGCCACGCTTCAACTCTGTTAGACCAAAGCCAGGGTGAGGATGAACTGTGACCTGTACTAAAAACAGACTCTGTTAGACCAAAGCCAGGGTGAGGATGAACTGTGACCTGTACAAAAAACTGACACAAGCAATGGGATGGGGCATTATGTAGGAAGGTCATAAACAAGTGGGCCCCTTGGCAGCAGTGCTCCAAGTGGTTTTGAGCAAGGCCAGAGGACACCTGTGCCAGTGCCAGACAGAAGAACCACATCAGCAGTCCAGATGGAGAAGGGCTGAATGACTGCTCCATTCACTTCTTACTCATTGCATCAATTTATAGCTCTCAGGAGCAGTGTATTGGTTCTGGCCTGGAGGACGTAGCACTAGGGGTAGTTTTATTTACAAAAACATGTGGATTTAATCAGAGAAATTGCTAATAATTAACCACTGAGTTGGACATTGAGCCTTTCTTTGGTATTGATGGTTCCTGAGGAATTACTCATCATTTCACCCTTGACTTCTAAGTTATCTTGTAACTCTGTGTACAACGAGACAGGACAATAATTACAGTCACCCTACTGTCCTCTTTTATCTACTGTTCTTCAAGAGCACACATGATAACGCAGATCCTGTTCCAGCCTTAGTAGCACTGTCCCCACGTGTCCTGTCACACCTAGGCCTTCCTGAGCAACAAGTGGCAATCGATCTCCTTGGGATTCGTCCTCTTTCTGTCAGATGTTGGGGGTTACCTTGGGATGAAGAGTCAAAGTCTCTCTGGGGTTTTGTGGTCAGCCAACTGCCATAACACAGACAACATGGAAATGTGGGAAAGAAAGAAGCAAAAGAAGGAATTTGGAAAATCTTCAGGCTCTGGAGACTGGAAATTAGTAAAAGGGATCTGGATCCTGAGGACTCCAAAAGATCAGTGCAGCATGTGGTGAGCTCAGCTGTCAGACACTGCAAATTCCCAGGCCAGGGGCACTCACTGCTGGTGTCACAGGCCCCCTTGCCAGGTGGCATCAGCCACTGTGAGACCACCCTTTGCTGGACTTTTTGTTGGCATTCAGCAGGCTTCTCACCAGAGAGGTCTGTTGTACCAAAGTAACGTCTTTAGCAGGTCCAGATGAGTTTGTGTGCGTTGGTGTGCACTGATCAAGTCTATGGTTTCTGAGCAATGGCTGTGGTGTCCTGCAGTGACTCACTTCTCTGTATCTCCCCTTTGGTCTCTTTCTTGGATCCTCCTCTCCTCCCTTCTGCGGCTGTGCAGCTTCCCAAGCCCTTTTGGTCACTGCTTTGGTTTGTAGGGTTGTGCAACAGCACCGAGTTAATAAATAACTGTGGGTCATCAGAGTTTTTGTCCCAAGACCGCTTGAGGGTGTGGGGGGACTTTTATCCCAGCATCTGCCCAGGTGTCTCAGTTGGGCAGAGCGAGAGGAAGGAGCTGCTGTTTCTTCTCCCCCGAGCTATGTCAGCAGCCCTGGAGAAGTTCTGTGGCTCCGTCTTCTGGGTGAGTGACTGCATCATCCCCAGTGCCTGTTCTCGGTGTAGGACACTCTCTATGGGGGGAGAGCAGTGGATTCCAAGGCTCACAGCCTGTCCTGCCAGTGAGACCCACGTGCTAGTGGTCGGCAGAGGTTCTGGGGTTTATCCAGGAGTGCCATGGCACTGAGTGCTGTGCACTGTCGGCACTGTTCACCAGGCAGTGAGACAGTGACACCTCTCTGACTGAGCTCTGTCCTGTTTTAGCCTTCCTGGGAACACAGGACAGCCTGTACGGACTTCTGGAGAAGGATTTAGATTCAGTTGCTTCTGCTGGCTTGGCTCCAGCACGGGGTTGCCATCTCTCATTCAGGCAGAGATGGGGATGGGGATAGTGCTCGGACCATGGCCACGTGCTGAAATGCTCAGCCAGGAGGGTGGGTGTTGAAGGGGGGATGCAATGGCGTGGAGCTGGGTGGGCAGAACCTATAGAAGTGTTGGTTGGCTTCCTGTGTGCCAAGTGAGAGTCAAGCCATCTCATGTGATGTGGTGTTCTGTCCTTGCTGCCCCCAGAATGACTCCTACCTTGCTCGTCCGGATGCTGACCTGCCGGTGTGCTTCCAGCACACTGTGCTGGTCTGGATCCCCCTTGGCTTCTTCTGGATTTTGGCCCCATGGCAGCTCCTGCCCATGTGCAAATCCAGAGCCAAGAAATCCTCTGTGACCAAACTCTACATCATCAAGCAGGTAGAGTGGAGCTGAGGGGGCCCAGATGACAGGTTGGAGCAGCCTGAGGTGTTGGTGGTATGAGTGGCAAGACTGTGCTACAGTCAGGTGTGGGATGGAGAGATGAGAAGTGTGGGAGGGAAGGAGCAATGGGATAGGGAACCATCCGGGGCAGAAATTAAAGGGGAGTCCAGCAGGAGGCATGTCTGGGACAGAGGGCATAACAGGGAGGGATGCACTGGGAGGGAGGGCAGAGTGTGTATTGGGGCCTCTCTTGTGGGCTGCTACCTTCCAAACTGAAAATTACCACAGTACTCCTGTGGAGCTGTGGCACATTCACAGGGTTGAAAGCTGCCCCAGCCAGCTCTGGGCTGGAAAGGGTGTGAGGATGTACGGATGTATTTTATGCCGACCTCCGTTGTCTCCCGGTGGTTCCCAGTGTCCACAATGGGCTGGCCTCTCTCCCCACAGGTGCTGGCTGCCCTGCTGGTGCTGACGGCAGTGGCGGGGCTGGCCCTGGCCTTTGTGGACGCCGAGCAGGGCGCTGTGCCAGCTGTGCAGTACACCAACCCCAGCCTGTACATCGCCACCTGGGTAAGGGCTCAGCCTGGACGTGCTGTGTGTCACAGGGACACCGTGAGACTGCAGCCCCCGCAGAACAGGGCTTCCCTAGCACAGAGATCAGAGGGAAGCTGTGTCCATGGGGCAAGGGTGGCCTGGAAATTGGGTAGGACGAGCCCCAAACCTGTGTGGGTGGTGCACGAGGGTGATATGTTGAGGGCAGGTGCCTGGTTACAGTGCTCGCTGCTGTCATCCTTAAAACTGGGATGATTCTATTCCTGCAAGTGTAGGTGAGCTCTCTGAAAGAACTTTACTAGGAGCTTTTCACAGGACTGATTTTGCAGTGTAAGCATCAGACCATGGCTTGCTGCTCTGATGTCTCACAGCTTCCTTTACATTGCTGCTCAGTTTTGGGCAGAGAGCCAGGAAGTACCATGGGGTGCTCAGGTAGAGGAGAAAGCTGGCTAAAGAGGATCTAGTGGCTATTAGCTTGATGGAATATGTGCATGGCACTTACAGATGTCTTGTGTGTGACATGGAGTATTCTAACAGTCTTAACAAATACTCAGGAGCTACACTTAAAAGCAAAATAAGACCTTCATTTGCTTTCCTTCTTATTTTGCCGCGTCATTTAGTTTCACATGCAGAGTCCATGTGAGATGATAAGGCAAGGGGACTCCTGAGAGAGGCTGCACCTCTGGAATGTGATCTGGGTTCAGTTCCAGGTCTGGAGGCAAGGTGCTGGAGACAGGGTGTGACCCCTCATGGCTTGACACGTCTGAGAATCTGGAGTGAGAACAGCTAGAAAGAGTAATAGTGTCCTGCTGTAATGTCGGGTACACTCAAACCTGATCTTATGTCTTCCTGAAGTAAACATTGGCCCTATATAATTAATTCTGAAGCTTGTGAAGGGTTGGTGGTGTGTTCAGGGTATTCAAGGCAGTGAATCCCAGCAGATCATGTGTGCTGGCATCCCAGGACACATGCTCCAAAGGCACTTTTAGAGCCAGACCTAGTACTGCAGCTCTGATTTTCTTTCCCCCAGGTTATGGTCCTGCTGGTGCAGGATGCACGGCGCTTCTGCTTGCGCAGAGATTCGGGGGTGCTCTTCTGCTTCTGGAGCCTCTCCCTTCTCTGTGGGATTCTGCCGTTCCAGTCGCTCGTCCGGAGAGCCCTGCAGGTTGGGTTTGACAGGAAGCTCTGGGCTTCAACGTGCTCTTGCTCTGCTCCCAAAGAAAGCTTTTTCAGACTCTTCTCTTGACAAGCTCTCTGTGGTATCACTGGGGTCCCAGCTGCCCTGGGGACCTTGGGGAACCAGGAAAGACCTGGGAGGGAATTACTGTTTGGATTCATCCTGTCTCTTTGGGGAAGTATAAGCTCTCCAAGACTAATTTCTCCACTTAAACACTCATGGGAGGAGGTCAGGGAGAAGCAGGGAGAGGTGGCAAAGGGAAGCTGATCCAGGACTCAGAGCGAGTTTTGCACTGCTCTGTTGGGTTCAGCCAAGGGATGGATCTTGTCTCTGAGTACCAGGGACCTTGAGACAATCCCCAGAAATAACCCTGGGCTTTCCATTTCTGCAGGAACCAATCTCTGACCTGCCACGGTTTATCCTTTTCTTCATCTCCTACGGGCTCCAGCTGCTGCTCTTCCTTGTCTCAGCCCTCTCAGATATTGCCCCAGAAACAAAGGAAATCGGGAAGAAGGTGTGAGGACTGCCTGGGACTGGGTTTGGGGCACCACGTCCTGAGCGTTGTGTGGGGCAGAGCAGGCTCTGTGCAGGCTCCAGGCTCCTTGGGAAGACCTGAAGGCTTCAGCACAGGGCCCAGCAAGAACTGGAGCCTGCAGCATGGGGCATCTGCGTGTGTGTCCAGGGTGGGCTGAGGCTGGCTCTGAGCTGAGGTTTCTGGGGCTGGAGCTGGCATGGTTTGAAACCTATGAGGCTCCTTAATGGCTGGGGCTGCTAAAGCAGCTTTTGTCAAAACCAGCCCCCAGATAAACAATATCTCAGTGTCCTCTTTGCTTTGTACCACAGAACCCAGAGGTGACAGCCTCCTTCCTGAGCTCCATTACCTTTGAATGGTACAGCAGGTGAGCAGGGCTCTGAGGGAGGTCGGGCTGGCAGAATGCAGGGGTGCCTCAGGGGAGCCTGCAGCACAGGCTGGGAGAGGCACCACGTCGGGTGCAGCCTGAGCCCATGGCCAGGGTGGTGTGAAGGCTCTGCATTTGCAGCAAGGTGTCTCCAACAAGTGTCACTGGATTTCTCTGTCCCACAGAATGGTTTTCAAGGGCTATCGCAAGCCTTTGGAGATAGAGGATGTCTGGGAATTGAAAGATAAAGACAAGACAAAGGCTCTTCACACTGCTTTTGAGAAGAACATGAAGACTGCGATGCAGAAGGCCAGAGCAGAACTGGAGAAACGGAAACGCAAGAAGAGACGCCAGGAGGGTGGCCCAGACCATGGGAACAGCCTGAGCAAGGCCCAGAGCCAAGACATCCTGGTGCTGGTAAGTCCCTTCCTGCTCTTGGCCTTGTATGAGACTGAGACATCCAGGTCAAGCCTCAGGGAGTAGGGTCACCTCACCTCCCTGCAGCCCTCTTGGCTGGGTGTTCCCTTCTTTGATCCCACAGGACCGTGGGCAAGGATAGGGGAAACCATGTCAGGGTCTTCCTGTCATGTCCTTGGCAGATCCCCATATTTTGAGAGACCAAGAATGTCTCCATCTTTCTGCCTTACATAAAGACAGGAACCACCCTCAAATCTGCAGTACAAACAGCTCCCTTATGTCTATCTACCTCAGATACTTTTGAGCAATAAGGTCAGAGGGAACACCATTCTGTGACCACCCCTGGCCTCAGATTCTTCGTGATTTTTGCCTGATGTTTGGCCTGAGAGGTTTGGGCTGGTTTGGGTTTTAACAATTGTCTTTGGTACAAAAGAGAAGGTGCTTATCCTGGGTGTGTATGACATAAGCAGAGATCAGTGAAAGGGAGTGTGGCAGGAGCTAAAGCTAAGGCTTCGTTCAGGATACCTGGTCTGGGGTCAGTGAGGTGCTGCCCTGAAGCATCCTTCCAGATGCAGGACACCTGCACAGCCAGCTCCCTCACCGCTGTGTGGGCTTCCCTCTAGGAGGAGAAGCAGCCAAAGAAGAAGAAGAAGAAGGGAGACAACGAGGACTCAGGCCCTCCCAAGGATTACCCCAAGGGCTGGTTGATGAAAACCTTGGGCAAGACCTTCCAGCAGAATCTCCTGCTAGCAGTGGCGTTCAAGCTGGTGCATGATGCCCTCGTGTTTGTCAGTCCCCAGCTGCTGAAGTGAGTCCTTTCTCTGTCTCTGTCCTGACTTTGCACCCAGTCCCACCAACTCCCAGGGTGTGCCTCTCCCAGCCACAGACCCCAGGGACATTTTGTACCCTCACCAAAAGTGGGAGAATGTGTTTGGGTACAGTTTAACAAATAAGTGATTTGAGCTGGCTGCCAGCTCTTATGTGTAATACCCTGCTCCCCTGCATCCTGATGTGCAGCCCTGCTCCCTCCCTGGAGTCCCAGCTCTTCTTTGGGGCCCTCCAAGAGTCAGTGCAGCTCAGCCCAGCAGGGCCTCCCTGGTTTGTTTTGCAGAGCAGCACAGTCTCTGTGCTGTGGATGACCTTCCATTAGTGACCCTCTGCTGTGTCTGTGGCAGAACAGGGGTCCCAGCTTGCTGACCATTGAGCCAGCTCTCTGGGGCAGGGTTTTGCTCACCACTCCTGTGAGGATGCTCCCGCTGCATTCACTTGGAGCATCCTGCTTGGGTCTGTCTCAGGAGGGTGTGTGTCTCACGAGCTTCCTTCCCTGCCAGGCTGCTGATTGCCTTTGTGTCAGACGAGGACGCCTTTGCCTGGCGGGGCTATTTGTATGCCATCCTGCTCTTCCTGACAGCAGTGATCCAGTCCCTCTGCCTGCAGCAGCACTTCAGCTTGTGCTTCCAGCTTGGCATCAATGTGCGAGCCAGTCTCATCGCTGCCATCTACAAGAAGGTCTGTATGGTCCTGCCGTCATCCCTGTTGCTTCCTCCAGGCTGGGCTGTGGATAAAATCATCCACCTGCCCCATCAGCCTGGGGTGTGTGCACTTCCCTCCTCAGAAAGTGCAAGGAGAGCTTGGGGGAGCCCACCCAGCACTGAGGACACTGTGAGCCCTAGTTCTGTTTGGGACCTGGGTGCTGCAGCCGTGTGTTTGACAGCTGCCAGGGGCTGAGGCAGGTTTCTCTTCAGAGCAGTGCAACACGCAGGGCAGGTGCCACTAGGATTCCTGCACAGGGGTGCTTTCCTTTGCACCCAGCACCCAGTGGCTCCAGGTGTGCCGGCAGTGAGGAGAGCACTGGTGCCCAGTGGAGGCACCAGGAGCAAACACAGAAGTGGTTTCAGCCTGGTCTGCTGATTCCCTGCTCTGAGCCATGCTGCTGGCAGCAGGGCTGCTCCCAGCCTGGCTTGTGCTGACTGTGCTTTCTCTTTCCAGTCGCTCACCATGTCCGGAGCCACCCGCAAGGAGTCCACGGTGGGGGAGACTGTCAATCTGATGTCAGCGGATGCCCAGAGGTTCATGGACTTGGCCAACTTTATTCACCAGCTCTGGTCATCCCCCCTGCAAATTATCCTGTCCATTGTCTTCCTTTGGGGAGAGCTGGGCCCCTCTGTTTTGGCTGGCATTGCAACCTTGTTGCTGCTCCTCCCCATAAATGCCTTCCTGGTTGCCAAGTCCAAAACCATTCAGGTCAGTGGTGGGTGCAATGTCCTCCCTGGTCTCCCACATCCAACTCCACTGTTGCTCCTCTCTCTCATTTGCCACACTCCCTATCCTTTGCATTTATGCTCTGGATCTTTCCCAGCCCAGGAAGTTGGTCTCACTTGGGCTGGGGGTGCCTCTAGCCTGAGCCAGAGGTGATCAGCTGCCATGAGCAGGAGATAGGTGAGAGCTCTTCTACCATCACAGCTGAACTGGAACCAGACTGGGCACAGCCTTGAGGGCTAAAAATGAGATATTGCCAGGCATAAGATAAAGCTTTAGCTTCTACTTGACAGCAGGGGGGTGTTTTTCCCCAACTTGTCCAGAGCCACAGAGAGCCAAGACCCAGCTTCATGGGATGACTTCTCTGGGCTGTGGAGCCTGTACTTCCCTTCCCTGTGGCAGCCCAGATGTATTTCCAAGGGTGACTTGCTGTCTGGTTCAGGTGGTGTCTGACTCTTCTGTTTGTAGGAGAGGAACATGAAGAACAAGGACGAACGCATGAAAATTATGACTGAAATCCTCAATGGAATCAAGGTGGGCAGTGGAGTAGAGACTCTGGGCAGCTGCTGTACCCCTCTTCTTGGTGCTCTGTACCTGGAGGCAGCACACCTCTATAACCCTACAGCACCAGTGTTAGTCTGGCTTGGGGGCCCTGTGTCTGGGTCTCAGCAATTCCCTCAGCTGCCTCATCTTTTGAAAAGTTGGCTGGGGAAGAGCTCTGGATACTTGGACTAAGACTTGGGAGCCAAGAGAGGGTTTTCTGGATGGCTGTGGCAGTGGCATGGCGATAGAGGAGCTGGCAGTGACCTGTAAGCTGAGACTGAGGGAGTGGGAGTGCAGTGGGGAAATGCTATAAGCAGGACAGGAGAGGGGAGATGCAGTGGCCAAGGAGGCTTCTGAGCAAGCCAGGTGATGGAGGTGCTGGCCACCAGTGAGCTGAGTGTGGAGGTGGGCATTGCTGTGAGACCAGCATCCGCTCACCCTGCTCTTCCTGCAGATCCTGAAGCTGTTTGCCTGGGAGCCCTCCTTTGAGAAGAGAGTTAACAAGATCCGGGGACGTGAGCTCAAGGACTTGGTGACCTTTGGTTACCTGCAGTCAGTCTCTGTCTTTGTGTTCACATGTGCTCCTTCCCTGGTGAGTGACAGCAGCCCTGGGGAGGGGAGGGGGCACCTTCCTCTGAGCTGGGGCTGGGCTGTGGCCAGGGGAATGGGAAATATTTGGAACCTCAGCTGCAGTGTTTCTGCAGCAAGGAAGGGGCTGGCTGGTGGATATGGATTATGGTTCTGGTTGCTGGCAGGAGAGCTGTGGTGGAAAGGGGTCCCATTGGGGTGGTGAAATGGGGCCCAAAGGAGAACAGAAGCAGGAGGGGAACAGGTCCCCAGCACGAAGGCACTGCTGAGGCCTTGGGGTAGTTTAAGGGTCAGGGCTGCAGACAAACACACTGATGGTGGCTTTCCCTTATATCTGTCCTAGGTCTCCTTGGCAAGCTTTGCTGTCTATGTGCTTGTGGATGAGAACAACATCTTGGATGCACAGAAGGCCTTCACTGCCATCTCCCTTTTCAATGTGCTGCGCTTCCCCATGGCCACGCTGCCCATGGTCATCTCCTCCCTGGTGCAGGTCAGGCCTCACGAGGGGCAGGGGGTGTAGGGTGATCCTGTGACCTCTGTCCAAACCAGCAGTCGGGGCTCAGGTGTGTGATGGACCCCAGGGGTCAGTGCACAGGACTCTGCTGGCAGTGGGGTGGGACAGGACCCACATGCATAACACAGCTTGGGCCCAGAGATTGGGTGGGGACTGTGATGGGATGCTCTGCTTAGGGGCTCCTGCCAGCCCACGCCCATGTGCCATCCTCATCCTCTTTCTACCCTGGCAGGCCAATGTGTCGAAGGAGAGGCTGGAGCGCTACCTGAGTGGAGAGGACCTGGACACCTCAGCTATCCACCACAACCCCATTGCAGGCAGGTGAACCTCCAGATTACTCTCCGTGGGCCTCAGGCTGGCCCTGCCCTGGCCCTTCCCCTCTCTGAGGGACGTGTCTCTCTGGCAGGCAGCGCTGTGCGTTTCTCAGAGGCCACCTTTGCCTGGGAGCGGGACGGCAACGCTGCCGTAAGAGAGTGAGTGCTCTGTGCCACATCAGGGGCAGAGGGCTGGGCAGGGGGAGGCGTTCTGTGTCATTAGCTGGGGAGGGCTGTCACCTCTCACAGTGCTGCTAGGTATGAGTGTCCCAGAGACACTGCCCTGCCCAACAGGAACTGACAGGTGACCTGGCAGTGCTGCGTCCTCAGCCCTCGTGTCTTTGCAGTGTCACCCTGGACATCACACCTGGGAGCCTGGTGGCTGTGGTGGGGGCTGTGGGCTCAGGCAAATCTTCGCTGGTGTCAGCCATGCTCGGGGAGATGGAGAATATCAAGGGACACATCAACATCCAGGTGAGAGGAGGCAGCTGGTGCACAGGGACTGCCTGGTTGCTCAGCAGAGAAGTAGAGCAGGACCGTCCCAGAGTGGTGGCTCAGGGCAAGGAAGGCTGCAGGAGGTGTCAGTGCTCAGGCTGATCCCTGACAGGTAGCTGTTCTTGTCTCTTCTGCCAGGGCTCCCTGGCCTATGTCCCCCAGCAGGCCTGGATCCAGAATGCCACACTGAAAGACAACATCATTTTTGGGTCAGAACTGGATGAAGCCAGGTATCAGCAGGTCCTCAAGGCCTGTGCCCTCCTTCCAGACCTGGAATTGCTGCCTGCAGGTGACCAGACAGAGATTGGAGAGAAGGTATCAGCCCCGGGCACCACGGGTTTCTGATAGCACCTGCAGCAGAGGTCAGAGCTGTTTCCCTGTGCCAGCCCCAAGTCCAGGGAGGTCCTTCCCTTCCTTCCAGGGCATCAACCTGAGTGGGGGCCAGAAGCAGCGGGTCAGCCTGGCCCGGGCGGTGTACAGCAACGCAGACATCTACGTCCTGGATGATCCGCTCTCTGCCGTGGACGCCCACGTGGGCAAGTACCTCTTCGAGCACGTGCTGGGGCCAAGAGGGCTGCTGCAAAAGAAGGTGAGCACCCATACCCTTCAGCAAACCCCCAGCCAGGCAGGAGTGGCACTGGCATGGTGTTAGCCATCTGAGGAAGTCTGAGGTTGCTTGCCTGGGCCAGAGAGGAGTCCTGCAGCTTTCACGTGGGGCTGCAGCAGGCAGGAGAGGCCTCAAGATTTCCCAGAGGGGTACCCTGTGTCTTCACAGCCAGGCATTGCTAAGCAGTCCCCAAGTGGGAGATGGAGAGCCTGCAGGGCCATGGCTGGGGATGAGGGGTGCTCTGATGATCACTACCCTGCAACCCCTTTGTTGCAGACACGGATCTTGGTGACGCACAGTATCAGTTTCCTGCCCCAGGTCGATAACATTGTGGTGCTGGCAGGAGGAGCAGTGTCTGAGCATGGCTCCTACAGCACCCTGCTTGCAAACAAGGGGGCCTTTTCCCAGTTCCTGAACTTGTATGGAAATCAGGAGGAGGATGTTTCAGAGGAAAATACTGCAGGTACTGGGAACACAGTGGGGCTGGGCTGTTCAAGTGGCTGTGCACATATCTTGGGGATATGAAGGTCTGATGTGTCAGCCTGACCTGGCCCTATCCAGCCCAAGCACCAATGGTGGCTGCTGTGAATTCTTCTCAGCTCCTGGCAATCAGCAGCACAATAACTTCCTGACTAAGATTTGCATTCAGGCATTATGTTGAACATCCAGCACAGGACCTGTTTAAATTTTTTACTCCCTTTTTAGTTCCTTTATTATGGGTCCCAAAATCTTATGTGGCAACAGGCTCCATATTTTTGTGATGCTGGGGTCAGAAAGATCCTTTGGTTTGTTCTAAACATCCCACTGGATAATATTTCATTTTATCATTTCCTCCAGCGCTATGGGGAGGAGTGGTGTTAGGTCAGGTGGGTGCTTACCCTGTCAGAGCTCAGCCCAGTTGTCCAGCTGCAGCCTGGCTATTCCCAGTATGTCTTCACAGGGCCCACCTCCACCTGCTCAAGGAGATGCTTCTGAGCTGGAGTGGTATGATCTATCAGATCTTGCACTTACTAAACTAGCACAAATCCTCTGCTTGAGGTCTGGCCAGTGGTGCTGGGAGAAGTCAGCAGGAGGGATTGCCTCTGTGCAGGCCTTTAGCCCTGTGTCCCCTATCAGTTCTCCCTCCAGCAGAATGCATTTCTTTCTCCTCCTGCTGTGCTGGTCCTGTAGCAAGGTTGGAGAAGGTGTGATACGTGGTGGTAGGACAGAGCCTAGGCCTGGGGTACGGCACGGAGCAGGGATGTGGTGTGTGGGATCTGCTCTTTGCTCAGTGCCTGACCCTACCTTCCCTCATCCCTGTGCTTGTAGCTGTTGCTTTAGCTGGGGATGAAGAGGAGGCTGATGAAACTGTTGATCCTTGCATGGAGGAGCACACTGAAGATGTGGTGACTATGACCCTGAAGAGAGAGGCCAGCATCCATCAGAGAAAACCGAGTCGCAGGTGGGCCATGACCTGAGCTCTCAGCTCTTTCTCCTGCCACATGCACTGCTCTCTCAGAGACAGGGATCTGGGGGCTTCCCAGGGAGTTCCAGCTGGGAGCCTCCCTGCCTGTTCCTACCACAAGCTGCTCTAGGTCAGGAGCATCTGATTTTGTCTTTGCTCACACCAGTGTGCCACAGCCTTACTCTGCAGTCTTCCCTGAAACTCGTGCTGAGGGCTAGTTTTGCCTTTGGGAATGAGGTTTTAATTTTATGGCTGCACATGCCTAGTGCTTTCACAAGGCTCACTCAAAGACACCCCAGTTAGGATATTATTTTCCAGAGGACTCCACCACTGAAGACCCAGTACAGCACAGGGATGGACCCCCAGGAGACTGGTGCCATTCCAATACCCTGTGACTAATGGTACTCATCACTTCCCTCTAGCCTTAGTAAAAGGAGCACCAGTTCCCAGAAGAAGACCCAGGAGAAGCCCCCAAAGAAGCTGAAGGGACAGCAACTGATCGAGAAAGAAGCTGTGGAAACCGGCAGGGTGAGGAGGATGGAGGGATGAAGCACTGTGCTGCCCTGGCTAAGTGCTGCCCGCCCTGACTGTGGCTCAGAGAAGCTGGTGTGGGCTTCCACAGCCAAGAGACACGAAGGACACAGAGCTGCCTGGGACTGCTGGGTGGGGTTGGTGGAGGGGAGCGCTGTGGGCAGCACGGTGGAGTCCCAAGGCTGTGCTGGGTGTCATTGCCTGCGGTCTGATGGGCTCAGTTGGTCCACAGGTGAAGTTCTCCATGTACGTGCGGTACCTGCGTGCTGTTGGCTGGTGCTTCACCTTCTGGATCATCATGGGCTACATTGGACAGTACGTTGCCTACGTGGGGAGCAACCTGTGGCTCAGTGACTGGACGGACGACTCGGTGCGCTATCAGAACCAGACCTATCCCACCCAGCAGCGGGACCTGCGCATCGGTGTCTTCGGGGCACTGGGCGTGTCACAAGGTGAGTCTGGGAGGACAGCAGTTCCCACTCACCTCATGGTGTGGTCCAGGAGGGATATGACTTGCAAGGCCTGCAGCCAGCAGTGTGGTAAGGGGCAGGGGACCCAGGATTTTGTTCATTTGCCTGCTGCTGCCCTTCCTTACAGCTCCTGGCTGAATTGTGGACACACACCAGTGTGAAAGCAGCATAAATTGCCCCAAGCCTGTGTTGCCCCCTCAGTTTAAGATCATTTTCCTTAATGAGATTAGACATAGTGCTAGGGCCCAAGACTTTCTAATAGGGTTAGTGTTCCTCTGCTGTGCTGGCACGCAGTTGCTGGGGCCTCCCAAGAGGGTGAGACGCAGGAATATCCCAGCGGCTCGCTGCAGAGCTGCTGGCTGGGCACTGCTTGGTGTGTCCATCACACCAAAAGGTACCTGGGACCACTGTCACCCACCCATCAGCTGGTGACAGCCCCGTGCTCTCCTTGCAGCTGTCTTCCTGCTCTTTGCAACCATGCTGTCTGCCCGGGGCGCCATGCGAGCCTCCCGTGTGATGCACCAGCAGCTGCTCACCAACATCCTGCGCGCTCCCATGAGCTTCTTCGACACCACCCCGATCGGCCGCATCGTCAACAGGTTTGCCAAGGTAAGAGAACACCCCCAGCACGCAGGAGGTGTTTGTTCCACCACGTCTGCACAACGCTGGGTAGTGGCATAACCCTGCTCCTGCTGAGCACTGCACAGCTGAGCCCAGGTAAAGGCCAGGAAGGGACCAGGAGGACATGGGGATGCAAGGCTGACCATGAGCCAAACCACATCCTGGGCTCTCTTAGAAAGAGTGTGCCAAATCACAGGAAGTTGTTACCTCCTCTGCTCAGTGCTGAGGAGCATACACTTGGGTACTGTGTCCTGTTTGGAGTCACCAAGGGCAAGAAGGGTGTGGAGAAATAAAAGAGGGTCCATAGTAGATGACTAAAGAGAGGTAAGAGCCTGGAGCTCATGTCCCACAATGAGAAGTTCCTCTGTTTATAGACTTACAGCAAAATCTACAATCTTTTCTATCTAAGTGAAGGTCAAAAACAAAGAGAAAATGAGAAAGGAGGGAAAATACAAACAGGTAATTTCAAGTGTGCTGTTTCTCCACTTCTTCTTTGGTACTATTTATTGAACTTTGGGAATTAAATTTCTTCTTAAAATTAAACCTATGGCCTTGGGTTTACTCTGAGTTGAGGGTGTATGTGGTGCCTGGCTAGGAGATGGGACCAGCTGGAGACCTGGGTGCACCTGCATGGATCTGGAGCTTGCCCTGTCCCTCTTTTTGCTTCATTTATGCTCCTTCATCCTAGCTCCTGATGAAGATGCAGTTCTTAAAGCTGGTCTGTATAACAGGGGAATATTATAGGGGAATATTCTGTATTATTATATATTATTTATGTTAAAACATATGTCACAGGTGAGAGGGCCACGGTGCATGGAGTATCACCATACAATTTCAGAAAGCTTTAGGCATTGGCCCAAACAGAGTAACACCATACCACATCAGGAGGCTTCAAGTGTCTGCCCATACAGTATCACATCACTTCAGAAGGCTGCAAGCACCTGCTCTTCACATTCTTTAGCCCAACTTTTATACCCTTTATCTGACATGCTTTACACCTGTGTCTCCTCTTTACCCTTTGGTGATTGGTCAGTGCACTTTGGCACTCCAGGTCTCATTACCTTCAAAGCTGTTCACCTGTTTTTCACAGCTGCAGCCCCACTCCCAATTACCACAAACTGTGGACCTACAAGTTTCTCTGTTAACTCAGCTGTTCACAAGCTAAGAGCTGTGGCCCTAAATGAGGTTGTGACCATAACACCAATTCAGGATGATCTGATATTTTTGCAAGTGTCTGGCACTGTGTTACCACAGGAGTGTGTAGGAACCCTGTATGTATGGGACCTTTGGGCATCTGCTTCTCTCTGGGGTCACTGACTGCTTCTCTATACTTTTTTATATGCTCCAGGACATCTTCACAGTAGATGAGACCATTCCCATGTCCTTCCGCAGCTGGATCTCCTGTCTCATGGGCATCATTAGCACACTGATTGTGATCTGCCTGGCCACTCCATTCTTTGCTGTCGTTATCGTTCCCTTGGGCATCTTCTACTACTTTGTGCTGGTGAGAACCTGGGCCCTGAGTGAAGCTTCTGCCCTGCTGAGAGCAGTATCTTGGTGGCTGCTGGGCTTTGTGTTGATAACCAGTCTGTCGCTCGTTTCAGCGCTTCTACATCTCCACGTCACGCCAGCTGAGGCGTCTGGACTCTGTCACCAGGTCTCCCATCTACTCCCACTTCGGTGAGACAGTGTCAGGCCTTTCTGTGATCCGGGCCTATGGACACCAAGAGCGGTTCCTGAAGCAAAATGAGATCACCATGGACATAAATCAGAAAAGTGTTTATTCCTGGATAATATCAAATAGGTGAGCTTTACCACTTATGCCACAGCACAGCTTGCAGCACTTCTGCCCACGGCTTCTGGGTCCTGAGAGAGATCCCTGGGATCCTGCAGTCCTGCCTCTTGATCTCAGCATTGAGGGTCTGTGTAGGTACTGGGGCAGTTTATGATAGGGGCACCATCTGTGGCAGTGGGACATTTTGGGGTGATTTTGAAAGCTAGAGTATTCTCCCCTACAAAGTGTCCAGAGGCTGGGCAGGGTGAGCTGTGCAGTGAAGGGCTGAGATGCTCTTGGTGAGTTCTGGGAACAGGGATCCTCCAGGCACAGCAGGAGTGCAATGCAGGCACTTTCTGGTTTTGAATCTTACTGGTAAATGATTTGGGTGTTTGAGGGTTAAATGTTTGGGGCCCTTCTGATACACAGCATTACCAGCACAGGAGGTTATGTGAGGGACATGGACCAACATAAATGAACTTGCTTGCAGAATTTGCCACAAGTGACCTGCTGTGTACATGCACCGTGGTGTGCAGTGTGCACAGCACTGGGCTCATGGCTGGCTGTGAGGGACGCTGGTGCAGTGTGCTATACTGGTGGGCTGTGTGTTGGGCACAGGCAGATGCCTTCCTGCCTCTTTCACTGCCCTTCAGCCGTCCTCTCCTGGTGCAGGTGGCTGGCCATCCGTCTGGAGTTTGTTGGGAGCCTGGTGGTCTTCTTCTCTGCACTGCTGGCAGTGATTGCCAAGGGCACTTTGGAGGGTGGCATCGTGGGTCTTTCTGTCTCCTCCGCTCTCAATGTGAGTCACTGAAAGCATTTTCTCCTTCCAGGACAGGGCTGTCTCTGGGAGCTTTGGGCTGCTGGCAGGGTGCTGCCCTGCCACCAGCTCTGATCCATGGAAATGGGATTATCTGGGGTATCCCATCACCTGGGGAGTGGCTATAGAGCGGGAGGCACATATTCATCCCAGTCTGAGTAGGGTATTTGCTGCCATGAGGAGGAATATAACCCTGCTGTGAATCAGAGATGCTGCAGCAAAGTTTTTGAAGGGTTGGGGAGAGATGGGCTGGGGAGAGGTGGGCTGTGTCTCAGCAGTGACAGTGATTAGGGGCCAGGCCAGGTATGCTCATGGCCAGGACGATTCCCTGGGCTGAGGTGGGAGGTGGTTTTTCCTGGGTGCCACTGAGCTCTGCACTGTCTGATTCTGCCATGCAGGTGACCCAGACACTGAACTGGCTGGTGCGGACATCTTCGGAGCTGGAGACCAACATCGTGGCTGTGGAGCGGGTCCATGAGTACACGACGGTGAAGAATGAGGTGAGGAATCCAGGGTCTGGGCAAACACCTGCTGCACAGCTTGGTGCTAGTCAGCATTGCAGAGTGAACCCCCCTAATGCTCCTGTGCCCTCCCCCAGGCTCCATGGGTGACAAAAAACCGTCCACCACGTGGCTGGCCCAGCAGAGGCGAGATCCAGTTCATTGACTACAAAGTTCGCTACCGACCTGAACTGGACCTGGTTCTTCAGGGGATCACCTGTAAAATTGGGAGCACTGAAAAGGTGCCTCTGCCCTCACTATGCTCTTTGCAGAGACTCTGTTAGTTGTTTCTTCTTCTTGGCTTCAGTCCATGTGCTGGGGTGGGATGGTGATGGGATGTGGCTCCTGGGCACTTGAGCTGCAGGAAAGGAACCAAAGCAGACAGTCTGGGTGATGGTAAGGGCTGGAAGGCCCACCAGACCAAGATGGAGAGCATCTGCCCTCTTTTCTACAGCCCTGTCAGCTGGTCTAAAAAGCTTCTTCCACAGGTCGGGGTTGTGGGCCGGACTGGGGCTGGAAAATCCTCCCTCACCAACTGCCTGTTCCGGGTGCTGGAGGCGGCCGGAGGGAAGATCATCATCGACGACGTGGACATAGCAACAATTGGCCTCCACGACCTGCGCAACAACCTCACCATCATCCCCCAGGTGAGCTGATCCCCACCTTTCTACATCCCACTGCTGCAGGGCCCCTGCAGGCACTGCATGGCCTCAGTGTGTCCCTGGGTGCTGTGGACGTGCCAAAGGCCTGTGAGCAGGCTGCCACCACATCCCTTGCCAGGCGCAGGCAGTGGTATGGGCAGGATGTGGCCACACTTGGAGGCCAGGAGCCATTGGCCCAGCTAAATGGCTGTGGTGAGGCTGAACACGGTGCTGTCCCTGGCAGGACCCTGTGCTCTTCACTGGAACCTTGCGGATGAACCTGGACCCCTTTGACCAGTACTCAGACGAGGAGATCTGGAAGGCCCTGGAGCTGGCTCACCTGAAGACATACGTGCAAGGCCTTCCTGAGAGGCTGCTGCATCTCGTGAGCGAGGCAGGGGAGAACTTGAGGTGAGCAGAGGAGCGGATGCAGGCCCAGCTCCCCTCCCTTCTCTAGATCCCAAGGGCCAGCCTGGAACAACAGCCTCTAGCAAAGTGGCTGTCCAGGGATGATGCACAGAAGCTTCTGGAAAGTGAATATGGAAGAAAATGGCCGAGGAGTCAAGGCTCTTAAGGAGCTAGTGTGAGCCAACCCTTCTATGGTGGCCCAGAGAGTAATATGCTGAGGGACGTGGTGCTCAGGGGAGCAGATGGTCAGTGGGGAAAGGCAGGGACAGTGTTGGGGTCAGAGCAGTGAGATGCAGTAGGCTTTTAGGTCTGCTAGCGTCAGTTCAGTAACTCATGCTCTTCATCTCATCCCAGTGTTGGGCAGAGGCAGCTGGTGTGCTTGGCCCGGGCCCTTCTCCGCAAAGCCAAGATCCTCATCCTGGATGAAGCAACAGCAGCCGTAGATCTGGAAACGGATCATTTAATCCAGACAACAATCCGGAGTGCATTTGCTGACTGCACTGTCCTTACTATTGCCCATCGCCTCCACACCATCATGGACAGCAACAGGTACCATGGGACAATACTGCAGGGCAAAGGGAATGGGGATCTGGACTCCTGGGATGGGGCGAGAGGTGCACAGCAGTGGAAGTGAGAATGCAGCCAGAGGGGCAGGGGTGGATGCAGAGCCTGGGGCAGTAATACACAGTGGTGAAGAGAACAGAAGGACAGTAGGGATGCCCATGCAGAAGTGCTGCCTTTGTGGGAGAAACATTTTTTGGGATCTTTCTTTACAGCAACAGACCATAGAAGCATTTGCTGTTGACACCTTATGACACCTTATGTGTGACCCATAACACAGGGAGGAGGGCTGTGCCCTCACCACTGCTGAGAGGAGAACCACAGAGTGGCTTAGGAGGAGTGAGGGTTTGGTGGGCTGGCAGTGCTGGCACCAGCAGCACTATCCACTCGGATCCTGGGAGCTGAGGCCTTGTTCCCTTCTGGCAGGGTGATGGTGCTGCATGCTGGGCAGATTGTGGAATTCGACAGCCCCGAGGAGCTGCTCATGAAGCAGGGCTTCTTCTCCGCCATGGCAAAGGACGCCGGCATCACCGCTGCAGAAAGCACCGCTCTGTAGGCAGTGCTGCAGGGCCCGGCTGTCACAGCTCCTCCTGCTGCCACTCACCCTGCAGGCACTGCTGTCTCCCACAGCCAAGCTGCCCAGGAATTGGCCTCTCCACAGCAGGGAAGCAAGAGGGTGGCTTCTCTGGCTGTCCAGAGCCTGAGCATCGGGACTTGAGCGAACTGTTAACCTTACTACCACATCCTACCTGCTGTGCACACAAGGGTCTGGAGCTGCATAATTTATTCTAGGATAGAGGGGAAAAGCTATCTGCCAGGCAGGGAGATCGTGACCTCCAGTGGGGGTGATCTTAGTTTTTGTACTTCACCATGCCAGGTGAATCTACCTTAGAGATGCTTTAGCATTATGGAATGAAATTTACAGTTTAATCAAAGAATGAATAATTTATTCACTTTTTGTAAGTGTTTGTAGTCTTCCAACTACAAGGCTGATGTCAAGGCATATAAGCAAGCCTCAGTTTAGCTTTAAACCTGGCTAGTGCTTGGGTGGCACAGCTGCCAGCAGAGGTTACACAGAGCTGGGCACTCCAAATGGAGAGCCACAGCTCTACTCATGCAAGAAGACTCTGTAGCAAAACCAGGGCTGCCTGCCTGCCTTCCCTGTGGCTACTTTGATTGTATGGCAAATAAATGAGCCTCTCCCTGAGGTTATCATGACCACTTGTGGAGCAGATTTTGGGCTGTGGTTCCAGACTGCAAACCTGATGGTGGTGGTGGAGAGAAGCTGGAGAGCAGCAGGCACACGTCTGTGTACAGCCATGCACACACAAAGTATGGTGGTTATTGTTTATAGACCCTTGACTCTTTGTTCTTGGGCCAGATCTCATGCAGAGAGCAGGTGCCCACTTAGAGCAGGGAAACATTCAGCCCACCAGCACCTACTGCCCTGGAACCCCAGAGTCATGGAACACACAGCTGGGGGAAGAGGCCAGTGCCACCACTTCATCTTAATAAAGAAGGTTCCTGTGAGTGTTTCCTCATGCCTGAGCTGCAGCTGGCACAAACACCAAGGCACTAGAATGCTGGACCCCACCAAAACAGAAATGTTCCTGGCCCTGTAGGGTCTGCATGGAGGCTGCAGCACCTGCCACACACTCCTCCCACGCTTCCCAACACTTGCAAAGGCACCTTCTATACACAAAGGCAAATCTTTATTTGCAGAGCAGCAGTACAGGGGATACAAACACTGCCCTATGAAGGCAATCTCTTCCCTTCAGGACAGGGCAGCAGCCATATCACACACCAATCCAGCAAAAGGCACCACAGCCCTCCCAGGGATGATGGGCCTGCCGCTCCAGAATGTCAGCACCCTCTCCAATGCTGTGCAGGAAAGCACAGGTGAGGCAACTCTGGTCAGACCCCAAAAAAACAGGCTGGAGGACAGCTTGTGCTTTGCCTTCTCTCCTGCTCCAGCCCAGAGCAGCCAGGTGGGCACATCAGTGCAAAAATGGGTCCTGGGCACAGCAAATACTGCGCTGACAAGGGTATGGTGTTCTGGGCTTCTGGCTCACCTGAAAGAGGGGAGCCTGATGGTTGATGCCTTGGAAAGGCCAAGCCCTGGGAGACCAAGCACAGGGAGAAGGCACCTGCTGGGGGCTTTGTTGTGAGGGTTTCAGAGGCCATACTCATTCTAGGCCTAGAGCTCAACTACTCCCAGCAAACCTCAGAGCTGCTTCCCCAGGCAGTGTGTAAATGTCCCACCCCAAGTCCTGCAGAGACAGGCGAGACCAGGCTCCTGCTGCACAGGGAGCATATTCACGAAGTCTGGGTTGCTTTTAATACTACTTGACTAACGACAATCTCCAGAAACTCAGCATTAGCCTTCCACAACTTAAATCCACAGCAGCTCCTCAGCCTGAGTCAAGCCTTACCCTTCTGGGCAAGTAACAGTCCCAGGCTTTGCTCCCCTGCTCCTGGCTGGACACAGGAGGCTCAAGCACACCTTGGAGGTGAACTCACCTCTGCCCTCACACAAGCTGCCTGCTTCTGCCTACCTGGCCAGCCCACCCTACTCCCTCCCCTAAAGGGGTGATGGCAGCCCATGTTTGGGGCCCAGGAGCACTGCACAGCTGTGAGAGGCATAGCCTTAAGGGTGAGCAGTGGGGGCTGCAGGGCTGGCCAGCCTCCCCCAGACCCTAGCAGTCCCAGGAGGAACAAGGCATGGGGTGCAGGCTCTGTCTGCGCCCTCACGTGTACTCTGTCTTCCGGATGTAACTTGAGGGCACATAGCCCTGCTTCCCGTGGGCCTCGGCAAGCCACCACTCCTGATTGCCTGTGATGTCCTCAAACTGCAGGATCCTGAGTCTCTGGTTAGCTGACACACTCAGCTCATTGGTGTTTCGGCCTTTGAAGGTGTAGAGAGCGTAGTAGACCTGCCAGACAAGGGGACAGCATCAGTTAGATGGTCACACCACACAGCCTTAATCTCACACTGCATAGGATGTGTGGGCTTTTGTCCTTCTCCCCAGTGACAGCCCTGCTCCATCCTGGCCTCTGCCCACCCCTATCTGAAGCTGGTTCTCTGTTGTAGGAAGAAAAGGTCTCATACCCCACCTCCATGTTCATGGTCACTGCCAGGGAGGAGGATGATTCAGTCCCCAGCCAAAGCAGTTGGCCCTTGGCATGCCCAGCCCCATGAGGGTGGCTGAAGACTCACCTGGTTGCCCTCTGACTCGCTGTTCTCCAGCCCTGAGTCTCTGTCCTCCACGGAGGGTGTGGACCTGAGATGTGCTTTGGTGGGGTGCCCGTTGCGAGAGCTGGGGCTGCAGCCCTGCTCAGGGCGGCTGTGGCGGCGCCGAGATGTCACGGTGCCAGCCAGCGGGGCCATCCTGTCACCAGAGCCAAGCTGGGGCACAGAGGGGGAGTCCGCCTCCACATCTGCCGGGGAGACAGAGTCCTGCAGGGGTTTCTGAGTGAAGGTGACGGCCGCCCCACTGGGGCTGAAGGTCAGGGTGGCGTTGCTTTGGGGAGAGCAGCTGCTGTGCTCCGACTCGTTGGAAGAGTGGCTGCCCACAGAGACATCCGACTGGCTGCGGCGGGGGTTGTAGGGCTTCAGAAAGGAGCTGTACACAAAGCCTTTGGTCACTGCAGAGAGGGAGAGGAAGGGAGCTCAGACTGGGGCACAGGGAGACCAGAGGAGGAGACTCACAGCAAGCACCAAGGGCAGGGAACAGCCACCTACCCCCATTGTCTATGAGCCAGCGATTCTGGCTGCCCATGGGGTCCTTCTTCTTGATGACGCCCACAATGTCTCCTTCCAACAGGGAGACATCCAGGTCTTGGGCAGCATTGAAATTGCGCTCTGCCTGGAAGAGACTCTCTGGGGGGTAGCGGGCCAGGAGGGCAGCGCGGATGTCATCCGACTGCAGGAAGTAGGTTGGCTGCAGAGGAACAAGGCTGGCGTGAGTGGCTGTCCTGGGCTCTGCAAGCCCTGACTCTGGGCAGAGAGAACTCACCAAGCCAACAAGGGGCTGCCGCCGGGCAGACTGCCGTTCCATGCTTTTCCTTTCAAAAGTCTTCTTGGGAGCTGCCTGGGACTCTGGGAAGAAGGTGAAGGCCTGGAGCTGCTGGAGGACTCGACTGTGCTCATCCTGGAAGATGGCAATGAGGTTCCCTTCCCTGCCAGACACCTTCAGCAACTGAAACCAGAGCAAAGTCGGGATCCTGGTTAGGTGACCGGTGCTAGGAGAAGTGGCCAAGAGCTACAGTGTAGACCATGGCAGGGTTCTGAGTCCTGCCTATGACTTGCATCAGACCCAGGTTTGCAGTCCTGTCTGGACTCAGCTCTAAGTGGTCCTCAAACTTGTGACCTGAAATTCTCCCAGGTGAATGTTCTCCTGCCACTGCTCCAAGAGCCTTCTACACACAATTGCAACATAACCCTGCGATCCCTGCCCCAACATCATCCCACAGGAACCCTCCACAAGTCACTTGTGGCATGAAACTGCAGTAGCAGCTTCCCCCACGACGTGACAGTGAGGCTCAGGGACAAACCCTGCACAGATTAGTGCTGCTCTGAGCGCAGGGCGCTGCCTGCACTGTGGGAACCCACCGACAGCAGGGGTCTGAGCTCCTCCAGGGCCAGGCGCACGAAGTCGCAGTGTGCCTCGGCATAGCCCCGCAGGCAGCTGGCAAAGAGCTCCTTGGCGAAGCGCAGGAACTTGGGCAGCTCGTCCAGCAGCTGGGCATTGAGGGCCTCGTAGTTGTTGCGGGCTGACTGCAGCTCCTCCAGCGTTCGCTTGTCCTTCAGCTTCTCCGCTCGCTCGGTGCAGTTGTGGAAGTCCAGCAGCTTGTCGAAGCGTTTCTGCACCAGCTTGTGGGGCCCCGCAAACATGCTCAGCAGCTGGCTCAGGGGCGAGCTCACCAGCCGCTCCGTCCGCTCTTTCTGGTGGGCACAGGTGCAGGGAGAAGGTGAGACAAGGTGAGCTCTCCCAGTGTGAATGTCAGCAGCTCACTCTCCAGCACACAACCTCCCCAGGACAATACAGTGACTGTCTCCTGGTGGCAGCTGCTAGAGCTCCAGAGGTCCCTTCCAACAGCAATTATCCTATAATCTTACATAATTGTCCCAGTATAGCTACCTGAACCACTCGCATAAAGAGCGGTAGCACTTCAGGTAGGGCTGAAAAAATGTGTATCTAAGGGGCACAGTCACAAACTGCCAGGCATCGAAGCTCTCAGGAAGGCACAGCTAAACAGGAATGCTCACAGCTCTCCCAGGTTACCCTCCCTGCAGCCTCCCAGGCCTGCCCATCTGCAGCAGACCCCCAGGGTGGGCCTCAAAGGGGCACAAGCCTCACTCACAAAGCTGGAGAAGAGCTGGTCGCTGATGAGACGATTCACTTTCTGGAACTGGTCCAAGTCCCCACTTCCCTTCTCTGTGCACAGGTCCCACATGCTCCCTGCTGCCAGTGCCTTCATACAAGCTGACTCCTGCACCAAGGAGACACAGCTGAGCCATGCTTGCTGCCCAGAAGGAGCTCCCAGCACAGCCCAGACCACCCAGCCCCAAAAGAGCTGGGGCAGGAGCCGTGGCCAGAGGCACTGCAGGGACACACCATGCAGACAGGAGGGGCAGTGCATGGTGAGCCCCACAGGCTTGGCATCACACCCAGACTGGCTCACCCGGACATGCTGCAGGTAGAGGGAAAGGTCCCGGATGAAGGACTTGATCAGACGCTCCTGCATCCGGAAGTTCTTCTCTGTCTCTTCAAAGGCTTCATCCTTTAGCTGTGAGAGAAAGTGTTTTAAGGGAGGCGATGCAGACTCAGCACCTCCCAGACTACAAGCTATGGGACCCTCCTGTCCCCAAGCTGGACAGCAGAGATGGCTGGTTCAGACCCTAAGCTCCCTCTGCCTCGCTGGCCTGGATCAGAGCTGGATGGGGGGCAGGGGTGTGGAGGGACAGCAGATACTCTGGAGAAGCACTGCAGGGAGTAAGTGCACCTGATGCACAGTACCTGGGGTGCAAAGCCTGTGAGGTGCTTGAGGTGGCTGCTCACACGGTTGGATTTCTTGATGATAGAGTGGAAGTTGAGCTTGGAGATCTTCTCCATGAGGCTATCCTCATCCCCTTTTCTGTACTTTAGCACTGAAGAGATTAATACAGAAATCAAAACCCTTGTAAGCACAAACGCCTCACCAACAATCTCTTGTTAGTTCTCCTCTTCCCCAAGCCTCTGTAGCCCCAAGAACCCCACATACCATTACGAATGGCTTGGGTTGAAGTGACCTAAAAATCATCTAGTTCTAAGCCCTTTGCTATGGGCAGGGACATCTACTAGACCAAGCTGCTCAAAGCCCCATCCAACCTGGTCTTGAACACTCCTTGGGTGGGGCATCCACAACTTCTGCAGGCAGCCTGATACAGTGCCTTACCACCCTCACTGTAAAGACTTTTTCCTTATATCTGATCTAAATCTAAATCCTCTCAGCTTAAAGCCATTATCCAGCCCTATCACTACATGGTCTTGTAAGATATTGTATCATAACCTCCCATCCCATCCAGCACCATGTCACCTGTTTGGTTCTTGAGATGCCCTAGTTTGTAGACAAACCATTCAAGCTCTCCCACGGGATTATGCATAGTGCCAGCACAGGATGACATAGGAGGTGATGTACAATAGTCTCTGGACGTACAGAAGGTGTCTATATTGCTTCTTTAGCAAATACAAGCAATCATTACATGCAGCCTCTGTCACCTCAGCTTCGGTGGGGCTATGAGGAAAGACTAAAGTGCAAGATTTGCACAAACTGGGGGTTTCAAGGGAAAACAGGGAGGATGGCCAGCAGGTATCAAAGGGAGTAATCTTCTCCCTCTGTTCAGCCCCAGGGAGGCTACACTTGTGTACTGTGTCTAGTTTTCGTGCCTGAGAGACGTGGGAGAACCACATCTCCTAATTCATGAGGAGAGCTGGGGGAGCCACATGGGCTGGACATGAGGAGGCAGAGGGGGATCTGCTCACTACTAGCAGCTACTTGAAGGGCAGTTACAAAGGTGATGGGCCAAACTCCCCTAAGCAGTGAGAGCTCCTCCATGGCCATGGCTGCCAGCTAAGGCTCAGTGGCCAGCAGACACTGACCTGAGCACACCCACTCCTGTCTCTCTGTGCCCAGCACTGCCCAGCTCCTCACCCAGGTCCTTCCGGCGCTTGTACTCGTTGATGTTGACGTTGATTTCTTTGACGGCGAGGACAGCAGCCGTGAGTGGTGCCTTGTCAGGGTGAGCCTCGGGGGTAGCACTCAGCAGCTCCATCAGCAGCAGCGGGTACCGCATCACCCTCTGCACTGGCTTGATGAGGAAGGAGCCCAGGTTAATGTAGTTTGTGCAACCCCTGGAAAGTCAGGACAAAGGAGATGCATCAGGTGTCGGTCCGGCTCTGCCACACACATTCTGCCCCCTCAAACCAGTCCCAACCAGACCTAGAACTCCAATGCCTCTAAATCCACTGTACTCCCCCCATCAAGCCACCCTTATGTCCAAATTCACTGCACTCCTGAACTCCTGGTGCTCTCAGATCAACCCCAGGGTTTTGCTCCTCACTCACAGCAGGTGATACTTCCCAGCCAGGATCCTCTTCATTACCAGGCCCACCATGAAATCCCACATAGGCACAGCCTCATAAGTGTCAGAGAGCCACTTATTTCAGATGCTGATCCACCAATCAACTGCCCACATCTGTCCTCCAATGCTGGACAGACTGCAGGACTGCAGTCACTCCAGGGCTTTCCTGGCTCCTTGGGGCTGAGGGCTCCCAAATCCTGTTTCTTGCCCAAGGTCCCCCCTTGCCTCATCATTTGTGCTGCCTACCTGTGCAGCCCACCCACTGCCTCTGCTGCAATCATGCCACAGACACCCTTCTCCTCCCAGTCATGCCTCCACAAGGCACTGTTAGGGCAGCCCAGCATGCACCCAGCCTGTGGCAGAAGGTTAGTTACAAGGGAATGGCCAGACCAACACAGACACACAAGCAGGGACTAAGAGGAAGTACTCACCATTCACTGTACAGGCTCCTGCTGGCCCACAGAGTGCCAAAAAGCAAAGAAAAGCAAGGGTTAATGGGGTGGCAGGTGTGCAATCCCACAGCCAGTGTCTATGTTCTGCCCAGTGAGGCTGCCAGGGCAGTGGGCAGCCCTGTCCTCCCAGAGCAGCCATCAGCACTGCTGGCTCCCGGGGCAGTTAACTCCACAAACTGGAGCCTGGCACTCACTGAGCCAGGCAAAGCAGCTCCTTCCTCAGCAGCTGTGGCGGCTCAGGGTTTGGGGAACAGGAGCCCTCAGTCCAGGACATGCCACCTTCTCTATACATTGGTGGCTCCTATGCAGATTTTAAGGGGGTCTACAGGTTTCCCAGCACGTGTGCATTGGGGCAGGGGGCCATTTGAACCCACAGCCTGGTCAACTATACAGTGCCACCCTCTGCAGCCACCACCTGAACTATCTAAACACTGCTGAAGAGGGGCAGGGGTGTTGGAAACTGATCCCCCTATCCCAGTCTGGTGGCTGCCACCTGAGGAGGCTCAAACCTGAGGCTATCCAGCAGGTCCAAAAGTAGTTTCTGCAACTTCTCATCCTTCTCATAGGTTTCCAGCAGTGCAATGGCCTCATCATGGTTCTGGCAGTACACCCTGTAGACACTCTCCAGCTCTGCACGATGTGTCAGGAACACTGGTCCTGCAGACAGCAGCAAAGCAGGACTTCAGAGCCTCCTGGTCCCCAGCTGCCTCCAAAAACACTGCTGTGTCCCTTGATAAGACATCCAGTGTCCCCATTCCACACACACAGGTCAAGAGAATAGCTCTACTACAGCATGCAGGACCCCTCCTCATCACCAACCAACACAGAGAGCTCAATCAATCCAGGTCTCCCAGGGGGAGCAGTGGAGACATTGGTCACAGGAGCCACAGAGCAAAGGCACAGGCAGCCCAAGGCATGAATGGCTCAAGCTGGCAGCACTTTGGGACAAAGGGCCATGGACAGCCACAGGCACTGTGGCTGAGCAGTCACCCTTGTGGCAACACAGATATCCCTGGCTTCACTGTTGATGAGTGGTGATGGGTACAGCAAGGAGAAAGCCCAGCCCCAGTGATCCTCTCCCATCATTTGAACTGTTATGCCCTGCCACTAGCAATGCCCATCCCAGCCTTCTGAGGAAAGGAAACAGCAGGACTCATACCGATGGCATCTGAAGCCTCCAAGGCGGACAGCAGCTGCTTGGAGAAGTTTATTACCATGTGGATGTTTCCAAAAAGGCCCTCAAAGTCTATGTTCTGCATCTAGTGAATGGGAAAAGAGATGTCCTGGATGGGTAACATGTCCCAGTTAAACAGCCCTCCCATTGCCCCCCTGCAACCCATCAGTCAGCTTCACAGCAGGTACCTGGTGCGACCTCCTCTCATCACAGTGACTCCTGTACACATTCCCTTGCCCCCCAGTGCACTGAAACTCTCACTCCTTATGTGTCCTTTTCTTTCCCAGCAATTCCACCCCTGCCTCTGGTCACCTGCTTTTCTCTTTTTCCTCTCACTAAATCTGTCCCCCATGCCAAGATCCCATATCTTATTTCTCCTGTCAATGAATTTAACCTATAACCAAACAAAGAGGAACTTTTTCTGCACCAAAAAATCCAATGTGTGATACTTGCTGCCAGGTCTCCTATTCCCAGCAAGGATGAGGGTTCAGCAGTATCTCAAAGCAGATGGGCTTATTGCAACAAGTGCAGGGAGCTGTGGGAACCCTTGGAAGAGCTTTAATTTCCTCTATGAGTTCCTATGCTGTGTAGACCCCTCTGAGAACTAAATGGACTCAGTATTCTCAGCCCAATCCACCAGTGCTGCACCCTAAAATTTCCCTCCTTTCCCAGCTCCTACCTGTGCCTGCTGCAGGGGCACCATGATCCTCTCCACACACATCTCCAGGTCTCGGATATAGTCCCGCTCTGTCTGGAGCAGTTCCTCAATAACCTTGGCCCTCTTCTCCAGCATCCTTTGCTCTGCGCTCTCAGTGGTGGCCGAGGATGGCTCCAGGGATGGTGTCTGGGAGGACAGGAGAGTCATCTCTGCAAGACAGACAATCGAGATCAGCATGCTCCAGCAAGGATACAGGGACAGGAGACAAACAGCACCTGAACTGCTACACATGTAACCTTTGGGACTGAGAAACAGCACTACTGAGAGTCCGAGGGCCTTTCCAGAGGGCCCGTCCCCAGGGCTGCTCCCGCAGCCCAGCCTGGCAGCACCAGGAGCGCCGCAAAGCCCCGGCACCGGCACGGCGGGCAACAGACCTGCCGCACGCGGTCTGCCCCGACACCGGCGGGGCCCGGCTCCTCTCCGCCCCGCGGCTCCTCCGGGAAGCTGCAGACACGGGGAAAGCCCCGCTAGGCAATGGCGGCCGCCCCTCCCTCAGGCTGGGAACAGGGTCTCCATTCTCCAGGCCCGGGGCATTTCCATCTCAATGGCCGGGAGGGCCCCGGGCACCGCAGCGCTGCTGCCGCCGGCAAAGCCCGGAGCTGGATCCCGGCCAGCGGGGCCGGGCCGCCCCGCCCGCAGGGCCCGGGGCTGCGGCCGCATTCCTCGGCCCCGTCCGACACCCGCGGCCGCCTCCCCTCCTGGTTTTCTGTGCCACTGCGGCCCCGGGCCGGCCCAGCCCCCTCCGCCCCCAGTGAGACATTTCATCCCGCCGCGGATCCCCGGGCCCCGCCGCTCCTGCGTTCGAAGGCTGCGCCCTCGGGCCGAGCCCGCGGCCACAGCGCTCCCCCCGCGCCGCCCCGGCCCTGCGCGGCCAGCAACACCCGGGGCTCCCCCACTTCAGGGCAGCACGGAGCCCCTTGCAGCGCCAGCCTGCCTCCGGTACCCCATTCCATGTCAATGGCCGATCCCACAAATGCACCCCAGCTGCCCTCCATCAGCAGAATGTTTTTTAGAGCTGCAGACATGCCCCAGCTCAGACGTTTCTAGGAATGTTTTTGCAGGACAGGCACTTCCAGAGGTCCCTGACCTCTCCAGGGACAGCGTCAGACTACAGAGGCTCAGCCCAGCTTAATCCCCGGGACACCCAGCAGGGCTTGGGACTTATCCTGGTACCACAGTACTGACTGTGCACAGCCCTAAGAGACCCCCTTGCTCCAGCCGCTTCTGCCCCGGTGCTGGGCAGGTTGCAAGCAGTCCCCAGCCGTGCTCTGTGCGGTGATGGCAGTACCCAGCACGGCAGCATGAAACATGGGAAGGGAAAATTGCTGCCTCAGCCTAAGCATCCCGTCCATTGCTCCCCCAGGCCAGGGGGAACCACACTGAAACACTCCGAGAACGAAGGGAAAATTGCTGCCTCAGCCTAAGCATCCCGTCCATTGCTCCCCCAGGCCAGGGTCTTCACACTGAAACACTCTGAGAATGAAAAGACACCCAAGCTGAGACACTGACTCAGCCCATGATTATCTGAAACCATGCCAGCCCTCTTGGCCTTCCCATTGCAGAGCAGCCTCGGCAGAAACCAGGAGCATCAGCACCAAACAGCAAGTTCTTACAGCTACCTGGGCTGAAGACAAACTACTGCACTTCTCTTCACAAAGAAAAACTTCAAAATCATTTCCAGTGCCAGCCTGGCAAATGGGAAACCCAGCTGAAACACAGATGCTCTCAGTATGGGAGGGAAGATACTCATCTCTCTAAGCTGGCATCTCTGCTGCCCTGCCTTGAAATCCAGCCTGGGGAGAGGCAAAACAACCAGCTCCATGGAGGAGGATTCAGCGACACAACCAGCACTTCATTTAGTAGGCCATCACTGGGAAGAAAAGGCTCCACTGATTCCTACTGGCAAGTATCCTTAAGTTAACCCCATCAGAGCCTGTCTTGGCTTTCCAGCAGACCCCAGTGATAAACTTTATCAACTCAAATGCAGCAGGAATCCACAAAGAGGGCCTCAGAGCAGATGCTGGGTATAACTGGTTTTGCTCTTTGCATTTCCACAACATCTGCAAAGTTTCAGAAGCAGCAGACTGGGCCCTCCTGTGCCAGGTCCTCTACAAGCACCCATAGGGATATCCCTAGACACAGCACTTGGAGCCTGAACAGGATATGAGCAGAAAAATGTACAGGAGACACAGCTAAACACTAAGATAATACAGTCAGCAGGTCTTTGTGGCTCAGAGAGTTAATGAAGTAACAGCAAATGAGTTATTTTAAAGAAGACATGGCATTTGTTTTGCAGGAGAGCAAGCTGAAGTGGGAAGGCAGCCTGGAAGAACCAGGAAGGTGTTAATTTGCAATGCAAACAGGTGTGTGAAACCCAGAGGGGGCAGGGGTGAGATGATACTACTGCATGGGGTGGGCTGGGAAGAATCTTGACAATTAAGACAAGCCAAAATCACAGCCAGAAATGACCCACACAGCAGCATTTGGGAAGACAAATGGAAAAGATTACAATTGCTTTGGTCAAAGAACAGGATTTTATATTTAGCCCCAGGAAAAATGCCACCACATTAAGTTCTGTACAGGAGGCCTGGGGAGTTTACTGCACCACCAAACAACCCTGCAGTGCTCCCAGCCTTAGCCACAGCTAAACTGCAGGCACAGCATGTGTTTGGCTCCAGCTCACCAAAACAGAGCTGGGGATGCCCAGCGCTGCTGGCAAATGCAGCAGCTCCCCACGCTCCACCAAGCAAACCCCAGGCAAGGAAATCTAGGTCAGGCCCTTACAGAAAGTACCCTGTGGCAAGGATTCAACCCACACTTGTGAGACTGCCAGCTCCGTGACACCCTTCTTTGGCAAGTCTCAAGTCCCTGCCTATGGAAGGGAAATTAAACCCTTCCCTGCACAGATTTTAAGCCCACAGTAGTTATCAGCTGAGCCTGGATGACCTGACAATGCTGGGCATCAGTTCTACCCACTTACACTGTATCAGTATTTTGCATGATTTTGAAAACTCATACAAATTAATTCTCCTCTGGCCTTCTTGCTCTTTCTGAATATTTCAAGATTCCTTCAAAAACAAGACTACATTGCAGTTAAGTCTCCTAAAACTCTTGTTTATCCCTGGTCCAGCATCCTCCTTCAGCAATGAACTCAAAAGTTGTCCTACTTCTTTCCAAACCCTTACAGCTCAAAATATTCAAATACAGAATTTATTTGTAATATTTATCTCTTTTATCTGACCAATATGTATTACTTAGTGTTTGTTTCTGATACATTTAAAAACTTTCACTTTTTGTATTTCATACTATCTCTATTAATTGCCATGAATTTATTTTTCTTGTTTGTCACACATTCTTGTGTGTTTAATAGCAGTTTTCCCTAAATGAGGCTTATCAAGCAGTTCACTAAACCCACCAATTTCACAGCTGTGAATTATGCCCACCTAGTAAGTATTTTTTAAACACATCTCAATTTTACTCCATAGATTTTCTATTTAGATGTTACCTTTCAATTTAATTCATCATGCCCATCAACTCTGGAGATGCTAAGACACACACCACAGCTTGAATGGGCTTTGTTGGCCTGCAGGAATATGACTCGTATTTTTAATGAAGCCAACAAATTCCAATCCAGTGACAAATTCATGTTTACCCATGATACAGTTGCCAAACAGGCATTCAGAAATACATTTCCAAAAACAACGTTCTCAATCACGATTTTCAGAGAGTCGGATTCTGTTCTCCTGTTTCTCCTCGGTTTGATGGTCTGAGACAGGCTCCCAGGAGCACCTGATTTTGAGCTTTGCTGGTGCCCCTGCTGGGGCCATGAGAGACCCAACAGCAGCTCCTAAGCCAGCCCTGGCAGTGAGGTGTGAAGATGGAGCACACTCCCAGCTCTGCCCTTCCTGGGGAGGCTGTGATTTGCGACTGCAATCACACGGCTCATCCCGCTCATCTCACAAATGCCACCGTCATCCACTTTCTTCCAATGAACGAAAACTTTGAATCGTTATTACCCAACCTCCTAGCGGGAGCACCCATGCAATGAGAGGTCTTCCCTGCCCCGCTCTGGGAGCAGAGCTGACCCACAAAGCCCAGCTCCAACGGGATGCATGTGCATCCCAAAGGCGTGCCTCGCCCCCCGTGCTCAGGGCTCACCTGGCAGCATCCCGCGGGCACCAGCGCTCCCTGGAGAGGGACGTGCCGCCCATCAGCGCCCAGCACAATCCCAGCAATCTCCGTGGAGCTGCACCCAGCCGCGAGGCAAGCCCGGCCCCGGGCCCACAGCTCAGCACAGGCAAGCAGTGACTCAGGACAAAACAAACCAGCTGCAAATATTTGAAGTATGTGGAGGCCAGGAGGGGAGGAGCCACTGCCGACCATGAGAGGGGGGGCGATGAAACTAGGGCAGGGAATAATTAATCTGAGCAAAAGGCTAAACTGGCTGCCAGCAGCAGGATCTGGCTGGGCTGAAAACTCTTACTCCAGACATTGGTAATACACCAGGGAGCTGAACAGGGGCAGAACAGGGATGCTCCTACAGGGCCTGGTGTAGCAGCTTGGTGTCCCAAACATGCCTGATGCAGAGCTTGGCTGGGATGTCTCTATGCCAGGTAAGACCACAACCATGGCCCCAAACTGCCTCTGGTTGCCCAGACAGCCCCATGGCATTCAGTGTGAGCAGAAGATGATTCCAACCCTTGACACAGAAAAAAGTGAATTAATATGATGGTGTAAAAGAGCTAAGCTGCTAAAACTGAGGCAGGGCATCAACAAAAGTGTGAGCAAAACCACTGATGGACAAAAGAATGAAAGGTGAAAGTTATTTAAAAGGATGTTTTAAATACACAACAGTACTGATGAAATGTCTGTCCTGCATCTGTGCTTCAATAAAGACAGCAAATATAAATAAATGAACATAAGCCAGATAACAGACACACCACAGGCCACAGAAAAATGAGAAAAGAAAGACATCAAGAAAAATCCATGGATGGCAGAATTCAGTTTTCATCTTTTAAATGAGGAAATAAAATGCTACTTTATAATAACCTTTATTTCCATCCAGGACAAAGGAAATCCTACAATTACACAATCCCACAAGTAGAGTACCATTTTTGGCAAACCTGGCAAAATGGTAGAATTATACAATAAATTTTCTGCTTATTTCTTTCTAAAAAGCAAAAAGAGAAAAACAAACAAACAAACAAAAAAAACCCTTGAAAATCCACTGCCAGTGGAATAGAGACTATCCAGAAAAGAAGGTTACAATAAATTTTCTGCTTATTTCTTTCTAAAAAGCAAAAAGAGAAAAACAAGCAAACCCAAAAAAAACACCTTGAAAATCCACTGCCAGTGGAGTAGAGACTATCAAGAAAAGAAGGCATTTCTAAACAGGTTCTGCAGAGACTGGATTTAGTTAATCCCACATAACAGAATAAATGGAAAATCACTGCTGTCATGTAGAGAAGTGAGGATCAGTTCAACAGGATCACAAATAAAGATGAGGCATATGAGTCACTGAGTGATCCAGGGTACCCTGAATAAGATGGAATTATTCAAACCAAGCAGGTTTAATGCAGACAAACGTATTAATGTATTAATGGGGACAAGAAACACAGCCACAGGCAGGATTGCATTCTGGGCAGTAATTATTTGACTTGATCAGACAAAATTCAACAGGAGTTCCCTGAATGTTGCAGAGGACCACTGTGGTTTTGGACAAGGGCACAAGAGCATAGCAAGGTAAACTAGTGCTGACACCCACCCAGAATGCCTCACCCAGCTCTGAAGTCCACTGTTTTAAAAGAGTCTGAACTGAAAAATCAGAGAGCAATCAGGAACAATAAACACTTAAAGGTCTTCCTGTGAGTCTTTGACACGGGTATTTTAAGACTCCATTCACTATAAAGAATTGAAGACTGAAAAATTACTTAATTACAGTACCTGCCTGAGAAGAATATCCATCAACTAAAAAGCTCTAATTTAGGAGAAAAAGGTTGAGGTTCAGAGCTGAAATGCAACACATTAGCATGCAAAACCTTTAAGAATGATGGTGACTAAGCGGCAAAACTATGACAGGTGGGTTCTCCTCTTGATGTGTCAGGCAGTCACACCTGAGTCTTACTCCAGAAGAGGTCTCCAACCCTGCAGCTGTCACCCAGTTACACTGTACAGAAATCTCTAAGAAGTGTGATAACCCTGCAAACAGAAAATATCATCTCCACTGGCTTGCAAGTATTCAAGGCAGGCCAGATGGGGCCCTGGGCAACCTGATCTAGAGTGTGGCATTTGTGCCCATGGCAGGGGCATTGGAACTACATGTCCCCCTAGTTCTCTTCCAACCCAAATCATTCTATGATTCTGTGATCTCTACTGCGGCTTTAAAGTCCCACATTCTGTTACAGTGGATGGAGGAGGAACCTGTTAGAGAAGTAAACAGCATTAGAAAAGGTGCCTGGAGCACACACTGAGGGAGAACCAGAGCTGACTTCTCCCTGCCACTGCACAGGAGGTGTCTGCTGCCAAGCACAATGGGAGCTCTTTTGGGGAGGTGCAGGTGGAATCTTACACTGAGGCAGCTACAGCAAAGCAGTACATGCCAAGGAGAGCTGTTGCTGGTCCAGCACTGTGCCCCAGCAGGGCAAGAGGAGGAAAGTAACAGACAATTGCAGCCAGAAAAAGGCCACAGGATGGACAGACAGTGTTTGAAATATCTGGAGCTTTCATCTCTCCTGTTCTGCTGTGAGACACTGGTACAGATGATGAGGGCATCCTGCCTTGCACCTCTCACAGCTACTCCCATGCCCCTGATCCTGCCACAGTGGAGAAGAATCCTGTAATCCTGAAGAGCAGAGGCTTTCACTTGGCATGACAGTCTGTCCCTTCAGCTCTAGCAAAAGCTGGAGAAGCCAGCACTGCTCCAGCCTCCAGAGGCTCTGTGGACCATTTCCCATCCCACTCTTTTCCTGGCCTCCTCCTGGCTCCCCTGCTGCCCTTTGGACGTCTTGGCATCGCACAACCTCTCCCTTTCCTCACCCTGGGGACGCAGCTGAGCAAAGTCCCACCCCAACAGGGTGGCCTGAGAGTGCAGAAATGCAGCCATTGGAGCCTTCTTAATCGAATATCTCCAGAGGACAGATTTCTTGCTAAGGCAAAGGTAGGCACTGCCTCCAGCTTTGCCATCCTTTGGCTGTTGCAGTTTTCCTCTCCATTTCAATCCCACTTCATGGAGAATTCACACACACAGCTACATGAGACAGATGCTGGCAGAAAGGACACAGGAACAAATAAGTTTTCAGACACATGGAGGCCTGTCCATCAAGAAGGGCTCCTTCTGTCCCTCTGCCCAGACCCCAGCACCTTGCTGCCACTTCCCCTCAACCCCCCACCAATATTCTTGCACCAACAAGCCAAGCTGCACAAATCTGTTTGCAGCTGACTCTGACACAGCCACAGCATCAAGGGAATGATTTCACCCATGACAGGACAGCCTAAGCCTTCCACTTTGGTAATTCTGCAGCTCCAGGGTACTATTTGATGGGACTGCAGATCCAGGGATGGCTTGGGGATCCAGGACACAGAGCATGCAACTGTTGTAGCACAGGCAAGGGACCACTGCAGTACTGAGGGTGACAGTGCAAGACATTCCCACTGGTGACAGCCCCCCAACATACAGGTGCCTCAGATCCTGTCCAGGTGAATTATGCAGCTCTGAGTACTTGCTCTCTGCATATGTGAGTGCTTCAACAGCTTCCTCTATTTCCTGCTTTGTGCTGCCTCTGAACAGCTGCCATACTCATGCTCAGGAATTGGTTCCTACAGAATCTATTAATGCTGGGTTATAAAGAGGCAGAGTGGGAATAACCTCAGCATCTCACCCTCTCCCTCATGAGAAACCTCCTCAGAGCCCTGAGAGAGCACACAAACCAGGGCCACAAGTTTTAGGATGTACCAAAAACATGCAGCAGAAACAGAAAGGACAGTCTTGAGTCTGTGCCACCTGTGCTTCCCTCCCACGTGGGCCTCCGCAAAATCGCTGTGCAGAGGCTGCATGGAGGGGTGAGGACCATGATTTCACTAAGTCCCAGGGAGCCTCTAACCCTGTGAGAGGCTGGCTGTGCTGGCCACCCACATGTAAGAGACTCCCAGCACTGCCCTGGTGCCAGGGCAGGGTAAAGGCACACCCAAGGGAATTGCCCACCATTTCCCTGTGTACCTGGGCTTTTCTTCCTGGTCTGCACAAACTCTGAGTGCCGCAGGGCACTGGGAGCCGTCCGTCTGTAGAAGCTGTTTCTCTGCAGCACAGAGCCCACCCTGTGTGCCTCCTCGGCCTCCTGCTCCCAGAGCTGGCTCCAGTCCGGCCGGCCCGTGCGTACCCTCGAGTGCTCTGCTCCACTGCTGCTCTTGGCTGGCCTCCCAGGCCCCGGGGCTTCTCCTTCCAGCTCCCCACAGCCGTCGCAGTCAAGGACGCATGTCTCACGCTGTGTGTAGCAGGTACCTGACCCCAGGTTCACACCACCATCTCCCGAGGACCTGACTGCAAATGCAGGAACTTCACAACTGCTGTCTGGACTGCTGTGGTCCATGACATGGCCTTTGGGCCTCCTGTGCTGTTCACTGTCTTCTTCCTCTACTTGGTCCCTGATATCTACACGTGGCCTTTCCTGCTCTCTATATGCTTTAGGGCCTCCATCACCTCTATACCACTTTTCCCCTTCCCTATATATTTGATTATCTCCATACTCTCCATACTCCTCTCTATACTGCCTTCTCCTCTCTCTATACTCCCCAGAGTCCCTCTCTTGCCTGTGCCACAGCTCCTTTTTCCTATAATGTCTTCCATGCTCACTGTGGTCCCTAGGATCTCTGTAGTCCTGATCCCACCTTCCACTCTCCCTACAGTCTCCAAGGCCTCTATCCTCTCCATACTGCCCTCCTCTCTCCCTATACTGCCTAGGTACTCTGTCCTCTCTGTTCCGCCCTCCTCTTATCTCAGAACTGCAGTTTCTGTATTGCACACCCTCCCTCTCATACACCCTGTAGTTTCTGTCCTCTGTATCCTGTCTTTTGCCTTCCCAAACATTGTCTGCTCTCCTGCAGTCCATGTACTGCATCTCTCCCTTCCAAAAACCTCTGCAGTCTCCATTCCTGCTCTGTTGGTCCACGGAGATGTCCTCCTGTCTCCTGGAACTGTCCCAGCCACTGTCTGCTCCTCGGCTGCCCGGGTACGGCCTCCTTGTTGCCCTGGGTCTGTCGCTGCAGCCAGCCACGTCCTGTCTCCGTACAGCACAACAATCCTCATATTCCCAGCTGAGGGGCCGCGGTTCCTGTCTCGGATCCTCCATGCAGTGTTTCCTCTAAGGACAGGTGCACATAGTCCTGTGGGGTGTGGCGCAGGGGCCGGCTCCCCTCACCCTCTGCTCCCTGGGCCCAGCCCCACGCTGACGGCGCTTCTCCACTCTGCTCCAGCACTCCCGTCCCAAGTGAAACGCAGGTACTGCTTCCTGAAACCAGCCAGCAAAGGCAGGGGCCCAATCGCTGGCAGCCTGGCCTCCTCCACCTGCTGCCCAAAGTAATCAGTAACCAGCCCCGAGCGAGGAGGGGAGCCAGGCTGGGCAGGCCAGCACCGCCCAAACCGGCTCCACCGCTTTGCCAAAACCTCTCCGCAGGCAGCTCTGAGGCTGGGAGGAGGAGGGCACTGGAGCATGCAGAGGCCCTGCCCCGAGACCAATGTCCTCAGGGAAGGGAAACAGAGCATGTGTGGGACCGCAGGAAGCCACAGAGCAGAGGTGGGATACCAAATCTTCTACTAGATCTTCTTTCCACCCCTGGTGACATGGAGGAAACAATATAGTCTAGAAGAGGCTGGGCTCTGCTGCTGGGGCAAACTGAGGCCTTCAGGCTGCCCCTGGCTCAACCCTGATGCTGAGCCCTTTCTCTTCCCAGCCCTCATCACAGTCACATGAAGATCAGGAAAGAAGCTGCTCCCTGCAAGACAGACCAGTGCCTCCGCAGTGCCATGCAGTCACAGCTGCATGGTTCCCTGCTCCAGGGGAACAGCTGGTCCACCTGCTGACAGGAGCAGGCTTGAAGGGATTACTTGTGTTATGGAGTCTGGTGCCAACACACCAAATTAGTGTTCAGAAGGCTATAGAAACACGCACTCCAGTAATGCTTCTCACTGCAGGGCACAACATATTCCCAATTTTCCCTGCCCAACACAGAGCTCCTATAAGAAACCAAGAGACAACCACAGCATGCCCTTGACAGAGAGCACGAGAGTCTGTAGATGTCATCCATGTCTCAGGTTCTTGCAACACTTGTTAGGAACGCAGAGCCCATGCCCTCAGCTGGTAGAAGACAAAAATAAAACCAATGGACTCTCCTACTCCAACTGCAGGAGGGCAAGCACTAATCCTGCCCCAGCCTGGTGATCAGTGAAACCCCAGTGTGCTCACAAGACCAAAAAAGCAACCCGATGATTTTAAACATTTACTGTAGAAAGCCATGTATTTTCTACTCTTTCTTTGGCTTCCCAAAAGATACAGCGAAGGGCTGGGTTCCCCACTGTGAACTATTTCCCCTATAAGACTATGCCTGCCCTGCCTTGGTTGCTGGTCAAAGCTCAGTGAGAGCTTTTTTGGAGAATGTCTCCATGTTCCTAACAGTGGTAAGGCAGAGGTCATGTCTCAGACATGCCACAAACATGTTTTGCTGAGTTGATGCAACACCAAATTACTGTTCTGCCTGCTGCACTAGAGCTGGGCTAGCAAGACATGCTCTCTAGCCAGAGTCAGATGTGTCAGAAGGGGCATGGCAGAGCTTGGGTAGGATACATGTTTATCAGGACTAGAGAGGTCTCTTGAATGAGAGAAAAATCCCCTATGACTACTGAATGGATACTAGCTTGAGGATGCCTCAGGACAGAGCATTAGTTCTTGCCTAAAACTTCTAGTTCCAGGAACCAACAGGTTCCACAGGATCATTCCTCTGCCAGGAAGCACTGGGACAGTAGGAGACACTTCCCAGCAAGATCCACACCATCAGAAAATTTTCCTTGAGATTCAGCCTAAACTTTCCTCTTCCTACCTTCAAGTTATTTCATCTAGCTTCAAATCCTCTAGGCCTCCTTCCAAGCATCCCTTTTGCACACCACTGACATGAAGGCTGTTTGTCACCCTGTTTTCCTGGTGCAGCCATACCAGCCTTCATTCCCATGTGCTCTGCCTCTGACATGATCGTGCAGCTAAGTGTCTGGGCTCCCCAGTGCTGATTGAGCAGTGGGAGGATGGAGGCAATAAAGTCAGAGTGAGTAACTCCCAGGCAGGAGCTGGCATTTCACTCCATCTCCCGCATGCAGTGCCCACATTTCCTGCACGTCGTGGGTTTCAGTAACAGAACTGCAGTGTCAGAGCTCCTGGGAGAAGCCTGGGAAGGAACTGTGGGAGAAGATGTATGTGATTCCATCTTTCCATTTGTCTGCTGTAATATCAAATGTAACATAATTAAAGCACTGATCTTTACATGGCATCTTCAGGTTTCAGAGACCAAATGTGCTGATATAATAATGGGAAATTCCTCTTTCCTGAGTAATTTTTTTCTGGGGTGAAAGAACAAAAGTCACATTTTCAGCTACAGATATGCCACAATTATAAGCTCTTTGCTGTTGTTACCAACAGAACAGTCCTATTTTCTTGTCCTTGACTTCATGGATGACAGGAGCAGGGGCAGGTTTAACTTTTTGCCCAGTAATCCATCCCATTCCCAGGTGAGGTTCAGTCCCCTTCTGTGCACTCCTTCTCATATGAATAACAAATCCCCACAAGTCTGTATCAGCACCAGAGCAGAAACCACAGGAAACCCAGTGCCCTGACAGGTTGAGAGCAGTCACAGCACAGACATCAACTCAAATCTCAATGGCAGGACCACCAGCAAAGCACCCTGAAGTTGCTGCTTACTCCCCTGCACATAAGAGAGGATGAAGCAGGGAGATTGGAACTGCAGCAGCAGTGGTTTTGCTTTCCATCACAGACATATGGGAGTAGATGAGATGAAAGCTCTGGATGTATGGTGGGGCTGGAAGAGATGGGAGAGTTGGAAGGAAACAGGGGTGAGGAAGACCAGGGCAAAGGGATATCCAGAGAAAGACACTGTCATTCTCCAAAGCAAGATCATGATAATATATACTGCAACAGTACTTACAAAATGATCAAAATCAAGAATTAAAGGGTATAAAACACTGCCTTCAACAGTGTCTGTAAAACAGCAGAGGAACCTGTGCTCCTGAAGCATTCCCCATCCCATGCTGTTGTAGACTCACCTCTCAACTCCTGCAGCTCCATGCTGAGGCTCTCAATGTTGGAGTCACAGAAATCAAGGTTTTCCATGGTCTCTGCTCTCACCAGCTCATCCTGCTGCTCCTCCAGCATCAGGCTTAGCTCAGCACGGGTCTTGCTGTACGCCTCCAGATCTCTCTCCACCTCTCCAATTCTAGTCATCAGGATGGAGCTGGAGGAGGCCGATCCTGCCTGTGTCAAGTCCTCACATCCCTCCTCCACTCGCTGCTCAGGGGTGCTGGGCTGAAGCTGTGCAGGGGCCACGTTTCTCCGCTGGCTGCTGGATGGAGGCCGGGGCGCAGGCCGGGAGGGTTTGACCGAGAAGGACAGAGACCTGCCTTTGGGCACCCGGCCACCCTGCCCGTGCACAGCGGCTGTCGCCAGGCTGCTGGGCCGAGGAGGGGGTGGCCTCAGGGCCCTTCTCCTCTCTGCCTGCCTGGAGTGGGACCCAGATTCAGGAGACCCACGGACAATGTCCTTCTCAGAGCTGTAGTCCAAGATGGAGAAGTGGCGGGAGACCTTGTCCTGCTCTGCACCAGTACTTGACAGACTCTTCTCAAACTGGGCCAGCTGCTCCGTCAGTTTGGAGTCCAGGTCCGTGCAGCTGTCCCCCTGCACTGCAGGAGGGCAGCACTCCCCCCAGCTCCCAGCCCGTGTGTCCAGGCTCACCTGGGCAGTTCCTAAGCTGGAACAGGGCTTGGACTTCTCCAGTTTACTGTCCATCCAATTGTCTAGGTCCTGGGTCCTGCTCTGGCTCTCCTGGGGCTGGGATGCTGCCCAGCTATTAGCAGATGAAATCACTTGGCTCCTGCAAGGATTTTGGGGGATGTGGAGAGCCTGCAAGGGCACAGTGGAGCTGTCTCCATCATGCTTAGGGAGGGAGTGAGTTTCTGAGTTTCCTAGGGTCGCTGAAATAGTCCCCCCAGGCTCCAGCTCACCTGCTTGGCCAGGCCTGTTGCCCTGTGGGGGAGGCAGCTGTGCAGAGGGGAGAATGCCATTGACTGACTTTGTGTGGTTAGAGGGGACTGAGCCCACCATGCCTTCAGGATGTGGCTCTTGGTGTCCTGTGCTGGGAAAGGCCTGGGGCTGTCTCAAGTCAGTGCCAAGAGGATCCTCTGACCTCCCTGCCTTGCGAGACAAAATGGTGGAAGGCTCAGGATATGGAGTCAAGCCATCCTCCTTTTCCCTGCTGTCTTTCTGGGGTAAAGGATAAGTTTCAGAGCAAGTGATTTCTGGATCTTGATGGATGTTCAATCCACAACTGCCTCCACCTTGCAGATCCCCAGCACTCACCTTTTCCATGCAAGCCTCAGAGGCTTCCAGCCTCACAAATCTGTGTGGAAAGATGCCACGTTTTCCTCCCAGTTCCCCCTCCAACCAGCCATCCTCCAGAACGCCTACAATCCGAATCCTGTCACCCACATCAAAATCCAGTTCCTTGGACTCCAGGGCTTGGAACTGATAGAGGGCAACACCATAAGTACTCCCTGGCTCCTTGTCATCTTTGCAGGGCACCTGTACTGTTCCATTGGTGTCACAAGTCCCTGTGGGCTCTGGATCCACCGAGGTTCCTGGTGCTCGCAGAGGAGTAAGCAGTTCCACAAAACCCTCTGGGAAGATGCCCCTGCAGCCTCTGAGCTCACCCTCAAACCAGCCAGGCTCTGGGACACCAATAATGTTGATCACATCCCCTTCCCTGAAGTCCAGTTCCTCCTCCAGCTGAGCAGACAGGTCCATCAGGGCCTGGGCTTGGCCCAAGGAGTAGGCAGGCACCTCCAGGGGAGGGCTCTGGGACAGCTGACGTCTCCGAACTGAAAGGCACAGCTCCCTCACACATGAGGAGGGGAAAAAGCCCTTGGAACCCCAGCTGCTTCGGCCCTGCAGCCAGCTGGAGGCCAGGGACCCCCCCAGGATCACCAAGTCTCCTGCAGAGAATGAGACACAACAGTTCAAAACTACTCTCATTATTGCTTCCCACCTCTTATTCCTGCCTCCCCGTGCTCCCTCCTGGCTGTGGGTGAGGACTAGCACTCTGTTATAGCACAGTGCATGCTGGGGATGCACACAAGCACAGATGGGATTAAGGCATGAAGTATCAGCAGCCTCTTGCACATCTAAGATACACAGTTTGGCTGCAAAGCCGTGCAGGTGCATCAAAGCTTTCATTCTCCTCCAGATGCAAGTCTAAGATTTGGAGATTAGAGGTCAGTTAAAAGCCAATTGTAAATTTACTATGATCAGGTGATGCCAATTTTTGGAGTTCAATGAGTAATGACAGATCATGAGAAACCTGTATCAAAGTGGCAGAAGCCTAGAGGACCATGGTGGATTTGACATGACCCACGTCATGAGGAATTAACAGATTCACCTCTTTCTTCTGTCACTCTAGGCAGATGCTGTGACTAGGTTCATCCATCCGGAAGGACAGGTGAGGCTTTTGAGGTGCAAAGCAAAGGAAGGGAATGGAGATTACCTCTCTGCAATGACAAGCTCCCTGGCTCTTGAGATGTGAAGTCATTGGTACAAACAAACAGTTTTTCTCCCTGCTTCAAAGGGGGAATATCCACAGGTTCAACAAAGCTGCTAGGAAACTGCCCTAAAAGGAGAATGAGTTGTCAGCAATGAGTCTTTCCTGTGACCTACCATCATCTCCACCCTCCTTCCAGATTTTGGGATCTATTAATCTCTTGCTAAATGAAAATACCCAGTTACCCTGGATGCCTCAGTAGGCTGGTGGAAGAACAATGAGTTTGGGAGCCAGGAATTCCTGGGGTTTTAAGTACTTAAGAGCTAAGAGAGAACAAAAAGCTTTGAGCCCTTGGCTCACTCCAGGCAACCACAGGCTGCGTGCATTACTGGGACTGTGCCATCAGCATGGAGCTTCCAGGAACAGACACGCTGGGTTTCTCTGCCCTTAGTGCTTCTTTCCCAACCCACACCCAAGGTGAGGACTAAGGGATCCAGTAGTGCTGGATCATGGGAGCAGTGTTTTCTGACTGGGCATATCCACCTGGTGCTCCTTCCTCCATAGGGCTTGGCCCCTGTGCAGTCTCAGCACAGAATTCAGGCTGCCACCCTCAGGATGGCCACACCTGTGAGTCACAGGCTCCGTCACAGCTTCAGCACTGCTGGGACTCCAGGGACCTTCCCCACTGTCATTCTGTGTATCTGTTTCACCATGGCACATTTGTTTGCTGCCAGATGATACCCATCAGATACTAATTTCAGTCCTGAGAGCACATGACATGGCAGAGCCCACTGCAAAGGCCACTAAAAATGTCTTTCTCATATAATTTGAGGCAAGGGGATATGATGAAGTATGGGCTAGTACCACACCCATCACTGCCTCTGGGTTACCTAATATTTTCTAATAAAACCTAGGAACACACACTCAGAGCTTTACACTGTGTTTAGGCAATTTGACACTTGCTATTCTCTGCTGCCTCCTTCACAGTTTTAACCAACTCTTTTTCCTTATCTTAGTTTCCTGCTTTGTACATGGAAACAACATAATGCTGTAAGAAAGGAATTACTGTACATGGAGTTACAATAATTATTCCACAGAGTAATGAGTACTAGGCTGCAACACCTCCACAGCTTCTATTCTAAAGTGCTTTTCCAATTCCCCATAACTTTAACTTAGAAAGCTGGGCAGAAAACTACAACAGCTGTTCCAAGGGAAAGCAGGAATGCAATTGGGTTTTGAGTTAAAGGTCATTAAAAACATTCAGTTTGACTTCAGCATGTTTCTTTATCTTTGAGCTATGACACACATCTGTTTGTTATTCCTTAATAGCTTAATCTTCTATATAACAACATTACCAGTTATCCTGGGAGACAAAATTCTGTTGTTAACTGCACACATAATCCTTGCCCAGTGACTTCAGCACCAGCAAAAGGATCAGGGACATGTTCATTCAATGCCACTTATCAGTCACATGGAGCACAGGAGGGAAGTGCTCCTGTCCACCTTGGTTTCAGACAGTACACAGCTTGTGGCTGTTAGGAGAGCCCAGACTGCTGCTACAATAGCAGCCCCATCTCTACAGCCAGGGATGGAATCAGTCCCACCCTCATGCTGAAGACAGAGGCAGGCCTATGCTTTGAAGAGGCCTGGCTTTCATCTCCCCAAGAGCTCACACATCTTCTTAACATCAGGATTAAGATGAGAAAGAGCTGCCTAAACAGAGACTATGAGACTCTTAGTGTTTCACTAAGAGCTTTCTGCTGCTTCTGAAGTTTCTCACACCCCGCTAAAAGTTTAAGAGACTTGCACTTTCAGGCACCTAGATATTGATGGCAATTTGTGCAGGAAGATGCTTTGAAACAGAAAGGAGGAAGTGGGGCTGAGTCAGAGGGCCTGGGGGGGACACACGGTCACTGTTGTTCTATCTCCACTGAAAAGGTCACTTGGACTGGTTTCCAGAGTGGATGCATTTCCACTCTCAGTGCATCTGTTTCCTTTCTCCCCTTCCACTACCACAGCAGGTCAGCACATAAACTAGCCAGGAAATGGGCAGTCTCTCCACAGAGACTGGAACAACCAGTATTGTGAAGCTCCTATCTCCTCGAGAACTGACTCTCCACTAACCTCTCTCAAAAAACAACACACAAGTTTGTCTGAATAGTTGACACAAAGCTGGCAGGAGACCAGTGGCAACTTGGACTCTCAGTCCCAATCAAAGCGCATGAAAGATTTAGTAAATCAAATCAGGCTCTTCCCCACCAAGGGAAGACGTGCTCACAGAGTGCACATTTAGCTGGCACTTGTACAGACCCAGGTGCAGGCATTTCCAGCTCTTACCTGTCACACCTTCCTTCTTGCCAAGGAGCCAAAACTCATCCACCACAGCCAACACCTCGATGACATCTCCCACGAAGAGGGGCAGCTCTTCAGAGACGCTGGGACAGAAATCAAAGACTGCCCGCACCACGGAGCCAGCCTCCATTGTGCAGGGTCTGAAGGCAGGTCAGTGCCTAAGGCTGAGAGAGTGAGAAATTTGTCACCATCCAGAAACACCTGAAATTATCACAGATAAGCCCAGGAAGTAAAGCCCTTCCTGAGCACAGAGGCAAATGTGGGGAGATCCTGTCCTGAGCTCCCTGCCAACCCTTTGCCACATGCTGCAGGAGCCAAGGGACTGCAGCAATGCAGCCCCCATGGTCTAACCTGCCTTGTCCCAGCCCTCTGGCTATCTCTGTAGGATCATGTGTTTGTGTTACAACAGGGGGGGACAAGCAGCAAGAAATTTGGAAGTGAATTCCCGTCAGGAAGGAAGCCAGAGGAGGAGAGGAAGCTCAGCATTTCCCTGACATGTGGGGCACAGCTCAGCCTGACAGGGCCTGGTGGGCAGCCAGCACCACCCACCTGCATGTCCCACCACACATTCTCTGGCAGGATGGGGACAGGAATCCCCCTCCCCATGCCACCACTCAGGGCCACAGGAACTGCATGCTGAACCAGCAACACAATTCTGGCCCAGCAAGAGAAGAGGCACAAGGTCCTCTCAGGCAAGCTCATAACACTATCCTCATTCTCAGACCTGACTGGAAATATTCTTTCTGCCTTCTAGGTACCTGGCTCAGACATTCACTGGGTAGCCCCACCATGGCTCTTGGCAGAAGTCAGACTGAGATGAGGGTGCAGACCCTGTACAAAGCTCTGGGAGCCAAAGCTAAAATTCCTCCTGGCAGGAGACTTGAAAGCAGGCGAAGATCTCCTCGTCAAGGGCTATGTCCTGGGTTCCCCCTTACGCTGGAAGTGGCTGTTGAGGACACTCATCTGTATAATTTCTGCTTTTCAGCCTCACTGTCAAGGAAATACAGTGCACCAAGGCAGCAGCAGTCCTGCAGCTTAAGCTGCTCCTTTGCCTCCTCCCAAATTCCTCAGGATGGGAACAGAAAGGTTCATCCATCCAAAGCAACCAGAAGCTTTAAGATTATTCCTCACCTTCCCCTCAGACCAGTGAGTTTGCTTTCACCTCCTGACCCCCTGCACTTACAGGCACAGGACAGCAATGCCAGCACCTCTCTGCGGTGCTTTCAGAGCCCTGCCCTCTGCGACGGTGGGACATCGGCTTGGCACAGGCTGCTTTCCTCCCACATCACAAGCAGCCCCCGTTCTTGGGGGTTTGGACACACCTTCCCTGCCGTGGGACCGTTCTCCCCCTCCCCAGAGCGGCTCCAAGCGCACAGTGAGCAGTCCTGCTCCAAGCGCCGCTGACACCCGTCCCATGTCAGCAGGATTGTCACCCCCTGCCCAGCTACGGGCAGAGAGAGCAGTGACAACTCAACAAAACACGAACACACGGCACCCCCAAGGGCAGCCTTTCCCCGTACAGCCACACACAGCCCACCTGAGCCCCGGAGTGTCAGGAAGAGGGGAAGCTAACACAGGCAGGAGAAATACGTCCCTGCTAACGAGGGGCAGCCAACTTCCAGTGAGAGTGCAGCGGGGGATCCAGGCAGGGAAAGGCTTTCTGCTGACGGGACCGTTCTGTTTATCCAGTCCGACTCACCTCCTGGGAACAAAGCGGGTTTGTACTCAGCAGGAACAGCTTCCTCATCACGTCCCTCCCCGCCCCCAGCCATTCCTCGGCTGCAGCCAGCACGCTGTGCCCCTGGCCACCCTCACCTCTGCCATCCTGTCTGTCACTCCTATTGCTCTCCACTGCCTTCCCCATCGCACGTGGGCTCCCTGGGACACAGGCTGTCCCTTTGTCACCAGCTTTGTGCTGGCTGTACAAACAAAGAGCCCAATATCCAGCAGCAGACAGCACTCTGCCACCAAAAAGGGATGAATGGACTGGAGTGAATCAGGAGCACAAAGAGCTGCAGTTCAGGATAGCAGAAACTCACTGAGGCGGAAGGAGTAACAGTATTAAAAACATGACCATGCGGAGCAAGGAAAAAGATGGAAGAGCTATCAATTAGCTTAAAAATACTAAAGACAAGTGAGGATCCTTGCTGTTTGAGGTGGGGTGTCTGGGGCATGCTGCTGCATGTTCTCATGGGAACAGGAGCAGCAGCAGCAGGCGCAGCAGCCCCTTGCAGGCACCAGGCTGCCAGCTGAGCTCAGGCTCCTAGGAATCCTTACTCTGAATATTCAAACTTCACAGCAGCACTGGACAAAGAGGGAAAAACAAATTGCAGGCATAACTGCTGCCTTGGGGTAGTTTCTCCAGGAGCACATGATGGTACAGTGACATTTCTTGTGTCTTCTGTCAAAGGTGTAATGTAAGAATGGGCAGAGGTATGCAAAGATTACAGTAAGTGTGCTGCAGACCCATACCTGGCTTTGCTACAGTCACTGGCACTGAGAATACAGCCCCGCCACTGATCCCACCCATGAGAACAGGAGTGTCACTTCCTTTAACACACCTGCAGCTCTGGGGACTCATCATTAAAATGTGCAAGATTTTCCAGTGAGACAAAGATAGAGAGGGACAGGCAGGTCTGCAATAGTTCCAGCATGTATATATTAATTACAGTTATAATAAACCACTAACCTAGTCATGTCCAAAGCATTCCCTGACAGGCAACTTGTAAGAAAGTGTGAAGCAACTTCTGAAACTGCCAAAAAAAGAATCCCAACAGGCTCATGTTCCCTCAGCAGTACCAAGAAGAGCAAGATCACTCCCTGACTCCACTGGACTACAGACAGCATGCCCCTGTATTTGCAAGTAGTGAATCAGTCTTGTGGAGTTTGCTTGCTCCATGACATAAATTGAACACAAAATATTACATTTTCCAGGGCCTTGGCCTTGTCTTACTCCCTGTAGTGCTGCCTGCCAATATTTTCTACAAACCCCCACCTAGAAAAGGAAGCCTCCCAGCATATTCCAGACTGGAAACTTACTGAGTCCAACTCTTCAGGCTTAATAGTGGACCCGAGCTTCTTCCAGATCCACCCTAGAAAACAAGCATTCAGCAACAGCTCACGCAGAGGCTCCAGAAGGAAAAGCAGACTGCAGGGAGAGCAGGGCTCCGCCTGTGATCCCCTGTGAGTCACAGCTCCTGACAGCTGGCCAAGCACCTCTCACCTCCAGGATGGGTGATCCCTGCCTGCCAGAGGGAAGGAGGGAGAGCTCTGCCGCAACTGAGCACACTCTGGGATTCCAGGCTGGGGGAGCTCAGGACTGCAGATGGCAGGGCTCCTGCCCCCGCCCAGCACAGACCCGCATCCAAAGAGAGCCTCACTGTGCAAGCATGAAGCTGCGGCGCAGCAGGAACTCGCCCTGCTGAGAACACACAGGCTCTGTCTCACTGCCTGATCCTGCACAAACCAGGTAACGTGTTCCTGGCGCCTGACCACGGCCTGCCTGGTGCCAAGCTCTGGGCCTGACACAACAGCATTGTGCAGCAGGCACAGAGTGGATTCCCAGGGCATTAATCACTCCCCCCAGTCTGCATGCATGCATGCTCAGCACACACTAACATTACCTTCATGGAAGACTGCTTATCCCATTTTGCTGTTAGCTCTGGAGTGTGTCTGGTCCAGCGTGGGCTGATGGAAGCAGGGACCAGAATGAAATGATACCTATTAACTCTGTTACAATATTGTTTTGAGCTCTTCGGCAGGACTGGGTCAGCCAAGAAACACCATTTGCACATAGACTCTGACAACTTCTACCCCTCCTCTTCTTGCAGCTGAAATTGCAGGGTAAGAAATCCCAAATAATGGACTCACCAGCATCAAATGTAATTGTCAGGCACTTGCTAGAAGTACCATCATCTAGATGGAAGCAGGACTACGAAAGATGCTGAAGCAAGGATTTTAAACACTTAAGAGATAAGGGAGCAATGTGAAGAGGCCATTTAGGCTGATTACAAGAAGTATTAACAGCTGAAGTAAAAAGGCAGACCCAAAGGGTTTGAGGACAGTTAATCCACTCCTATGCCAAAGCACTGCTCAGACCATGAGATAAAAAACAGTAAAGCATGGATGCCACAAATTAAGCAGCAAGGAAACTAAACTTAACAGGTGCTATTGCCACTTGTTTCTCCACAAAATAATACATTCCAGCTTCTCACTCAAGAAGCAGCACTGTTAGAACTGACTATGGAGAGTATGACTGCACTGTAACTGAAAAACTAACATTTCACCAAACAGACCAAAATATACCATGTGGGCTCCCACAGGCATGCAGGATTTGCACAGGAGGGACAAGTGGATTCTTGTCCAGTGGATGTCTCAGTCTCTGTAAGAAGTTTAGAACATCCATGAGCAGTAGACCAGGAATGGTCATATTCCCAGAAATGTACAAAGACAAGCTTGTCACAAAATGGTTAGAGAAATTAATATCAAAAACATTAAACAAATGCTGTCAGTGATCTTTTTAAAAATTGGAAAACACCTTCCATTTCACCTAGGTCTTTCCATACTTCCTCCATTATAGCTCAGTGTCTGTACACTAAAAACACAATCCACCCCCAGTGACAGAGATACCCCTCAGTTCAGTGCATTCTTCAGCTGCTGGAGGACTGGCTTTGACAAGAGATCTGCTGCAGCTCTTGCTGTGCTCTAGGCTGCAGGATTAGTACCCAGCACACAGTGGGAGGAACCAGCAGTTACGCTTGGCTTCTCACACCATTGTGTCAAGAACAGAAGCTTACTAACTACATACTAAGACATTTCTACCTTTTTCCTCTGTTCCTCCCTCTATTCCCCAAATCTGGACAGCCTTCCTTTCCTCCTCCATACCCCAATGCATCTGCACAGCCTACATTGTCCTCAATAACACTTCTAGGACAGGACATTACCTGCACACCCTGACTGCTCCCACCGGCCTTCAGAGCTGTGGCCACCCACACTCCCTCTCCCTGCTCAGAGCAGAACATGTTGCTCTGTAAAGCTCCCCGAGGTCCCTGCTTGCCTGCACATTCCTGGGTGGAATAAACAATACCCCGTTGAGCCAGGCTGCCTGGGCCCCAGCTGGAGATGGTGCCAATGCAGGGACTGTGGCTGCAGCAAATGCAGAGCTGATCCTGTGAATCCCAACAGAACGGACAACGCAGCAAGCAGGGCAAACCCCCAGCTAATGGTGCTGAGGAGAGGAGCCTTCTCCCACCACGGAATGCTGATCACTGCAGCTTCTTGATAGGACACGCTGCTTGTCTCAGCAGATCCCAGAGTCCCCCAGGTGAGCTTCACACAGTGAATTCTTCACACAAGAGAATTCTTCTGCACTCCACCTTCTAATGCCACATAGCTCCCAGGAGGAAGAGGAACCTTCTCACACTAAAAAGAAATAGCTGCTTTTGCTTTGTCTGTGACCTGATATACCAAAAATCATTGATATGAATACATTTTTGGTTGGCTCACCGACCCCTGAAGAACCGGGGGTATCAAGTAAAGGGCTGTTTTAGCAAGCTCTGGCCTCCCGGCACACCTGTGTGGCACAGGAGCTCTGCAGTGCACCAAACAAGCCATTCAAACTGCTCCTTCTCTCCAGCTGGGCTCTGGCTGTCAGTGTTCTCACCTGCTCTGTTGCAGGATGTGTCTGAGGGCAAGCTGGTGGTTGTTTGTGTGAGTAAAGAGTGGCGTGGCAAGGAAGCAAGAGGAGCTCGTGCTGAGCCAGACGGCAAGCAAACAAAAGTCATCTGGAAACTAGAGCACAGCATCAATTTTTAATGCAAAGCAGAACACAACACGTGAGCAAGATGACTGCGATGGATATTTAATCTCTGGCTGTAGGGTACAAAGCATGCAAAGGCCAGAACACCAGGTTGGGAGACAAGAGTTTCCCAAATTCTGCATGCTGTGGCAGCACACACAGACTGTGTTACAAAGTCCTGTCTTCTCCCACCCCAAGGCACATGGTTGTGTCTCTTCCCAGTTTTGCAGACAGGCTAAAATTATACAGCTTAGAATAAGGAACAGACAAAACCCCAAGAGTAGGATCACCATTGATGTGCAGTACCTGTGGCTGGGCTACAGGTGGTAAGTAGCATACAATTACAAAATTAGTCATTACACCTTGAGTACATATCCAGAACAAGTTGAACTGGGACTGCAAGGACATTCCTCAACACTGTAACACTTGATTTTGCACCCTGAACAATATTCTTCAAGATAACTTTTGGATAGAACCCCATTATGATGCTTTGGCTGCTGGGTGGGGAGTCCAGAAATCTGAAAATTACTTGAGTTTGACTTGGAAACTCTGTTCTTTGCTCACCACCATTCCTGTTCTGTACTGTATCTCCAAAGAACCTCAGTCCCCAGCAGGGACTCTGCTGCTACCCAGACCTCTTCCTTTCAGAGTCCCTAGGTGCTCCTGAGAAGGAAGCAATAAATTTTATCTCCCCACATAAAGGTTCTAAAAAGAAGGCAAAGTAAAAACTGTGTCATTCAGAAGTGGGGTTGAGTAATGTGATTAGAAATATACTTTTGCTGGAGGTTGAGGGGAAATTATCAGTTAAGGCAGTGAAGTGCTGAGGTAATCACAAGTCAGGCTGTCCCACCTAAGCTTACATCACCACAGTCACAAAGTCCATCTGAGGTCACCCACTGCAGGGACACCTCAATGGCACTCAGAACCCCAAGAGGTCACACAGCCATGGTTCCCATGACAGCTGGCAGAGGTGGTGCCCTGTAAAGCTCTGAGAGTCACTCCTTTCCTCTGCCCCTACTGCTCAGTTCCTCCCATCCCATTATCAACAGTGCTTTAAAACTGTTCTATGTTCAAGCTACTTTTTAATGTCACTGCTAATTCTAAGCAGAGCAGCTGGAGAGACAACTGAAACCTTTGGCCCTGACAGAAGAGAGGATCTCACGAACAGAAAGTGGAGGCCAGCTCAGAGACGTGGGCACGCTCGGCGCTGTGAGGCCTCACACACAGGCAGGACACATTTAGACACTGCCCAGCACGACTCACAGCCAGCGTGAGTCAAGATGAGGGGGATGATGGTGACGTCTTGTAGCATGTACAGAGGCTGTATTTGGCAAAGCATCTGCAAAACTGCAAATTCTGTATCTATGAACTCTTTCAGATGAAGAGATAAAATCTCAGTGGAAGCAGAGGCAAGGGGAAAGAAAGCCTTTTCAGAAGAAACTGAAAGTTATGGAATAATGAAAAACGTCAAAGCAGACGTTTACGTGTATGACACAACCAGAGGCTTCCTAGGTACTACAGCAAGAGAATGAAAGGCCAGAAGTGGAGAGAGAATTTCAAACAGCAGGAGCAGCAGCAGAGATGTTTGAACCCAAAGGCCAAATTACATCAAGGACAGGACCAGCTGAGGTACCACTTAAGGTCAGCAAAGGGACAGCAGAGGAGCAGCAGCTGCCTCTCAGAGTATTCTGAGGGTGACCCAAGCCTACATCCCCTGGCAGGGACACTGGAGGAGACACCTCCAGTTCATCTCTGATAAGTACAAGGCAATGGGGCCAGGCAGCCAGTGTTGCAAGAAGGATTTGTGTTTGCAACAGTGAAAACAAGAGAATTCTGTTCAGTTTCTCTTTTCAGGCTGCCTGGAACCGAGTGAATGCCCTCGGAGGAGCACCCGGGAAAGGCACAGTGCTGCAGCCTTGAGCTTCTGCTCTCTCTGTACAACCACTTGTGCCACCCTCACGGGTGCAACAACTCCAGACTCCCGGTGCCAAACCACTGTGGGACGGCCACTAATTTCTAAAGGGCCAGGTGCTCTCCTGTAACAAGCTGTCCAGGCAACACCAGCTACCATCAGCTGCCTGCCTGCCTGGTGGTGACCACCCGGCTCACACTGCCTGAACAGACACGGCTTAAGAGACCACAATCCCAAAGTGCAGTGTGGGGAGCAGACGGGCGGCTCCCGCGGTATCGCACAGCTGCTCCACGCTGCCCGAAGTGCTGCCAGGGCAGCGTGTGTGCTGTGGGCCGGGGCACAGCGAGCACCCAGCTGGGCACGCAGGGCTGGAGGGCCGCACGCTGCCCTGGCGCGGCGGGCACGAGGGGAGCGCACCCACCCGAGCCCGCAGCACCGCAGCCCGGGGCACCCGCTGGGGCCAGCGCGGCCAGGACAGCCCCCGGCACCGGCAGCGCCCTGCCCGCGGCCGGCGGGGCCCGGTGCGGAGCGCGGGAGGCGCCGCGGGGCG